>NC_137877.1:0-252500 GCF_963924005.1 Protomyctophum bolini | reverse complement strand
TTTACTCATGATCAGAGCTTCCGTTGCTCCAGACTGTACGACGGAAGCATTTATATTTTACTCATGATCAGAGCTTCCGTTGCTCCAGACTGTACGACGGAAGCATTTATATTTTACTCATGATCAGAGCTTCCGTTGCTCCAGACTGTATGACGAAAGCATTTATATTAGACTCATGATCAGAGCTTCCGTTGCTCCAGACTGTACGACGGAAGCATTTATATTTTACTCATGATCAGAGCTTCCGTTGCTCCAGACTGTACGACGGAAGCATTTATATTTTACTCATGATCAGAGCTTCCGTTGCTCCAGACTGTACGACGGAAGCATTTATATTTTACTCATGATCAGAGCTTCCGTTGCTCCAGACTGTACGACGGAAGCATTTATATTTTACTCATGATCAGAGCTTCCGTTGCTCCAGACTGTACGACGGAAGCATTTATATTTTACTCATGATCAGAGCTTCCGTTGCTCCAGACTGTATGACGGAAGCATTTATATTAGACTCATGATCAGAGCTTCCGTTGCTCCAGACTGTACGACGGTAATACAAACGGGGAATTCTGCGTTCCTTGGTAAATTTTAACATTTTCCATTTTATGTACCTGTGGGTGTCAGTGTGCAGAAACACTTTGATGTTACCAATCCTTCCCCTGTGAGTAGAAAATGAAGACATGCACAGTATACGCATCCTCCTTGTACCTCTCTCTCTCTCTCTCTCTCTCTCTCTAGTCAGCGAAAGTTACCAATCTGCAAAATATGACTAATAGCTTTCTTCACAAATATCACCTCTCAATTTGTTCCAACCGAACCTTGTGACAGCTGCTGAAAGTTGGGGTACCATTAACAACCTATATGCAGGCAAAATGTTCTCATTTTTAATCTGCTTTAGTTTAAGTAGCATGTGACGGGTCAAACTAGGGGTTTTCTCCTTGGGCTAAAACGTTTTGTTTTTTTAAGATATTTTTTGCGGCTTACGCCTTTTATTGGTTTTTGAAGGGACAGACAGTAGGCTGACAGGAAACGGGAGAGAGATGGGGGGATGACATGCAGTAAAGGCCGTGTCGGGCTCGGGAGTCGAACCCGCGGCACACTGCGACTGGATTACTAGTCGGGTGCCCAAACGGTTACGCCACCGCCTGGGCCGGCTAAAACGTCTTTGTGCAAAACAGAATCATGAAAAACCCCTATAGTTTGACACGTCACATGCTACTTAAAGCAAAATGGTACTTGGAACTAGAACTTTCAGCACCTGTCGCAAAGTTTCCCAAGGGAGTTGGGTTGGAACAAATTGAGAGGTGATAGTAGACACCTTTTATGAACATATTTTGTGAAGAAAGCTATTGGTATAAGCATTTATTTAGCAGGTTGGTCACACATTTGGCTTACTTTCCCTAACTACTCTCTCTCCTCTCTCCTTCCCTCCCTCCCTCTCCTCCAGGTGATGACCTCCTTCTCCCTCTCTCGGCTGCCTGGTGCTTCACCCCTGCTCGGGTCAGAGTTCAGCTGTGACGTCACCAACGGGGAGGTGGCTCCCGGTGCGTCGCTGCGGGTGACGGTCACTTACGCCCCGCTGGCCGCAGACGCAGTCTCTGTCTACCTGTCCCTGAACTATCCCGGATCGCTCAGCAAAGCCCTGCTCAAACTCACCGGGAAATGTATAGGTAGGTATACAGGTGCACTATGAATCGTTTTAGGGCGAGAAGAAGCGAACAGGCAGTGGGTGAGGGCACATTTTCATAATTGTTCAAACTTCTTATACTTCTTAGACTTTCAGAAATGCCAAAAATATGAGATTTATAAGCTCACAACATGTTGTGATGTGATGTCTTGTGAGCTTGTGTTAGCAAGACACCATTGTACGTCTAAGTATAAAGTAGGGATTTAGTGGTTAACCGTTTTGCTTTTGGAAAGCTCTCGTTAATGGCAGTGGTGGAAAGTAACTACATACATTTACTTAAAGATGGAGTGCCACAATTTTTGTATTTTTCCAGTTTTCCATGTGTCTATGAGGTGACAGTACTTCATTAGACACCCTGGAGTTGTTTTTATGTGCAATGGTGTATTAACTTTGTATGGCACCGTCGTTTTTCACCAGAAGCAGAGACGTGTGTTTTCATTTTTTCAACCAGTCTAACGTTCATTAGAAGGACAATATCAGTCACCAGAAGCAGAGACGTGTGTGAAGTTACAATTGGTTTATATAGGAAGGTAAAGTTAATATCAAATATAAATAAATAATATAATATAATAAATAAACATTATGGGTGCAGTTATGTTACAATCACAAGCCTATGACACATGTTTGGAATCATACTGCTAATATAAATGATGTTCCTCGGTTTCCTGTCAATCAAAATCATGCCTAACATTAACCTCAGTAAAAAAATACAAGAACCGCTGAGAGCGAGATTTTAGAAATGTTAGCCCCTCTAACATTCTCTGCACGTCTGTGTGTGTGTGTGTGTGTGTGTGTGTGTGTGTGTGTGTGTGTGTGTGTGTGTGTGTGTGCGTGTGCGTGCGTGCGTGTGTGCACACGCGCATTATGTATACAGCAAACATTTCCTCTCATTTTTTTAAGATTCGTTTTTTGGCTTTTGTGCCTTTGTTGATAGTTACAAGCAACGAGCTGACGCGACAATAAGAGCCTATTATGTGGCATTATGTGGCATGTGCCTGGACTAGGCCAGCATTGACTGTTTCCTGGTGTATTGTGACTGTAATCTTGACAGGTTTCCTGAAGACCAAAGATGAGTCAGTGTGAGGAGAGAGAGGAGGAGGGAGCTGACAAACATCACATCCACAGAGCAGAGCCTCCATCTGTGTCTATGAAGAGTCATGAACCTCCTGACTTCAGTAATGAACCTGGACCTCCAGATACAACGTATGTGAATCCTCCTATACAATTCAAGGTTCAATGTTGTACTTTATTCTTCCATCTTGTGTACACTACATGTACATAAGAGTGAAACTTGGCTTCTTTCAGACAATGCAGCAGCATTATATACACCAGCGGTTCCCAAACTTTTTCACGTCAAGGACCCCCAAAAAATATATGCCAGGGACCCCCCATAAGAGAAGATTTGTACGGCTCTAGCGGTGATTCTCAACCCGTTTAATTTCAAGGACCCCCCCCCAGTTTCACATGCATTAGTCTACATATCCCCATTTAATGGCATTTCTATCTCTGGGACCCCCAATTTATATTGTAAAATCAATGCTAATTTAACTCTGAGAGTGTACAAATGGAACCAAATGGACCCTAACGGGTCTCTGAGTTACAGTCCCATAAGGGTCCAGTTGGTTCATAACTATCATCTAGCTGGGTCCCCCCTGGAACTCCCTCAAGTACCCCTGGAGGTCCCCGGACCCCACTTTGGGAACCACTGATATACACAACACTATAATACAACTTTGTGATCTCATGCTAAGTTACATGAATGACAAAAACAAGACATAACATCTAATAATGTTGTATGAATCCTGTTCAAAGTTAATCTACAGATTGTAAGTTACTGTGTGTGCAGTTTGTGAATGAAGTGGTACAAATCAGTGTGGTGTTCAGTAGACAGGCTGGCTGCTTGTGTGCATGTATAGTATGTGAACAGTAATATGTACAGTATGTGATTGTGTACAGTATATGCAACAAGCCATGTTTAAACTATCCCCGGTTATTGTATTGTATATTTAGTAAGTATTGTACAGTGACAACTAAAGTCTCTGTAATGTTTATGTTGTACTATTGTCTATTACTATAAAACTAAAATAAAGGGATTTACGATCAATCTATATGGCTCTGCCTCCTACTGACTGCCTAGTCCTAATCTGGTGTACTTGTGCCCCCTCTTGGCCAGGCCCTGTAACTACAGTATTTTACATGCATAGTAAAACTACAACAAAACAATTTATATAATGTTTTTTGCAATTTTAGTTTTCTTTTTGCTGCAATGTTGTGAGAGGAAACTAAAAGATGTTACCCTTGTATAAATAAAATGAAATGTAACAATAATCCAAATAAAAAAAATAATTGACAATGTCATTAACACAAACAATGTTATGATTCCAGAAGTCTGTACCACAGAGCAGAGTCTCCAACACCCAGCTACATGTCTATGAAGAGACGCGTCTAAAGGACTTTCTCTTGACTTCAGTAATGAACCTGGACCTCCACACACACAGTATGTGAATCCTACTGTACAATATACACACTATAACCACTAACCAGGGCTGCACACAACTTTTTTGGTCTAGTAGCCTACTCAGAGGAGCACCTGGAGGAGTTACTGGTGCTCTTAAAATGCGGCGACCCGTCTCGCCGGATGGATAAAAGAGGGATGCATGAATAACTTATAGGCTATAAGTTATTCATGCATCCCTCTTTTATATCGCTTTGCTATAAGTTATAGCAAAGCGATATTTATTGGATAAGTGGGGACTGGGGAGTCAATGGAGAGTATTGCAACTAAACTCTAGATTCATCCCATTATTTAAAAAAATCTAGAGTTGCAAATTGCAGCTATAGGTCCATGTGTATTCCAGCCCTATATCATGCATATTCTAATACAAACTTCTTAATACTTCCTAAGGATAATATGAGCATCAAAGCAATATTTAGATTTCTTTTTTAAATTATTTAATAGCTCACAACGTGTTGTGGAGGCGACACGTTGTGAGCTTGCAGATCGGCTATTTGTTTAACATATGACACGTCGTACGGCGAAGCATACGTCAGGCTTCCCTGACTGAGGCAATGTACACAGTCAACACAGAGTCAGACAGTCAGACAGACACACATTGCTCCTCGGTGCAAAATAAACAGTGTACACTACCCGACTTTACGATAATAAGGGACAGTATGTCGCGGCACGCTGTTGTCATGTTGATAAGCTTCATATTGTGCAGCAGCAGTGCCAGTCCGTGAGAAACGGCATCGCACACTTGCTCCAGCATCTGGAAAACAAGCAGTGAGCAGCATGGAATCCTCCCTCGTTTGACTAAGGACACGCTGTGATTAGCCACAATGGCCAGTGCACTTGTGCAAGACGTGCTGTGATTAGCCAGTAGTAGCTACGGTACTTTGAGTGGCAGTCAGTGTTCAGGAAGAACAGACAGACAAAAACTCAACTAACAAGAAAAAAAAGACAAAAAGTAAAAGAAAAAAGGCTGCATTTTTCACATTACAATAAACATTCAATGAAATTCTATTGCAATATCGCTAGGCTGAGAGAAGAGATTCCACTTTTCCCATTTTTTATAGAATTTATCCTCTTGTAGTCTAAGTATGAATGTTAGTTTTTCCATAGAATGCAGTTCCTCAATAATGTCCATCCATTGATCTTTCGTTGGTGGGTGCTGTTGGTACCAGCGTCGTGTGATTGCTTTTTTACTTGATGCTAAGAGGATCTTGATTAAATATTTATCATGTGTTAGAAACTCTTCAGGGATATTTCCCAATAGTAGAAAAGAAACAGACAGAGGTATCTCAAAACACAGAATGGTCTCCAAAGTGGAGTGAATATCCTGCCAGTATTTCTGAATTTTAGGACAAGACCAGAAAATATGAGCGTGGCCCGCGTCCTTGTGGCCACATTGTCTCCAGCAAGGCTGTTCTGTTTTCAGTTGTCTTGATTTAATTTTTGGAGTAATAAAAAATCTCATTAAGTTCTTCCAACAGAATTCTCTCCACATTCTCAACATTGCTAGAACCTTTTACAGTGTTTGAGAAATGATATCCTGTAGTAAGTCTCATGGGGGGGGGTAGGACCACTACCAGTTGACCTGTAGTAAGTCTCATGGGGGGGGGGGTAGCCTGAAAACAGATAATTCTACAGTACTGTTACTGTATGTCAACAAACCATACATTTGTTGTTGTTATAAACATTTGTTTATATTGCAATACACATTTGGACATGTTGATATTGGTACAGGAGCGAAGACCTCCATGGCAGCTACAGTACCATGAAATAATTATAGAATCATCATCCTTAACAGGCAGAATGTACAGTTGTCATATCTACAGTATAGTGAGAGAGAGTTACCTGTTTCTATATGGAATTATACACAGCAAAACCATTAATTGAATGTGTGTGTCTGTGTGTGCGTCTGTGTGTCTGTTGCGTGTGTGTCTGTGTGCGTGTGTGTGTGTGTGTGCGTGCGTGCGTGCGTGCATGCGTGCGTTTCTCCACCCAGGCTCTGATGTCTCTGTTCGTGCTGTCCTGTGAGGATGGATGGGTGAACATCATGTATGACGGACTGGATGCAGTCGCAGTGGATCAGCAGGTACTGTTCATAATACTGTATCCACAGTATTTAGGATTTTAATTTAGACCACACAGTCACCTGCGTTGTAGAGACAACGGGAACCCCTTTTGGTGTTAGCATTATGTTATGCTTCAGCTATTGAAAAATAGCAGATCTACAAGCTCGTAGCGCGCCACCGAGTGGCGCGCTACGAGCTTGTAGGTCTGCTATTTTTGAAGAATCATGAAAATATTTATTTCAGAAAACTGGAGGATTTAGAAGATTCTTTAAAAAAATTTAGATCAGGCCTAAATGGGTTAGAACCCACCATATGAGGACACATTTTGAGACGATATTATGTTGAGTCAAATAGAGCAATTTAATTAATTTAATACAATTGAAGCCCTTGATATGCTCTCTCAACAAACAGCCTTTCTTCAAAGCAGTTTTTAACGTTATGGCCTAAAGGAAGACATTCTGAAAGATTCTCCAGTAAACTGTCCTTAATTGGTTCTTGTCTTATGTAACCTGCATGATGGAATTGTACTGTACACGTTGCCGTTGGGGAATATACTTCCAAGATATGGCAATGTCTCTACAAGTTGGCCTTTAGGAGAATGGATTGATTGATTGATTGATTGAAATATTTATTAACAGTTTGCAGAATTACAGTACATTTCAAGCACAAACTCAATACAAAGACTGTTAACTGTGAGTGGACGACCCAATTAAGCCTTACACTTGTTTACAACAGGGTCCACATTGTTCAATTCATCAAAACATTTAGAGACAAACAAATAGACACTTCTATGTAGTTAAAGAACAGAACAGGAATTCATCATATAGGAAGTGAAAAGGGAAAAAATATATATACAGTGAGGGGAACAGGGGGATAAAAGAAAACGAAAGACAGAGTGTAGGGCGCCTGCACACAACACCATGCGTTGATGCCATGTGTGCATATGTGCAGGCACCCAACACCACGTCCATACAAAAACATAGTACAATCCAGATAAGAATTCAGCTTTTACAGAGGCCAGTTTCGAATTGCAGCCATCCGTAGGTGCCCTTTGAGGGCAGTTTTGAAAGAGCCAAGGGATTCACATGTCTTAATGACTGTTGGTAGGGTGTTCCACATTTTGGTGGCATAGGAGCGAAAAGAATTTAGTCCCTTGTTTGTGCCGAATCTGGGTTGTACATGGTTTGTTGCACTCCCTCTGGTGTTGTGGGTGTGGACTTCGTTTACATTAAGGAAGTATTTAGACAGGTACATGGGTATCTTGGTGGTGTATCGAATCTTGTGGACCAGACCCATTGCAAGATGCTGTACTCTGTACCTAAGCCATCCCAGCCTGTCAAAGTGGGCAGGGGTGAGGTGGGTTCGGGGGGTGAGGCCAAGTAGGAGCCTGACCAGTTTGTTTTGGGAGGTCAGCTATCCATCTATCTATCCATCCATCTATCCATCTATCCATCTATCCATCTATCTATCTATCTATCTATCTATCTATCTATCTATCTATCTATCTATCTATCTATCTATCTATCTATCTATCTATCTATCTATCCGTAGACTAATGCATGTCAAACTGGGGGTCCTTGAAATTAAACTGGTTGAAAATCACTGCTAGTATATGAGCCGTAGGCTATATAAATCTTCTCTTATGGGGGTCCCTGGCTTATCTCTTTAAATGGGGGTCCGTAGGGATGATTAGAGTCGATGTGGGGGTCCGTAGGGATGATTAGAGTCGATGTGGGGGTCCATGACATGAAACAGTTTGAGCCTCCTAACTAACTACCATAATGTCATGTAATGTAATGCATGGTGGTGTAATGAGCATATGCACCCACAGGGCGTCGCTGTTGTACCGTAAACCTCCTCAGACAGACAGAAGCAGACATTTGGAGTAGGAACTGATCTGTTTAAAGTGTTTCCGTTCGGGCCTCTTTTAAACGCTGCACACCGGATGCTGACGGCTAACCACAATATTGTTGTTGTTGTTGTGGCGGTGGAAAAACTTTAGCAAAGACATTTGCGGCTCATAATAAATGATACCGTAGCAGGAATTTTGTTACATATTGAACCGAGCCGTCTTGTCTGAACGAGCGGGTCCATTTGGTTCCATTGCCAAAGTTAAATTACGTTACGTGTCCCTACAGCCAGCAGCGAAACTAAAGGGACTTTTTAATTTAATTTTGACCAACCAACCAACCAATGCTGTTCTGAGACTGGAACGACTGGAAGTGTTAACAGTCTTAAGGTCAGTTTACACATTTTTGATGAATTGAACATGGTGGACCCTCTTGTAAACAAGTGTATAGCGGCTATACCGAGTCAGAACCCAATGGTAGTAAAGTTTCTGACATGTTTAAGACTTTGGGTCGGCACGATAGAATGAGCTGACCCAGGGGGTCCCGAGAGGGGCTAACAAGTGTAATGCTTTATGGTGTCGTCCACTCACAGTTAACAGTCTTTGTATTGAGTTGTACTAGTTGAAATGTACTGGAATTCTGCAAACTGTTAATAAATACTATTGCTGAATCAATTAAAAAAACGTCATTTACACACACACACACACACACACACACACACACACACACACACACACACACACACTGATTGATTGATTGAAATATTTATTAACAGTTTGCAGAATTACAGTACATTTCAAGCACAAACTCAATACAAAGACTGGTAACTGTGAGTGGACGACCCAATTAAGCATTACACTTGTTTACAACAGGGTCCACATTGTTCAATTCATCAAAACATTTAGAGACATACAAATAGACACTTCTATGTAGCTCACACACACACACACACACACACACACACACACACACACACCCAGAGAGAGACCGTTCCATTAAGGTCAGTTTACAATTTAGGCATTTAGCAGACGCTCTTAATCCAGAGTGACTTACATTAAGCAAGAACAAAAAAGCATGGGAATACATCACATAAAAAGCATTTATCATGAAACATGCGTAACCTAAGAAAGTAACAGTTGAATATCTATATAATTAAACTATACATATAAACTATACACATATACTATACTATACATATGTACTATGACGTGCTATGACTACATACAGTGCAATTATAGTGCTGTCTTCATAACATGCTATAAGTCTGTATCAAATGCTATCTAAGGGGGTGGGGTAAGTGCTATGGGCCATGATGGAGTCTGAAAAGGTGGGTTTACCTCAAAATACTCCACTTTATCTCTGAATGAGTCACATGTTCAGTCAGTGACTGAATGAACAGTGAATTAATTATCTATCATCTCTGAGTGTGAAATGAATACAGTATGTTCTGTCAACAATGAGTAGTAGCCTATGAATGATTATACAGACTGTGTGTGTGTGTGTGTGTGTGTGTGTGTGTGTGTGTGTGTGTGTGTGTGTGTGTGTGTGTGTGTGTTACCCTTTTACAGTCTATGGTGTTACCTCAGTCTGAGCAAGTAGGCAAGGCAATTTTATTTATATACCACCTTTCATACACGTTCAAACATTCAAAGTACAGTACAGCTCATTTAAAGCCCAGATTATACCAGGCTATCTATCAAGCCTAGTTGATAGACTAGCAGCAATTTGCAACTCTAGATTTCTTTATAATGGGATGAATCTAGAGTTGCAATACCCTCCATTGACTCCCCATTCATCCAATTTGCGTTTGCGATCTGCTTGTATTAAACGACATTAAACTCACCAACATTGCAGCTCTAGGCCAAGCTTGAATTATCCTCTTTCTTTCTGCCGAGCTTGTGTGTCATAAAAATCCACCGTAGACATGTTGTTATTGTTAATATGAGCTACTTTCTGTCAAGACATTCTGTGCAGGTGATTCTTTTTCTAAGTGTTGCAGTTTGGAAGCACTCGTTTTTATTAACGGGGCGCACTGCTGCCTCCTGCATTATGTGCAAATTCGAAACAGGTGGTACGCAGGGTGACTTTGACGTGCGCTTCCAAACTCCTGCACAGAATTTCTTGACGGAAAGTATTATTGTACAAGTACACTGTCTTACTGTCCTGCTGTCTCTCCTCCTGCAGATAAACCAAGATGGGAGCGTAGTCAGCGTACAAATACATGCAGGAGTTGTGGCGCAAGAAGCAGTCGGACGTGATGCGTTTCCTGCTGCAGTACAAGGGTTAATGGTATTTTTTTATGGTATTTTTTCTTCCTTGTTATTAATTATATATCATGGCCTGCGTTGATATTGATATGAAAGTTTTCTTTTTACAGTGGTTTTGCCGCCAACTCAAGCACCCACTACAGCAGCACCTTTAACAACAATCACCACAGATTCACCAGCAGGTACAATTTCATCAAAGCAAATTGAAACTCTACTTCCAATGTATAAAACATCTAATTAATGAACTGGAGTGGACAAAGGGATATGCAAGAGTACAGTGACATACCCCTATGATTATAATGTGTTGAAAAATTATTTTTTTAATTATTTATTATAACTAATATCAGAATCACCGGTAATAATAACTTCACAATTTAATGTAACCTTTCCATCAGGTAATGCAACATCACCACCAGTCATTCAAACTTCGCCACGACACAATGCAACTTCACCACCAGTTAATGCAACGTCACCACGACCCAAAATAACACCAGTCACCAGTCACTGTAACATCACCACCAGTCAATGCAACTTCACCTATAGTCCATACATCCCCACCAGTCACTGCAGCTACTAGCCCAGGTAAAACAAATTAAACATTTGTCAAAATAACTTTACCACTAATGGTGGCATTGAATAATGAATCAGTACTCGGTTTAATATCTGAACATAACTGAAGCGGACAATATCCCCACCAGTCACTGCTGCTACTAGCCCAGGTAAAACAAATGAAACATTAGTCAAAAGATCTTTACCACTAATAATATCATTGAATGCATACGTACTCAATTTTGCTATAATATCTGAATATAACTGGAGCGGACAATGGGATATGCAAGAGTACAGTGACATACCCCTATGATTATAATGTGTTGAAAAATCACATTCAATTATAATCTTTATTATTATAACTTTAGAAATATAAGAAACACCGGTAATCATAACTTCACAATTTCATGTAAACTTTCCATCAGGTAAAGCAACATCACCACAACTAAAAGAACATTCAATTATGATCTTTAGTATAATAACTTCAGCAATATAAGAAACACAAGTAGTCTTATCTTAACAATGTGATCTAACCTTTCCATTAGGTAATACAACTTCACCTCCAGTCATTCCGACTTCACCACGACACAATGCAACGTCACTGCCAGTCATTGCAACTTCACCACGAGTCACTGCAACTTCACTGCCAGTCATTGCAACTTCACCACGAGTCACTGCAACTTCACCTATTGTCCATACAACACGCATACCTGTCAGTGCAGCTACTACCCCAGGTTAAACATCTGCACTATTAGTAAAAATAACTTCACCGCTAATCACTTTGAACATAGAATTTACTGTCCAGCTATAATAACTAAATTTAACTGTAACTAACTGTTTACACAATCTTTTCCATTTACAGTATATGTTGGATTCATGTACGTGTTGCCTCATGTGCCTGTAACAAAATAGGATATCAACATTGTTCAATAGTAATTGAATGTCTCAATCTGTGTGCCCAGGTATTGAAATCACAACAAAAAGAGAAGACATTCGTTCAACCACACCAGTTCCAGCGCCAGGTTCTACAACCGCAGATATTACTCATCCCACAAGATAAAAAAGTTTATCTCTAGTTTTATTTAAGTACTGATCTAATAGGCCTGATCTTATTTTAAGTCTTTATCTGAATTACATAAACTCTTGTTGTGGAGTCTGTGTCTGTAACAAAATAGATATTCTTTTTTCAATTAGAATAAAATAATTGAATGTTCCTATCTGTGTGCCCAGGTATTGCAATCACAACAGAAAGTGAAGGCATTCGTTCAACCACGCCTGTTCCAGAGCCAGATTCTACAACTGCAGATATTTCTAGTCCCACAAGAAGTACGGCACCAAAAGTTTTTCTCTAGTTTATTTTATGTACTGATCTGAAAGGTCTGATCATATTTTAAGTGCTTATTTGAATTCCATCAAATCTTGTATCTGTGGAGTCTGTGTCTGTAACAAAATATGTGATAAAAAATGGTTCAATTAGAATACTAATTGAATTTTCCTATCTGTGTCCCCAGGTATTGCAGTCACAACAGAAAGAGAAGGCACTCGTACAACCACACCAGTTTCAGAGACAGATTCTACAACCGCAGTTACTAGACTTCCTACTCATCCCACAACAAGAAGTATGGCATCAGAAGTTTATCTACATTTTATTTTAAAGATTAAATCTAGAATTTTAGAGGCATTTTCATACTGTACATGTGTGTCCGGGTATTGCAACCACAACAGTCTCTGCTGGTCCCACAATAACAAGTACGGCAAACGTTTATCCCTACTTTTATTTAAGTTTTATGTGCTGGTTCAAAGACCAGAAAGTCCATGTCTGACTACAGCCTGTAAATTTGTCAGTGAGTATTTTATAGACCATCAGAGAGGGTCAGGGCAGGTGTTCAAAATATAAAGTAAAACAGCATAACCTGTTGAAATATGCTCACTTTGGCTGTGGACGGCTACATATCAAGGTCTGGTTTTGTGCTAGGAGTGTCAGGATTTCTAACTAGAGCAGGCGTCTTCATGTTTTTCTGACCAAGGACCCTTTAGCTGAGAGAGAGATGAAGCAGGGACCCTAACTACATATTGTATCAAATTGTGTTGCAGATTAAACATTGTATAGGTAACTTCATTGACAACACTGTGTTCGTGTTGTGTAAATTAATGTTTTATTGATTGTTTGTTTACACAATCTTTTCCATTTACAGTATATGTTGGATTCATGTACGTGTGTAGCCTCATGTGCCTGTAACAAAATAGGATATCAACATTGTTCAATAGTAATTGAATTTATCAATCTGTGTGCCCAGGTATTGAAATCACAACAAAAAGAGAAGACATTCGTTCAACCACACCAGTTCCAGAGCCAGATTCTACAACTGCAGATATTACTCATCCCACAAGAAGTACGGCAGCAAAAGTTTATCTCTAGTTTTATTTAAGTACTGATCTAATAGGCCTGATCTTATTTTAAGTCTTTATCTGAATTTCATAAACTCTTGTTGTGGAGTCTGTGTCTGTAACAAAATAGATATTCTTTTTTCAATTAGAATAAAATAATTGAATGTTCCTACCTCCCTATCTGTGTGCCCAGGTATTGCAATCACAACAGAAAGTGAAGGCATTCGTTCAACCACACATGTTCCAGAGCCAGATTCTACAACTGCAGATATTTCTAGTCCCACAAGAAGTACGGCACCAAAAGTCTTTCTCTAGTGATATTTTTTAACCCTATTTTCAAATATAACGTTCCTCAACTCAACCCTACAAAAGGTAATTAATTTAAGGCAGCAGAGGAAACATACTGTGGTTCTAAGCCTGTTACTGATTTTGTCCACTTGAGGGCGACAGAGACCGTAGAATAAAAACGGATTCAGCTCTGTCTTTTACAATCTGAGAACCCAAAACAATTTACAATTTACAATTTAGGCATTTAGCAGACGCTCTTAATCCAGAGCGACTTACATTAAGCAAGAACAAAAAGCATGGGGAATACATCACATAAAAACATTTATCATGAAACATGCGTAAGCTAAGAAAGTAACAGTGGAATATCTATAATGAAACTATACATACATATAAGCTATACATCTATACTACTATGATATACATTATGTACTATGACGTGCTATGACTACATACAATGCACTTATGCTGTTTACATAACATGCTATATAAGTCTGTATCAAAACAGGATAAACAGCGCCCTGTTTCCTTTGAGAAACGAGTTCAGAACTTTGCAAGGGTGATAATGATGCTTTTTGAAAACAATAGCAATCTTTTGCAGTAACTTTGGGACAAATGGCATTTCTTTCCCCTCAAAACTATTTAAATAGGACTCTAGGCCACACACACGCCAGGCGTGTGTGTGGCCAGCTTTTTCAGAAAACTGACTTTTTTTTTTAATCGTCCTCAGGTCGAAATGGGTTATAACATAATTCCAGTGAAAGCCCAGAGCTAAACGCCAGCCCCGGGTTTAGAATGAGTCATGCCTCACACACGGCATCAAGGACGGGGATTAATTTAGCATGCCGCGCCATTTTATGGTACAGTTTTACATTTACAATGTAGGCATTTAGCTACAGTAGTCACTCTTCAGCCCAGTTCATACTGCGTGACTTTTGTCAACAGGGTGTAATTGGTCCTCTCTCTCTCTCCCTCCCTGTCTCTCTCTCTCTCTCTCTCTCCCTCCATGCAGCTATTTAAAGGGAAGTTCTTCCACTGTGAGGGTGTGGACACCAGAAACGTCACCAACAAGTTGGACTGCCTCCAGGCCAACTTCCGCTGGATACGACGAAAGTACAACTTTGACAACCTGGGCCAGGTGGGTGAGAGAGAGAGAGAGAGATGCATAACGTTGCAGTGATTAGATGTGTTTTTAACTCATCTCAGTGGTGCAACATTGCTAGAACCTTTTACAGTGTTTGAGAAATTATATCCTGTAGTAAGTCTCATGGGGGGGGGGTAGGACCACTACCAGTTGACCTGTAGTAAGTCTCATGGGGGGGGGTAGCCTGAAAACAGATAATTCTACAGTACTGTATGTCAACAAACCATACATTTGTTGTTGTTATAAACATTTGTTTATATTGCAATACACATTTGGACATGTTGATATTGGTACAGGAGCGAAGACCTCCATGGCAACTACAGTACCATGAAATAATTATAGAATCATCATCCTTAACAGGCAGAATGTACAGTTGTCTTATCTACAGTATAGTGAGAGAGAGTTACCTGTTTCTATATGGAATTATACACCGCAAAACCATTAATTGAATGTGTGTGTCTGTGTGTGCGTCTGTGTGTCTGTTGCGTGTCTGTGTGCGTGTCTGTGTGTCTGTGTGCGTGTGTGCGTGCGTGCGTGCGTGCGTGCATGCGTGCGTTTCTCCAGCGGTCCAGGCACCATGCCCCCCCCCCCCCCCCTTATCTCTCCCCCTACTGTCACCCTATCCCTCTATTCAAAAATAAATAGAAAAAAAAAGACTAAAGCCACAAAGAAAAAAGAACATTTGAATCCCTAGACTCCTTCAAAACTGAACCTTCTCCTAGGGTAGGTACTAGGGTTTAATATTTTCCCGGATTTGGCTCATTTTAATTCCCGGGAATTTGCGGACCTTTTCCCGGGCTCCCGCGGGAATTCCCGTCAGAAAAAAAACAAAAGAGAAGGGGAAAAAAGTGCCCACCAAAATGCATTTATATGTATAGATACTTCATATGTTCAATAGAATTGATATTTTTTGGTTGAAAACGTTTTATTTGAACGAAATATGAACATATAGCCTGCAATAAAATAATGTTATAGGCCTACTACGCTATTCAGAAAACGTGACACTTAAGGAGTTTGCACTAATTTGACTGTCGAAGCACGGGGGAGGGGGGGGGGGATAAACGACCTCACGTCTTTCTTTCACATTTAGCTATAGGTCTTTCACCCTTTGAGCAGTGGTGCTGGGTCCCCTTCTCCACTGCAGATAATTTGATCATCCCGCTTTGTACTTTATGAAAAGTCCGATTGGGTGTTAAAATAGCCAGCACGGCCAGTGCGCAGCACAGCACACTGATGATTAGTGATTATTAGAGAGAGAGAGAGAGGGGGGGGGGCTGCGTGCTGGTGGTTACTATATAAAACAAATTGTAGCCTATACTCATCTTTGTTTGTGTTCCGTTTCACGTTATTCGCTGACTGCTGAGTGACGCACACATGCAGGCAAAAGCCAAAAGGGGTTTAGAAGTGATAATGTCCATCACGGGGAAAGGATCCTCCTCGCTCCGTCCGTCGGTAAAACCCTCCTTTTAATACTCTATGGGTAAAACACACTTCTCAGTTCTCACAGAGACTGATTAGGCTAAATGAATGACAAGTGCAGCAGCTTTGTCAATCTTTTGTTTTTGCCAACGGCTGATTCGGTCTGGTTATTAGCCAGGCTAGCAGCTTTAGGAGCGTGCCTGAAGATGTCCAACACAGTTCTGGAGAGAGTGACTCGGTGCTTTGCCTGTCCAGCGCAGACAGGAAATTATACGTTCTCCTCAGACATTCATTACCAGCAGTCCAACACGCAGCGCTACAGTGAAAAGTCATCTGATCGACGGACAAAGCTACTCGGACAGCTATTTTATAAAGCTAAAGAGTAAAGGTGGTGCTTCTCGTTTAATGCGTGGGGCTCACTTCTGTTAGTCGCGGGTGCTCTTTATAGTCTGAGTCTGTTTGTTGTCTCAATGACTACTTCTGTTCACTGACTGTGGGCGCGTTCGGAAATACCACACCGGAGCACACTCCTATTAGTTTGCATTACACAGTGGGCTCAGTGCGCTATTTTCGAACGCGCCCTGTGTGTGCCTGCGAGAGACCTTTTCTTTTCTTCCTTTTCTGATGGTACGTTGAATGCGCCTCGGAAACACAGGATAGGGTGAAATTTACCATTTTACCGATGCAAGCACTCCGCGAACGATGCTTTGAGATTTCACCCGTCAATTTTACCGATACACAGTGAATGAACCGATTCACTCGCATGTCTTCTGTGGTCTCTAACATTACACCTAGCTACATGTTTGGGCATTTATTTCATATTTACATGTCTTCTGTGGTCTCTAACATTACACCTAGCTACATGTTTAGGCATTTATTTCATATTTACATGTCTTCTGTGGTCTCTAACATTACACCTAGCGTTACATGTTTTTGTTTAGGCATTTATTTCATATTTAAATGTCTTCTGTGGTGTCTAACATTACACCTAGCTACATGTTTGGGCATTTATTTCATATTTACATATTTACATTTCAGCTCTGACACTTTAATTCAGACATGCTCTAGTATGTGAAGAGTCTGCCTGTGATATTAACTCATTTTGGGGAAAAAATGAAAAAACGTTTTTCTCCTCTGGTGAAAAGCTGTAATTTGCACGATGGCAAACGGTGGATTTTTATGAAACAAATGTCACCAGATTTAACTGAGACGTTAAATCTGGTCACATTTGTTTCATAAAAATCCACCGTAGACATGTTGTTATGAGCTACTTTCTGTCAAGACATTCTGTGCAGGTGTTTCTTTTTCCAAATGTTGGAGTTTGGAAGCGCGTAAGTAAGTCACTGAATGAATGGGGAGTCAATGGAGGGTATTGCAACTCTAGATTAATCACATTATTAAAACAATCTAGTGTTGCAAATTGAGGCTATATAAGCAGGCATAAATAACCCTGAAGTTATATAAATTAATAATTTACATTTGGGGGATATCTTTCACAATAATGAATAAAACATGTTCTAGACATTCTAATGATCACAAAAAACATGTATTACAATTATTGTACCTACTTTTATTAGGGTAAAGGTCAAAAGTCTTAGGTTAAAATAAATTCAAAATCGCACAGAGTCCAGACATTTTTTATTTGTGTGAATTTCAGCCTCTGTGGGGGGTATTTATATGCAAATATCATGACCAATGGCATTGAAATGGCAATGCAATGAACATCACTGATGACGTTTAGGTGAAAAAAGAACATAAAAAAAAGATTTAGTAATTCATTAAAATAGAATTGTTGCTAAAAAGCAACGCTGGGTCTTAGAGGTTTAAAACACCAAAAGGGGTTCCTGTCCAGAATGGATTAAGCCTTGGCTTCCATAATAAACCATAATGGTCCTCCTCAAATGGGGGTCCTCAGGCTAATTAGTGTCACTTTTGGGGGTCCTTGACTTGAAAAAGTTTGGGAACCTCTGGTTTAGTAAACAAGAGTAAAGTCCCAAACACAGCTCGGGGACTTTTCTTTTGGTGAGATTTGTTTCGGGACTTTGGGCCTAACAACACTTATCTTCCCACCACCCACACCCGTTCTTATTCTCCTTTCATCCAGGGCTGTGAGCCGTCCAAGGTCAACACGTCAGAAAGCTGGCCACTCGATGGAGAACAGTTGCTGTGGATGGAGGAGAGGAGAGGAGAGGAGAGGAGAGGAGAGGAGAGGAGAGGAGAGGAGAGGAGAGGAGAGGCGAGGAGAACATGACGAGGAGGAAACAAGACAGGCCTTCAATAGATCCAGTATGAGTCATTTTGTGAGCGTTGTGAGCTTGTAGATCAGCTCATTGTGACACGTTGTGAGCTTCTAGTCGGCTACTTTCAGCAAGTGTAAAATCAGTCATTACGACGGCATCAAGGCCCGCCAAAACACATTTTAGTCAACTGTAGATTTAGTCGACTAAAATCTTATGACATTCAGTCGACTAAAACTAGACTAACACTAAGACATTCCAGGTCACTAAAATGTGACTAAAACTAAAATAGAAAAGACTATGACTAAAACTAAAATAGAAAT
Source organism: Protomyctophum bolini (assembly GCF_963924005.1). Classification (NCBI taxonomy): domain Eukaryota; kingdom Metazoa; phylum Chordata; class Actinopteri; order Myctophiformes; family Myctophidae; genus Protomyctophum; species Protomyctophum bolini. The sequence goes on along the minus strand of NC_137877.1, from coordinate 233,776 downwards.
TTGCTGCCAAAAACAACACTGCTCACTGTTCCACATTAAATTATGTCTCGTTCATAAGCAAGAAACAAAAGTAGCAAAATGATTGTAATGCAATAAATGCATTGTCTGTTTTGAGAATAGAAAATAGAATAATATTATTATTCTATTTCACTTGTAATGTATGGCCTATATTCTATGTCCTATATTATATAGAATAATATAATAGAATATAGAAAATATGCATATACAAGTAAATGTCCTGAATTCAAAAATCCCGCAGCCATTTGGGTCCATTTTGTTCCAATTGTACACTCTCAGAGTTACAGACCCATAAGGGTCCATTTGGTTCCATTTGTACACTCAGAGTTACAGACCTGTTAGGGTCCATTTGGTTCCATTTGTACACTCAGAGTTACAGACCTGTAAGGATCCATTTGGTACCTCTGAAATGTAGTGGATTATAAGCAAAAGTAGTGGTCATTTTAAATTTCATATTCTTTTCCGGGACACACTCAAATTCAAATGAGCTTTATTGGCAATGAGAAAACATAGGTTTACTGTACATTTTGTACGTCAAAATACAATAAAAACAGTTGAAAATGTGTAAAGTATATACAGTGTTCTAACAGGGAATACAGGTTTTTTTTTTTTTTTACGAAACAAAATAAATTGCAGTATTTCTTTGTAGTCACTTTGGGGCAAATAGTAGCATTTATTTGTAGTCACTTTGGGACTAATAGCAGCATTTTGTCTCAGGCCTTTTTAAATGGTATACAGGAGAAAAGAAAAAAAACCCTCAGATGAATTGAACATGGTGGACCCTCTTGTAAACCAGTGTAATGCTTTATGGTGTCGTCCACTCACAGTTAACAGTCTTTGTGTTGAGTTGTGCTTGAAATGTAATTCTGCAAACTGTTAATAATAATTACTTCAGTCAATCAAGTGGGGTCCGGGGACACCCAGGGGTCCTTGAGGGAGTTCCAGGGGGTCCCCAGCTAAATGATAGTTTGTAACCAAATGGTTCTGTAACTCTGAGAGTGTACAAATGCATTTGTACACTCTCAGAGTTAAATTAGCATTGATTTTACAATATAAATCGGGGGTCCCAGAGATAGAAATGCCATTAAAAAATGGCATGCATGTCAAACAGGGGGTCCTTGACATTGTCCACAGACTAATTAGTGTCATTTTGGGGGTCCTTGACATGAAAAAGACTGGGAACCCTGGATTACACACAGCACACACAATGTGTTGCATTCATCTCCAACACAAGGGCGACATCTAGTGGCGTGCTCCGCCCCCTGCACACACCCTGGCAGCAACTGTCAGTTTGATTGATTCCAGCTGTTCACTAATTGTTACCGCGGGGCCTCGTTGTTTGTGTGTTTGTTTGAGCGGCAGAATGCGGCAAGTCACGGCATATAGTTTATTTTGGTGTTTTCCTGAAGTTGTGCTTAAGTTATTTTCTTCTAATGAAAAGGAAGCAGAGCTGAATGCGTTTTTATGGCAGAATGAAGTAAAATGCGGTAAAAAGCAGAAGAATTCAAGCCAGGAGCAGACTGACTTAACGTCGTTCAGGTAAACAAAGCTGCTAATGCTAATGCTAGCGGGCCGTGCGTCTCTGAAGTTTAGAGACCCCCGGACCGCTGGCTATTTGGGGGTCCTTGACGTGAAAAGGTTTGTAAACCACTGGTTCACAAAACTTTTCACGTCAAAGACCCCCAAATAGCCAGCGGTCCAAATTGATGCTTTATTAGCTCCGCGGACCCCCTTTTGAAAAGATATGCCAGGGACCCCCCATAAGAGGGGGCTAGCAGTGATTCTCAACCCGGGCCCAAGCTGTGCATACCCACGGATACCCCATAATAAGTTGCGGGGCGGGTGGGCACCTTAAAATATATAGGCTACTCTAAGGTGGGCACCCACTGTCGTTATAGGAACCTTCCACCACTTAACTGACCCGTCTGACATGCATTAGTCATACGGACCCCCATTTAGTGACATTTATATCTGGGAAAATCAATGTTAATAAAATAAATCAGCTCTTATGGGGGTCTATTTTGGGGGTGACATGAAAAAGTTTGGGAACCACTTCTATAAAAGGGGGCAGGTATTTATAAGAATGTATTCCTCTTCCTGCTCCTTTTCGCCTTGGGTGTATCAGATAGGTATGAAAGACATATGAATTATTATCTATTATGATTTGTACTGTATTGTGATACACTGTGCGAAAAAAAACATGAACATGAACATAAAATAGCAGATGTACAAGCTCTCAGTGCAGTACAAAGTGATGCACTGTGAGCTTATAGATCTGTTTGTCTTTGCTAACTAGCCTGCAATGTGCAACACTAGGTTATTGTTTTAATAATGGGATGAATCTAGAGTTGCAACACCCTCCACTGACATCCTATAAGCATCCAAAATGCAACCTACAAACTTTGTAGAACAGCTAAAGTATAACATAATGCTTTAAAACACCAAAAGGGGTTAAAAAAAACCCTGTTTGGTCCCAAACCCACCTGATACAGTTCTCCTCTGCAGAGAACGCCCGTCAGAAGCAGGAGGGCGTGGTCAGCAGCTCCGTGGTGTATTTCACGGAGGACGGGCCGGCGCTGCCCGCCTCGGACCCTCAGCCCCTGAAGCTGCGTCGCATCCTGAACCTCACAGACCACACCCCCATGGAGACCCTGGAGGACATCTTCAGGAAGCTGGTCACCCGGAGCGGGTGAGTGACCAATCACAGCTAAGCATAACATCAAATCATACATTTATTTAGCCCATTTTGTTAGAATTATGTTATGCTTTAGCTATTGAAAAATAGCAGATCTACAAGCTCATAGCACGGCACCGAGTGGCGCCCTACGAGCTTGTAGGTCTGCTATTTTTGAAAAATTGAAGAACGACTGACATAGAAACAGCTTTTTCAGAAAACTGTTAGAATCTGATCTCAGGTCAAAATGGGTTAAATAGCACATTTAAAAACAATTCTCATTCTACCAAAGTTCTTCACAAGGCAGAATATAGTACAGTACAATACAATAGGACAAAGTAATCTGAATAGAATGGAAAGGTGCAAGATCATGCCGGGGATGCAAAGGCTTGTGAATATAAAAATGTTTTAAGTTGTGATTTAAATGACATTAAACTCACCAACACTGCAGCTGTAGGGGAAGCTTGAATTATCCTTTTTAAATCTGCCAAGCATTTGTGACTAAATTTGACTGAATTGATTTGAGGGAATCATAGCTTCAAATGGACATATTGGTTGTTCAGTTTGACCCACCAGTTTTGGAGATATGGCATATTTACATGTCTTCTGTGGACTCTAACATTACACCTAGCTACATGTCTAAGCATTTATTTCATATTTACATATCTAACATTACACCACCATGTTTGGGCATTTTTTTCATATTTACATGTCGATTTCAGCTCTGACACTTATTTCAGCCATGCTCTAGTACAGGGTTGGGCAACTGTGACGATGGAGAGGGCCACTATATTTCCACACTCACTCCAGAGGGCCGCATTGCATATTACTGTCGTAGCAAAAATAAACAAACAATTTTAGTACAGTGGTTTCCAAAGTGGGGTCCGGGGACCCCCAGGGGTCCTTGAGGGAGTTCCAGGGGGTGTACAAATGTACATTTGTACACTCTGAGTTAAATTAACTTTGATTTTACAACATAAATTGGGGGTCCCAGAGATAGAAGAGCAGCCTCCTCCTCTGATTTCATATCATAATGTTTGTAATAATTCATAATCTGTTCAATAAAAACATATTTGACAAAAAAATAATAATTGTGATTAGGTTCAGGTTCAGGTTAATTTATGTGTTTGTCCCCGAAACATTTGGGCCACATTTTTACGATTTTTCAAAAAATAGCAGACCTACAAGCTTTGTAGATCTATGACATAGGGTTAGGGTTAGGGTTAGGGTTAAGGGTTAAGTTTAGGGATAAGGGGTTTTAGCGGTGACGAAAATGGAGCCCCTAATGTCTCGGGCCATTTTACCCTCAACATCTTATTTACCAGTAAGACGCCCTGAGGGTGAGAAGCGCTTTAGGGCGTGGGAGCGTGCACGCATCCGCCTGGGTGACGGCAGATCAACTGTTCTGGCCATATATGGAGCGTGTCTTGAGTGTACAGGGTTTGATGAGGTCAGACGAGAGTTGTCTGGCCGGCTCCATATGTGCAGATCTAGGTGATGATCAGTCTTCTCCATGTATGGCTATCCAGGGTTAGATGAGGTCCGTGGCGTGATCTATGGTGGCGTGAGGCGTGACCATATTATAAAATATATATTCTAAAACTACTAACTAAACTATAGTTTTAAAGTTAGGTAGTTAAACTATCTAAAGCTAACTAACTAACTTTAAGTTTCTATTGCTTAAATTACCATTCAAGCCAGTTAAAAGAAGCTGTAATTTTGCACGATGGCAGTCTCGGTTAATTTTTTTTTAAAGTTTGTTTGATAAAACACACGGTTTTATTTTATCCACCACTAACACTGCTATTGTTTAACCCATTTAGCCCCGAGGATGATTCTGAATCATGACAGTTTTCTGAAAACCCTCCATGTTTCCATGTCAGTGGTTCCATCCCAAACAGATTCATGTCGAGGACACCCAGAAATATATCATGTAATTGGCCGACGAACCCCATCTGAAAGCATGTTGTTCCAGGGTTCCTGTATTTTTCCATAGCTAAATTATAACAAAATGTTTAAAACACAAAGGGGTTCCTGCCCCAAAATGGGTTAAACGTTAGTGTTTTAATAGGACTGTTTATTGGACAATGTGAGGAATGTTTGACCTTGAGAAGCCAACAGTGTTCCAAACAGTGGTGGAAAGTAAATAATTAAATTTTAATACTGACTTATAGTGTGGGAAATATAGGCCTACTCCACTATTTATTTTAAAACTTAACTACTAGCTATACTTTTGCAGATTTGGATTATTATTACAAAACATGCTAGCCTACATTGTTCATTCACCACTACAGCCATACATTTGAAAATGGCTGATCTACAAGCACACAATCGCACACAATACAATGCGACACACTGTGAGCTTGTATTCTGCATAGCCTATACTGTTGGTCATTTTGATGCCAATACCTATTTACTTTTACTCAAGTTGTATAATCAATATAAATATAGATGGGCCTGTCAATCAGACTCTAGAATCAGACACTGGGTCTTTCACCTGCCATAGATCAGCCTGTCAATCACAGACTAGAATCGGACACAAGGATCGGATCAAGTTTTACGGCATCGTCATAATCGCTTGTTAGTTTGTAAGCTATATAAGCAGCTATAGTTTTGTTGTGTACACTTATTAAATATGTCAGTAATTTCTTATATGTTATATATTGATGTTATTTGTCATATCTAGCCTGTGATATTAGTATTAGTGATACTAATAATATCATCCTCATATCATATCAATGAATCATATCATATCAATTTGAGTTAAAAACTTTGGCTCTGAAATAATATATATTCAAAGATTCGTAGCGTAGCACTCTGTGCCATGCTACGAGGTTAGCATTACGTTATGCTTTAGCTATTGAAAAATAGCAGATCTACAAGCTCGAGTGGCGCGCTACGAGCTTGTAGGTCTGCTAGGGTTAGGGTTAGGGTTAGATCTGTATACAGTATATCTGTATGTACTGTTAACTGGACGACACCAACTGGTGTCGTCCAGTTAACAGTTTTTGTATTGAGTTGTACTTGAAATGTACTGTAATTCTGCAAACTGTTAATAAATCAATCAATCAATGATGTGTCCTCTCTTGCAGGTAGAGGCAGCCAGCTCTCCTCCCCTGGGCCCGCCTCGCACACACACACACACACCCACCCACTGTCCCATCTCCACTGGGCCCGCCTCGCACACACACACACCCACCCACTGTCCCATCTCCACTGGGCCCGCCTCGCACACACACACACACCCACCCACTGTCCCATCTCCACTGGGCCCGCCTCGCACACACACACACACCCACCCACTGTCCCATCTCCACTGGGCCCGCCTCGCACACACACACACCCACCCACCAATAAGACGCCTGTCCGCCTCCCACACACACACACACACCCACCCACCAATAAGACGCCTGGGGGCGAGATCACGTGCACGCATCCACCTCGTTGACGGGAGACTCCTGAACAGGTGAGCTCCATATATGGAGATCTAAGGGTGGTGGCTGGGGCACGGCTGCACAAATAACTTTGGGGGGGGCACGTCTAGAGTTTAAATGGACAGGTATCAGTCAACAGGCCCGTCTAGAGTTTAAATGGACAGGTATCAGTCAACAGGCACACGTCTAGAGTTTAAATGGACAGGTATCAGTCAACAGGCCTGTCTAGAGTTTAAATGGGCAGGTATGAGTCAACAGGCACGTCTAGAGTTTAAATGGACAGGTATCAGTCAACAGGCCCGTCTAGAGTTTAAATGGACAGGTATCAGTAAACTGGCCCATCTAGAGTTTAAATGAACAGGTATCAGTAAACTGGCCCGTCTAGAGTTTAAATGAACAGGTATCAGTAAACTGGCCCATCTAGAGTTTAAATGAACAGGTATCAGTAAACTGGCCCGTCTAGAGTTTAATCCTTTTTGTATTTATTTTTTTTTCTTTTAAAGGAAAATAATGGCTGGTATCCTGGAACGACAGCGGTACAGGGTGGGAGAGGTTCAGATGTGATCAGGTGTGTAGGGTGACCCTGCCTGTGGGAGATGGGTTAGTTAGGCTGACCCTACAACTCCCTCAGGCACGCCCGGAAGGTTCTCTTCCGTGCGTGTGATGATCGGACTTCACTGTCTGGTTTCCACGCGGCCCTTTTACACCTGCCATCTCGTCTGGAAGTCCCCTGGTTGTCCAGGCGGCCCCTACTTACAACCTGCCATCTCGTCTGGAAGTCCCTTGAGGTAAGACATGATCCAGGCTACTAAAATTTACTCCAGCTATTTTTGAGGCCGTTCTCACAATCTGTTGGGTGTTATTTTCCCTTTATGTTCAGGTTTCCGTACCAGCTAATGATGGAGAAGGAGATAATTGACTCAATAAATGCACTGTAGAACAGTTTCATTAGAGATTTGTCAACCTGAAATTTGGCGAGCCTCCTCAAACAAAAGAGGCGTTGTTGGCCTTTCTTAAACAGCAAATCACAGTTTACATCGAATTTCAGCTTGCTATCAAATGCAGTGCCTAAGTATTTGTAGCTGGTCACCAGCTACAACTTGCTCACCAATGGACAACACTGCTCTGGGGGGGGATCTCCTATAATAATAATAATATCTGGGACAAGTGGCATTTCTTCCTCAGCCTAGTGGGAATATGCATGCACAGTTTAACCGCAATCGGACGCTGCGTTGAGTAGTTTTCGCGATTTGTACAAAACGGGTACAAAGCGGGCTACTCCTGAAAAGTTTAGAAGCCAATCGTAGCCAATGAGGGTGGATTATGAGAAATCAAACAAACCCATATTGATCACATGACTATGGAGAGCATGTGTACCGATTTGCGTAAAAAATTCACGGGAATCACACGATGTGTTCATGATTTGCAGCATTTTGTTTGAAACTGAGCACTTTGGACTTTGGAAGCCAATCTTAGCCAATCAGGATGTAGTCTGAGAAATCTGAAAGACCTGTTTCGTTGAATGGCTCTAGAGGGACTGTACCAATTTGCATGATGTTTGGACAAAATCTGTAGGTGTACTGTCCAAAAACTTGTTTTGCACAAAGCGGCCTCCTGGTGGCGCTATAACAGGCCGTTCTGGAGATTTTGGGGCAGAGGTTCATCGTTGGCATCCAGGGAAAATTTGGCATCGACCGGGTTAACGGTGCCGGAGATTAGCTGTTCACAGACGGACGGACGGACGGACGGACGGACGGAGTGCAAAACATACTCTCTCCCCACGCCTTCGGCCTGGTGGAGATCTACTAAAAGCTTGTAGATCGGCTATTTTTGCTACGACAGTAATATGCAACGTGGCCCTCTGGAGTGAGTGTGGAACTATAGTGGCCCTCTGGAGTGAGTGTGGAACTACAGTGGCCCTCTGGAGTGAGTGTGGAACTATAGTGGCCCTCTGGAGTGAGTGTGGAACTACAGTGGCCCTCTGGTGTGAGTGTGGAACTATAGTGGCCCTCTGGAGTGAGTGTGGAACTCTAGTGGCCCTCTGGAGTGAGTGTGGAACTATAGTGGCCCTCTGGAGTGAGTGTGGAACTATAGTGGCCCTCTGGAGTGAGTGAATGAGTGTGGAACTATAGTGGCCCTCTGGAGTGAGTGTGGAACTATAGTGGCCCTCTGGAGTGAGTGAATGAGTGTGGAACTATAGTGGCCCTCTGGAGTGAGTGTGGAACTATAGTGGCCCCCTGCTTAGGCGTCTGGGAGAAATGCGAAGCCCTGTGCGAGATGTCGGGGGGGGGGGGGGGGGGGGGGGGGAATAATACTTAATTAATACTTACTTTTGCCTTCCCTTTCCTACAAATATTATGCCAGCTTCTCATCTCCAATGAGTAAGAAATTGACATGCAGCCCAATTCAGCAGCTTAACAGTGTGAATGTAGAGATTGTGGTCCTCCACATTGTGTTATTTTATTTGTTGTAAGGAAGCTATATGTAGTTAACATGACATGAGTCATGTCAAGCAAGCTGTCACAGGAGGAGTCTCTGGGGCTGACACCCTCTCCTCTCCTCTCCTCTCCTCTGCTCTCCCCTGTAGGCCAGAGGCACCACTGGTGGTACTTGAGCACCTTCTGGTGGTACACAGAGGAGTCACACCTAGCTGTTAATTGAATATTTGAGGACGGATTAATCGCATTATAAATGTCATCAGTTGTGCTGATTAGTGATTAGACTGAGTTTAGTCAGAGCAGCAGAATTATTGTCTTCTAGGAATATCGGTTCTAGTGAGCAGAAAGAATCAATAATAAGCAGACTTGGTAACCTGACTGTAGAAAGTAACAGTAAAGTAAAGAACCTGGGGGTTATTATTGATTCTGAATTGAATTTCAATTCACACATTAATCATGTTACCAAGATTGCCTTTTTTCACCTTAGAAATATTGCACGAATCAGAGCCTATTTGTCCTTGGACGATGCAAAAACGCTAATCCACGCCTTTGTTTTTTCTCGGCTTGACTACTGCAATGCACTTTTTTCAGGACTGCCTAAGAAAACAACTGACAGACTACAACTTGTCCAAAATGCAGCAGCCAGAGTTTTAACTAGAACTAAGATGAGAGAACATATTACTCCAGTTTTGGCATCACTGCACTGGCTTCCGGTTGTTTTTAGGATTGATTTTAAAATTCTTTTACTTGTCTATAAAGCTCTCAATGGTCTCGCACCTTCCTACCTACATGACTGCCTGCCTAAATATGTCCCAAACCGCCCCCTAAGGTCTTCCACTGCCGGCCTGCTCGCTTTGCCAAAAAAAATGGCAACTAAAAAACACGGGGAAGCAGCTTTTTGCTTCTACGGGCCATCGGCATGGAACAAGCTCCCACTGTACCTTCGTCAGGCAGCCTCTGTAGACATTTTTAAAGCTCAGCTCAAGACCCACTTCTACAACATTGCTTTTAATTGATCTTTTATTTTTTTATTTTTGTTATTCATGTCCTCACTGTATTGCATTACTGCTTGTTTTTAATGCTGTTGCCTTGCTTTTCTTTTATCCTCCATTTCTCTGTAAAGCACTTTGAGCTGCATTTCATGTCATGAAAGGTGCTATACAAATAAAGTTTTATTATTATTATTATTATTACTATAGAGTGGTTTGTTGTAGGGATGCTCCGATCACGTTTTTGGGGGCCGATCCCGATCACCGATCTTTTTTAAAAAGATCGGCCGATTCCGATCCCGATCCCGATCTTTTTTAATATTTTTTTTAATTTAATTTTAATTTATTATTATTATTTTTTACTTATAAAAAAACCTGGCAACCCGCGCCCGCGGTCATTTTCCGCTAGCCTGAGCGGAGCTCCCTAGCCTGCTGGAGGGGCTCCCATCATCCCATGCACGAGAGAAAAAAAAAGGAAAATAAATGCAGCCTTGAGCCTACCAAATATGTTGTGGTCTTGTGGAGCTGCTTGATCACCTCCTCCCCCTCTTTTCCCCAAAAAGCCAATCCCAATAAATCCAAAAGTAGTGTGATTCTGTGTGCCTCAGCCTAATTACTAACGGATAAACTATCAGTCTTATCCGAAATCTGTCAATCTTTGTCAACTCAACACGTGTTGACAACGCATTGTAAACAGAAACAGAAGCTGTGTGTCACACCAAAAGTGGTGACTTATAGAATTCTGTAGCCTACATTAGAATCATCACGCGATCCTCACCCCTACACAGCTGCAGTGACGGATTAACCCCTCTCAAGGCCATGGCGCTTCACCAAATCAAAAGGCCCTACAGATTCAGCCAATTCATTAATTAATTAATATGCATGCGTTTGTTTAGCGCATATCCACTACTGCCTGCGCTGCTGCCGTACTGGGCACAGCCTTTTCAACTTCAGTCTCTGCTAAACTATTATGTAAGGACTAGGAGATTACTTTATGGTTATTAATACAGTCATTAACAAGAAACATGCATGGCAATGATGAGATGGGGAGGAAACGATGCTGTTTCATGTATTTTCTTATAGCCTACGCCCTACTGTATTAAACAGCTGTTTGATGGACCACGCATATCATACCTTCCTGTGGGTGCAACGTCACTGAAAACTTTCATAATAGCAATTAAATTAATTTACTCACGAGTGCTGAAATCGTGAAATGGAGGATGTAAGAACACACTTTTGTTGCATTAGAGCAGGGTAAATATGAAGTTTTGCGCCACGGTCTTGTGTTTATATTCCTTGTACCTAGGTTTTATGTTGTCGTAACAACACACGTTGTGTGTCTGAGTGAGGGGGCCTTCGATTGAACAAAGGGGGCTTCTGACTGTGTCGCTTACTCGCCTCCCCTCTGTCAGAGGAGGAAGCGACGCGCAGCCGTCGGGAACCCCCCCAAACCGACTGCCCCCCCACCCTCCCGAAAACCGTGAAATGCATAGGCTCATCTTACTGGCTGGCTGCAACATGCACATTTCTAAGAAAGTTGTGTCAGGCCAGGGCACACTACTTGTCTAACAATTTGGATTATAGTTAGCACTTAGCTCCCTTTGCTAACTACTGGACTGGAGATGATGAGCTCTCTCCCTTTCTCTCCGTCTCCCTCCCTCGCTGGGGTGAAGACGTGCGTGCTCTTTCTCGCTCTCTCTCTTTTCTCTCTCTCTCCCCCTCCCTCCCTGGGGTGTGTGTGTGTGTGTGTGTGGGGGGGGGGGGGTATTCGTTGCGCTGCCAGTGCTATACTTCTCCATTAAGCGGTGCAGAACCGAGAAAGTGACACATTATTTTTGGATGTAAACGGCGCAGATTTTTGCTTTGGAGATCGGTTTCGCGGATCGGTGGATTTTGCACGGCCGATCCGATCCGATCGATCGGTGATCGGCCACCGATCGATCGGCAACCGATTGATCGGCGCATCCCTAATTTGTTGTGATAATGCTCCTACTTTAGAGTGTGGTTTGTTGTGATAATGCTCCTACTATAGAGTGTGGTTTGTTGTGATAATGCTCCCTACTATAGAGTGGTTTGTTGTGATAATGATCCTACTATAGAGTGTGGTTTGTTGTGATAATGCTCCCTACTATAGAGTTGGTTTGTTGTGATAATGCTCCCTACTATAGAGTGTGGTTTGCTGTGATAATGCTCCTACTATAGAGTGTGGTTTGTTGTGATAATGATCCTACTATAGAGTGTGGTTTGTTGTGATAATGCTCCGTACTATAGAGTGTGGTTTGTTGTGATAATGCTCCCTAATATAGAGTGGTTTGTTGTGATAATGCTCCCTACTATAGAGTGTGGTTTGTTGTGATAATGCTCCCTACTATAGAGTGTGGTTTGTTGTGATAATGCTCCCTACTATAGAGTGGTTTGTTGTGATAATGCTCCTACTATAGAGTGTGGTTTTGTTGTGATAATGCTCCTACTATAGAGTGGTTTGTTGTGATAATGCTCCTACTATAGAGTGTGGTTTGTTGTGATAATGCTCCCTACTATAGAGTGTGGTTTGTTGTGATAATGCTCCTACTATAGAGTGTGGTTTGTTGTGATAATGCTCCTACTATAGAGTGTGGTTTGTTGTGATAATGCTCCTACTATAGAGTGGGGTTTGTTGTGATAATGCTCCTACTATAGAGTGGTTTGTTGTCATAATGCTCCCTACTATAGAGTGTGGTTTTGTTGTGATAATGCTCCTACTATAGAGTGGTTTGTTGTGATAATGCTCCTACTATAGAGTGTGGTTTGTTGTGATAATGCTCCTACTATAGAGTGTGGTTTGTTGTGATAATGCTCCCTACTATAGAGTGGTTTGTTGTGATAATGCTCCTACTATAGAGTGTGGTTTGTTGTGATAATGCTCCCTACTATAGAGTGTGGTTTGTTGTGATAATGCTCCCTACTATAGAGTGTGGTTTGTTGTGATAATGCTCCCTACTATAGAGTGTGGTTTGTTGTGATAATGCTCCTACTATAGAGTGTGGTTTGTTGTGATAATGCTCCTACTATAGAGTGTGGTTTGTTGTGATAATGATCCTACTATAGAGTGTGGTTTGTTGTGATAATGCTCCTACTATAGAGTGTGGTTTTGTTGTGCTAATGCTCCCTACTATAGAGTGTGGTTTTGTTGTGATAATGCTCCCTACTATAGAGTGTGGTTTTGTTGTGGTAATGCTCCCTACTATAGTGTGCTTTTGTTGTGATAATGTTTTGTTGTGATAATGCTCCCTACTATAGAGTGTGGTTTTGTTGTGATAATGCTCCCTACTATAGAGTGTGGTTTTGTTGTGGTAATGCTCCCTACTATAGTGTGGTTTTGTTGTGATAATTTGTTGTGATAATGCTCCATACTATAGAGTGTGGTTTGTTGTGATAATGCTCCTACTATAGTGTGGTTTTGTTGTGATACTGCTCCCTACTATAGAGTGTGGTTTTGTTGTGATAATGCTCCTACCATAGAGTGTGGTTTTGTTGTGATAATGCTCCTACTATAGAGTGTGGTTTTGTTGTGATAATGCTCCCTACTATAGAGTGTGGTTTGTTGTGATAATGATCCTACTATAGAGTGTGGTTTGTTGTGATAATGCTCCTACTATAGAGTGTGGTTTGTTGTGATAATGCTCCTACTATAGAGTGTGGTTTGTTGTGATAATGCTCCTACTATAGAGTGTGGTTTGTTTTGATAATGCTCCTACTATAGAGTGGTTTGTTGTGATAATGCTCCCTACTATAGAGTGTGGTTTGTTGTGATAATGCTCCCTACTATAGAGTGTGGTTTGTTGTGATAATGCTCCCTAATATAGAGTGGTTTGTTGTGATAATGCTCCCTACTATAGAGTGGTTTGTTGTGATAATGATCCTACTATAGAGTGTGGTTTGTTGTGATAATGCTCCCTACTATAGAGTTGGTTTGTTGTGATAATGCTCCCTACTATAGAGTGTGGTTTGCTGTGATAATGCTCCTACTATAGAGTGTGGTTTGTTGTGATAATGATCCTACTATAGAGTGTGGTTTGTTGTGATAATGCTCCGTACTATAGAGTGTGGTTTGTTGTGATAATGCTCCCTAATATAGAGTGGTTTGTTGTGATAATGCTCCCTACTATAGAGTGTGGTTTGTTGTGATAATGCTCCCTACTATAGAGTGTGGTTTGTTGTGATAATGCTCCCTACTATAGAGTGGTTTGTTGTGATAATGCTCCTACTATAGAGTGTGGTTTTGTTGTGATAATGCTCCTACTATAGAGTGGTTTGTTGTGATAATGCTCCTACTATAGAGTGTGGTTTGTTGTGATAATGCTCCCTACTATAGAGTGTGGTTTGTTGTGATAATGCTCCTACTATAGACTGTGGTTTGTTGTGATAATGCTCCTACTATAGAGTGTGGTTTGTTGTGATAATGCTCCTACTATAGAGTGGGGTTTGTTGTGATAATGCTCCTACTATAGAGTGGTTTGTTGTCATAATGCTCCCTACTATAGAGTGTGGTTTTGTTGTGATAATGCTCCTACTATAGAGTGGTTTGTTGTGATAATGCTCCTACTATAGATTGTGGTTTGTTGTGATAATGCTCCTACTATAGAGTGTGGTTTGTTGTGATAATGCTCCCTACTATAGAGTGGTTTGTTGTGATAATGCTCCTACTATAGAGTGTGGTTTGTTGTGATAATGCTCCCTACTATAGAGTGTGGTTTGTTGTGATAATGCTCCCTACTATAGAGTGTGGTTTGTTGTGATAATGCTCCCTACTATAGAGTGTGGTTTGTTGTGATAATGCTCCTACTATAGAGTGTGGTTTGTTGTGATAATGCTCCTACTATAGAGTGTGGTTTGTTGTGATAATGATCCTACTATAGAGTGTGGTTTGTTGTGATAATGCTCCTACTATAGAGTGTGGTTTGTTGTGATAATGCTCCTACTATAGAGTGTGGTTTGTTGTGATAATGCTCCTACTATAGAGTGTGGTTTGTTTTGATAATGCTCCTACTATAGAGTGGTTTGTTGTGATAATGCTCCCTACTATAGAGTGTGGTTTGTTGTGATAATGCTCCCTACTATAGAGTGTGGTTTGTTGTGATAATGCTCCCTAATATAGAGTGGTTTGTTGTGATAATGCTCCCTACTATAGAGTGGTTTGTTGTGATAATGATCCTACTATAGAGTGTGGTTTGTTGTGATAATGCTCCCTACTATAGAGTTGGTTTGTTGTGATAATGCTCCCTACTATAGAGTGTGGTTTGCTGTGATAATGCTCCTACTATAGAGTGTGGTTTGTTGTGATAATGATCCTACTATAGAGTGTGGTTTGTTGTGATAATGCTCCGTACTATAGAGTGTGGTTTGTTGTGATAATGCTCCCTAATATAGAGTGGTTTGTTGTGATAATGCTCCCTACTATAGAGTGTGGTTTGTTGTGATAATGCTCCCTACTATAGAGTGTGGTTTGTTGTGATAATGCTCCCTACTATAGAGTGGTTTGTTGTGATAATGCTCCTACTATAGAGTGTGGTTTTGTTGTGATAATGCTCCTACTATAGAGTGGTTTGTTGTGATAATGCTCCTACTATAGAGTGTGGTTTGTTGTGATAATGCTCCCTACTATAGAGTGTGGTTTGTTGTGATAATGCTCCTACTATAGACTGTGGTTTGTTGTGATAATGCTCCTACTATAGAGTGTGGTTTGTTGTGATAATGCTCCTACTATAGAGTGGGGTTTGTTGTGATAATGCTCCTACTATAGAGTGGTTTGTTGTCATAATGCTCCCTACTATAGAGTGTGGTTTTGTTGTGATAATGCTCCTACTATAGAGTGGTTTGTTGTGATAATGCTCCTACTATAGATTGTGGTTTGTTGTGATAATGCTCCTACTATAGAGTGTGGTTTGTTGTGATAATGCTCCCTACTATAGAGTGGTTTGTTGTGATAATGCTCCTACTATAGAGTGTGGTTTGTTGTGATAATGCTCCCTACTATAGAGTGTGGTTTGTTGTGATAATGCTCCCTACTATAGAGTGTGGTTTGTTGTGATAATGCTCCCTACTATAGAGTGTGGTTTGTTGTGATAATGCTCCTACTATAGAGTGTGGTTTGTTGTGATAATGCTCCTACTATAGAGTGTGGTTTGTTGTGATAATGATCCTACTATAGAGTGTGGTTTGTTGTGATAATGCTCCTACTATAGAGTGTGGTTTTGTTGTGCTAATGCTCCCTACTATAGAGTGTGGTTTTGTTGTGATAATGCTCCCTACTATAGAGTGTGGTTTTGTTGTGGTAATGCTCCCTACTATAGTGTGGTTTTGTTGTGATAATGTTTTGTTGTGATAATGCTCCCTACTATAGAGTGTGGTTTTGTTGTGATAATGCTCCCTACTATAGAGTGTGGTTTTGTTGTGGTAATGCTCCCTACTATAGTGTGGTTTTGTTGTGATAATTTGTTGTGATAATGCTCCATACTATAGAGTGTGGTTTGTTGTGATAATGCTCCTACTATAGTGTGGTTTTGTTGTGATACTGCTCCCTACTATAGAGTGTGGTTTTGTTGTGATAATGCTCCTACCATAGAGTGTGGTTTTGTTGTGATAATGCTCCTACTATAGAGTGTGGTTTTGTTGTGATAATGCTCCCTACTATAGAGTGTGGTTTGTTGTGATAATGATCCTACTATAGAGTGTGGTTTGTTGTGATAATGCTCCTACTATAGAGTGTGGTTTGTTGTGATAATGCTCCTACTATAGAGTGTGGTTTGTTGTGATAATGCTCCTACTATAGAGTGTGGTTTGTTTTGATAATGCTCCTACTATAGAGTGGTTTGTTGTGATAATGCTCCCTACTATAGAGTGTGGTTTGTTGTGATAATGCTCCCTACTATAGAGTGTGGTTTGTTGTGATAATGCTCCCTAATATAGAGTGGTTTGTTGTGATAATGCTCCCTACTATAGAGTGTGGTTTGTTGTGATAATGCTCCTACTATAGAGTGTGGTTTGTTGTGATAATGCTCCCTACTATAGAGTGGTTTGTTGTGATAATGCTCCTACTATAGAGTGTGGTTTGTTGTGATAATGCTCCCTACTATAGAGTGGTTTGTTGTGATAATGCTCAAACTATAGAGTGTGGTTTGTTGTGATAATGCTCCTACTATAGAGTGTGGTTTGTTGTGATAATGCTCCTACTATAGAGTGTGGTTTGTTGTGATAATGCTCCTACTATAGAGTGTGGTTTGTTGTGATAATGCTCCTACTTTAGAGTGTGGTTTGTTGTGATAATGCTCCTACTATAGAGTGTGGTTTGTTGTGATAATGCTCCCTACTATAGAGTGGTTTGTTGTGATAATGATCCTACTATAGAGTGTGGTTTGTTGTGATAATGCTCCCTATTATAGAGTGTGGTTTGTTGTGATAATGCTCCCTACTATAGAGTGTGGTTTGCTGTGATAATGCTCCTACTATAGAGTGTGGTTTGTTGTGATAATGCTCCTACTATAGAGTGTGGTTTGTTGTGATAATGCTCCGTACTATATAGTGTGGTTTGTTGTGATAATGCTCCTACTATAGAGTGTGGTTTGTTGTGATAATGCTCCCTACTATAGAGTGGTTTGTTGTGATAATGCTCAAACTATAGAGTGTGGTTTGTTGTGATAATGCTCCTACTATAGAGTGTGGTTTGTTGTGATAATGCTCCTACTATAGTGTGGTTTGTTGTGATAATGCTCCTACTATAGAGTGTGGTTTGTTGTGATAATGCTCCTACTTTAGAGTGTGGTTTGTTGTGATAATGCTCCTACTATAGAGTGTGGTTTGTTGTGATAATGCTCCTAATATAGAGTGTGGTTTATTGTGATAATGCTCCTACTATAGAGTGTGGTTTGTTGTGATAATGCTCCTACTATAGAGTGTGGTTTGTTGTGATAATGCTCCTACTATGGAGTGTGGTTTGTTGTGATAATGCTCCCTACTATAGAGTGGTTTGTTGTGATAATGCTCCTACTATAGAGTGTGGTTTTGTTGTGATAATGCTCCCTACTATAGAGTGTGGTTTGTTGTGATAATGCTCCCTACTATAGAGTGTGGTTTTGTTGTGATAATGCTCCTACTATAGAGTGTGGTTTGTTGTGATAATGCTCCTACTATAGAGTGTGGTTTGTTGTGATAATGCTCCCTACTATAGAGTGTGGTTTTGTTGTGATAATGCTCCTACTATAGAGTGTGGTTTGTTGTGATAATGCTCCCTACTATAGAGTGTGGTTTTGTTGTGATAATGCTCCTACTATAGAGTGTGGTTTGTTGTGATAATGCTCCTACTATAGAGTGTGGTTTGTTGTGATAATGCTCCCTACTATAGAGTGTGGTTTGTTGTGATAATGCTCCCTAATATAGAGTGGTTTGTTGTGATAATGCTCCCTACTATAGAGTGTGGTTTGTTGTGATAATGCTCCCTACTATAGAGTGTGGTTTGTTGTGATAATGCTCCCTACTATAGAGTGGTTTGTTGTGATAATGCTCCTACTATAGAGTGTGGTTTGTTCAAGATTCAATAATTTATTTGCCATGTCAACAAGTTGATAGGAATTTGTCTTGGTTCATACTCAACATATACACAAACAAGAAGGACAGTACAATACAATAACAGCAGCATATGAAATTACATTCAGTTTTTTTTAAAGTGCTATATGCATATACTGTACTATTGGTTCAGATGTCTAATGGCTACTGGGTAAGTGCTATCCCTGAAGCGACATGTAGAGCTCTGGATACTTCTATATCTCCTGCCTGATGGGAGGAGATTGAAGAGGTGATGTGCAGGATGGGAGTTGTCTGCAATGATTTTGTTTGCCTTTCTAATTATTCTGGTGGAATAGAGTGAGGAAAGTGTAGGGAGGCTGCATCCTATGTTTTTTGATGCGCGACGTACTACTCTTTCCAGCTTTGATTTGTCTTGAGAGGTTGTGTGACCAAACCAGACAAGCATGGAGAAGGTGAGAACACTTTCAATAGTGGCCCTATAGAAGTGAGTCATGGCTGCTTGGCTGACTTTGAACTTCTTAAGCTGCCGCAGGAAATAGAGACGCTGGTGTGATTTGCTTATTATGAGACTGGTGTTAAGATCCCATGATAAGGTTTCATGGATGGTGGTCCCTAGGAACCGGAAGGAGGAAACTCTGTCTACCTCTTCCCCATTGATGAAGAGGGGGGGGAGGGGACACGATTTCTTTTTCCTGAAATCTATGAACATCTCTTTGGTTTTAGAGATGTTCAGGATTAAGTTGTAACTTTCACACCATCTCACCAGCTCCTCTACTGCTCTGCGGTAGTCGGTTTCCACCTCGTTGGTAATAAGACCTACTAAGGATGTGTCATCAGCAAACTTATACATCATAACTGTACTAAAGTGAGATTGACAGAAATGAGTGTATAAAGAGTACAGAAGTGGAGAGAGGACGCACCCCTGGGGGGCCCCAGTGTTTAGGAGCCTCGACAGCGAGACGAGATCACCTATTTTGACCACCTGTTTCCTGTCACATAGAAAATTAAAGATCCATTTACATAGAGGTGTACTGACGCCTAGCTCCTGTAGGGTTGAAATCAGCTTCCCAGGCACTATTGTGTTAAATGCGGAGCTAAAATCAACAAAAAGTACACGAGCATAGGTGGATCTGGATTCTAGATGTTGAGTAATATTGTGCAGACAGAGGGACACTGCATCATCTACACTCCTATTTGCTCTGTAGGCAAATTGGTGGGGATCTAGTGCTATGCTGGACAGGTGTTTACATACCAGTCGCTCAAAGACTTTCATAATGACAGATGTTAGGGCAACAGGCCTATAGTCATTAAGACAGGTGATATTATTTTTCTTTGGGACAGGAATGATAACCGCAGATTTAAAGCAAGCAGGCACAGTACAGAGTTCAAGTGACCAGTTGAAAATGGAAGTGAGGACAGGTGCAAGTTGGTCGGCACAGTGCTTTAGTGTGGCAGATGACACGCCATCAGGCCCTGCCGCCTTTCTGGGGTTTTGCTGACGGAGCAACAGTCTGACATCATGTTCATGTATGTTGGGTGGAGAGTCGCCCTGCTCTCTTGGAAAAGAGGGGGACTGATGGTCTTCACTGTCGAACCGACAATAAAAATCATTAAGCCTCCCAGGAAGGGAGGGGTCCAGATCTGGAACATGGTGCTTGGTTTTATAGTCAGTGATGTCCTGCAAACCCTGCCATACACCTTTGATGTCATTTGCTTGCAGTTTGTTTTCAAGCTTCACTTTGTAGGAGGCCTTAGCCTTAGACACGGCACGCTGAAATTCATATTTCAGTCTCTTATAATTCCCCATATCTCCACGTTTATAAGCAGCATGTTTCTCCCTACAAAGCGATCTCACTTCATTGTTGAACCAGGGCTTGCTGTTGTTAAAAACTGTAATGGTCCTTGTGGGAATACAAACACTTTCACAGAATTGAATATAGGATGTAACAGTGTCAGTGTACGTGTCAATATCCTGACCGTCAGCCCAGAGGTTAGTCCATTCTGTGGACTCCAAACAATCCTGTAATGTATCTATGGCTTGTGTAGACCATTTCCTACATAGTTTGACAGTTGGTTTTGCCACCTTTAGTTTCTGTCGATACTTAGGGACTAGTAGAATGGTGTTGTGGTCGGACTCACCGAGAGGAGCTCTAGCCACTGCATGGTATGCCTCTGGGATGGTCGAGTAGCACTGGTCCAGTGTTCTCTCCAACCTGGTGGCGATGTTGATCTGAGGTTTGTATCTAGGAAGAGCCTTCTTCAGGGATACGTGATTGAAGTCCCCCAGCGCGAGCACAACTGTGTCGGGATTGTTATTTTCCACCTCCGTGATGTTCACGGACAGCTGCTGCATGGCAGACTGGGCAGCGGCGCTCGGAGGGATGTATACCACATATAGTGTGACAGAAGAAAACTCTCTCGGTAGATAGAAAGGTTTACACTCCACCGTGAGACTCTCTAACTCAGGAGAGCATGATTGTGACAATATTCTGGTGTCTGTGCACCAGCTCCTGTTGATATAACAGCAAACACCGCCTCCGCGTTGTTTTAGTGAGTCGGTGGTGCGGTCCGCACGGTGAAGAGAAAAGCCCGCTTGCTGTAACGTAGAGTCCGGGATATCCTCATTTAGCCAGGTCTCGGTTAGACAGATGGCGGCAGCGTCTCTAAAGTCTCTCTGTGATCCGATGAGCATGGACAGCTCATCTCTCTTGTTTGCCAGAGAGCGGACGTTGGAGAGGATCAGGCTGGGTAAGGCTGGGCGGTGGATGCGGCGTCTTAGTCGGACTAGTACACCTCCTCTCGCCCCTCTCCTCCGTGGCCGCCCGCGGTGTTTCATCCGTTCTCTGTGTAGTAGTAGCTGGTAGTCCGGTGGCAGGTCGGGCAGAAAAACGGGCATGTATGCCCGAACGTGAAGGAGTTCAGTCCTGTCGTACTGAACGAGACCAACGCTGGGTTCCACAAACAAACAAACAAACAAAAAAACAAACAAGAGTAGAACCATGTCGCCATAGTGCGGCGCCATCTTGTCCGATCACACCCCCTGTCGGTTGTTGTGATAATGCTCCCTACTATAGAGTGGTTTGTTGTGATAATGCTCAAACTATAGAGTGTGGTTTGTTGTGATAATGCTCCTACTATAGAGTGTGGTTTGTTGTGATAATGCTCCTACTATAGAGTGTGGTTTGTTGTGATAATGCTCCTACTTTAGAGTGTGGTTTATCTTGATAATGCTCCTACTATAGAGTGTGGTTTGTTGTGATAATGCTCCTACTATAGAGTGTGGTTTGTTGTGATAATGCTCCTACTATAGAGTGTGGTTTGTTGTGATAATGCTCCTACTATAGAGTGGTTTGTTGTGATAATGCTCCTACTATAGAGTGTGGTTTGTTGTGATAATGCTCCCTACTATAGAGTGGTTTGTTGTGATAATGCTCCTACTTTAGAGTGTGGTTTGTTGTGATAATGCTCCTACTATAGAGTGTGGTTTGTTGTGATAATGCTCCCTACTATAGAGTGGTTTGTTGTGATAATGATCCTACTATAGAGTGTGGTTTGTTGTGATAATGCTCCCTACTATAGAGTGTGGTTTGTTGTGATAATGCTCCCTACTATAGAGTGTGGTTTGCTGTGATAATGCTCCTACTATAGAGTGTCACGATTTGTTGTGATAATGCTCCTACTATAGAGTGTGGTTTGTTGTGATAATGCTCCGTACTATAGAGTGTGGTTTGTTGTGATAATGCTCCCTAATATAGAGTGGTTTGTTGTAATAATGCTCCCTACTATAGTGTGGTTTGTTGTGATAATGCTCCCTACTATAGAGTGTGGTTTGTTGTGATAATGCTCCCTACTATAGAGTGGTTTGTTGTGATAATGCTCCTACTATAGAGTGTGGTTTGTTGTGATAATGCTCCCTACTATAGAGTGGTTTGTTGTGATAATGCTCAAACTATAGAGTGTCGTTTGTTGTGATAATGCTCCTACTATAGAGTGGTTTGTTGTGATAATGCTCCTACGATAGAGTGTGGTTTGTTGTGATAATGCTCCCTACTATAGAGTGGTTTGTTGTGATAATGATCCTACTATAGAGTGTGGTTTGTTGTGATAATGCTCCTACTATAGAGTGTGGTTTGTTGTGATAATGCTCCTACTATAGAGTGTGGTTTGTTGTGATAATGCTCCTACTATGGAGTGTGGTTTGTTGTGATAATGCTACTACTATAGAGTGTGGTTTGTTGTGATAATGCTCCTACTATAGAGTGTGGTTTGTTGTGATAATGCTCTTACTATGGAGTGTGGTTTATTGTGATAATGCTCCTACTATGGAGTGTGGTTTGTTGTGATAATGCTCCTACTATAGAGTGTGGTTTGTTGTGATAATGATCCTACTATAGAGTGTGGTTTGTTGTGATAATGCTCCTAATATAGAGTGTGGTTTATTGTGATAATGCTCCTACTATAGAGTGTGGTTTGTTGTGATAATACTCCTACTATAGAGTGTGGTTTGTTGTGATAATGCTCCTAATATAGAGTGTGGTTTATTGTGATAATGCTCCTACTATAGAGTGTGGTTTGTTGTGATAATGCTCCTACTATAGAGTGTGGTTTGTTGTGATAATGCTCCTACTATGGAGTGTGGTTTGTTGTGATAATGCTCCCTACTATAGAGTGGTTTGTTGTGATAATGCTCCTACTATAGAGTGTGGTTTTGTTGTGATAATGCTCCCTACTATAGAGTGTGGTTTGTTGTGATAATGCTCCCTACTATAGAGTGTGGTTTTGTTGTGATAATGCTCCTACTATAGAGTGTGGTTTGTTGTGATAATGCTCCTACTATAGAGTGTGGTTTGTTGTGATAATGCTCCCTACTATAGAGTGTGGTTTTGTTGTGATAATGCTCCTACTATAGAGTGTGGTTTGTTGTGATAATGCTCCCTACTATAGAGTGTGGTTTTGTTGTGATAATGCTCCTACTATAGAGTGTGGTTTGTTGTGATAATGCTCCTACTATAGAGTGTGGTTTGTTGTGATAATGCTCCCTACTATAGAGTGTGGTTTGTTGTGATAATGCTCCCTAATATAGAGTGGTTTGTTGTGATAATGCTCCCTACTATAGAGTGTGGTTTGTTGTGATAATGCTCCCTACTATAGAGTGTGGTTTGTTGTGATAATGCTCCCTACTATAGAGTGGTTTGTTGTGATAATGCTCCTACTATAGAGTGTGGTTTGTTCAAGATTCAATAATTTATTTGCCATGTCAACAAGTTGATAGGAATTTGTCTTGGTTCATACTCAACATATACACAAACAAGAAGGACAGTACAATACAATAACAGCAGCATATGAAATTACATTCAGTTTTTTTTAAAGTGCTATATGCATATACTGTACTATTGGTTCAGATGTCTAATGGCTACTGGGTAAGTGCTATCCCTGAAGCGACATGTAGAGCTCTGGATACTTCTATATCTCCTGCCTGATGGGAGGAGATTGAAGAGGTGATGTGCAGGATGGGAGTTGTCTGCAATGATTTTGTTTGCCTTTCTAATTATTCTGGTGGAATAGAGTGAGGAAAGTGTAGGGAGGCTGCATCCTATGTTTTTTGATGCGCGACGTACTACTCTTTCCAGCTTTGATTTGTCTTGAGAGGTTGTGTGACCAAACCAGACAAGCATGGAGAAGGTGAGAACACTTTCAATAGTGGCCCTATAGAAGTGAGTCATGGCTGCTTGGCTGACTTTGAACTTCTTAAGCTGCCGCAGGAAATAGAGACGCTGGTGTGATTTGCTTATTATGAGACTGGTGTTAAGATCCCATGATAAGGTTTCATGGATGGTGGTCCCTAGGAACCGGAAGGAGGAAACTCTGTCTACCTCTTCCCCATTGATGAAGAGGGGGGGGAGGGGACACGATTTCTTTTTCCTGAAATCTATGAACATCTCTTTGGTTTTAGAGATGTTCAGGATTAAGTTGTAACTTTCACACCATCTCACCAGCTCCTCTACTGCTCTGCGGTAGTCGGTTTCCACCTCGTTGGTAATAAGACCTACTAAGGATGTGTCATCAGCAAACTTATACATCATAACTGTACTAAAGTGAGATTGACAGAAATGAGTGTATAAAGAGTACAGAAGTGGAGAGAGGACGCACCCCTGGGGGGCCCCAGTGTTTAGGAGCCTCGACAGCGAGACGAGATCACCTATTTTGACCACCTGTTTCCTGTCACATAGAAAATTAAAGATCCATTTACATAGAGGTGTACTGACGCCTAGCTCCTGTAGGGTTGAAATCAGCTTCCCAGGCACTATTGTGTTAAATGCGGAGCTAAAATCAACAAAAAGTACACGAGCATAGGTGGATCTGGATTCTAGATGTTGAGTAATATTGTGCAGACAGAGGGACACTGCATCATCTACACTCCTATTTGCTCTGTAGGCAAATTGGTGGGGATCTAGTGCTATGCTGGACAGGTGTTTACATACCAGTCGCTCAAAGACTTTCATAATGACAGATGTTAGGGCAACAGGCCTATAGTCATTAAGACAGGTGATATTATTTTTCTTTGGGACAGGAATGATAACCGCAGATTTAAAGCAAGCAGGCACAGTACAGAGTTCAAGTGACCAGTTGAAAATGGAAGTGAGGACAGGTGCAAGTTGGTCGGCACAGTGCTTTAGTGTGGCAGATGACACGCCATCAGGCCCTGCCGCCTTTCTGGGGTTTTGCTGACGGAGCAACAGTCTGACATCATGTTCATGTATGTTGGGTGGAGAGTCGCCCTGCTCTCTTGGAAAAGAGGGGGACTGATGGTCTTCACTGTCGAACCGACAATAAAAATCATTAAGCCTCCCAGGAAGGGAGGGGTCCAGATCTGGAACATGGTGCTTGGTTTTATAGTCAGTGATGTCCTGCAAACCCTGCCATACACCTTTGATGTCATTTGCTTGCAGTTTGTTTTCAAGCTTCACTTTGTAGGAGGCCTTAGCCTTAGACACGGCACGCTGAAATTCATATTTCAGTCTCTTATAATTCCCCATATCTCCACGTTTATAAGCAGCATGTTTCTCCCTACAAAGCGATCTCACTTCATTGTTGAACCAGGGCTTGCTGTTGTTAAAAACTGTAATGGTCCTTGTGGGAATACAAACACTTTCACAGAATTGAATATAGGATGTAACAGTGTCAGTGTACGTGTCAATATCCTGACCGTCAGCCCAGAGGTTAGTCCATTCTGTGGACTCCAAACAATCCTGTAATGTATCTATGGCTTGTGTAGACCATTTCCTACATAGTTTGACAGTTGGTTTTGCCACCTTTAGTTTCTGTCGATACTTAGGGACTAGTAGAATGGTGTTGTGGTCGGACTCACCGAGAGGAGCTCTAGCCACTGCATGGTATGCCTCTGGGATGGTCGAGTAGCACTGGTCCAGTGTTCTCTCCAACCTGGTGGCGATGTTGATCTGAGGTTTGTATCTAGGAAGAGCCTTCTTCAGGGATACGTGATTGAAGTCCCCCAGCGCGAGCACAACTGTGTCGGGATTGTTATTTTCCACCTCCGTGATGTTCACGGACAGCTGCTGCATGGCAGACTGGGCAGCGGCGCTCGGAGGGATGTATACCACATATAGTGTGACAGAAGAAAACTCTCTCGGTAGATAGAAAGGTTTACACTCCACCGTGAGACTCTCTAACTCAGGAGAGCATGATTGTGACAATATTCTGGTGTCTGTGCACCAGCTCCTGTTGATATAACAGCAAACACCGCCTCCGCGTTGTTTTAGTGAGTCGGTGGTGCGGTCCGCACGGTGAAGAGAAAAGCCCGCTTGCTGTAACGTAGAGTCCGGGATATCCTCATTTAGCCAGGTCTCGGTTAGACAGATGGCGGCAGCGTCTCTAAAGTCTCTCTGTGATCCGATGAGCATGGACAGCTCATCTCTCTTGTTTGCCAGAGAGCGGACGTTGGAGAGGATCAGGCTGGGTAAGGCTGGGCGGTGGATGCGGCGTCTTAGTCGGACTAGTACACCTCCTCTCGCCCCTCTCCTCCGTGGCCGCCCGCGGTGTTTCATCCGTTCTCTGTGTAGTAGTAGCTGGTAGTCCGGTGGCAGGTCGGGCAGAAAAACGGGCATGTATGCCCGAACGTGAAGGAGTTCAGTCCTGTCGTACTGAACGAGACCAACGCTGGGTTCCACAAACAAACAAACAAACAAAAAAACAAACAAGAGTAGAACCATGTCGCCATAGTGCGGCGCCATCTTGTCCGATCACACCCCCTGTCGGTTGTTGTGATAATGCTCCCTACTATAGAGTGGTTTGTTGTGATAATGCTCAAACTATAGAGTGTGGTTTGTTGTGATAATGCTCCTACTATAGAGTGTGGTTTGTTGTGATAATGCTCCTACTATAGAGTGTGGTTTGTTGTGATAATGCTCCTACTTTAGAGTGTGGTTTATCTTGATAATGCTCCTACTATAGAGTGTGGTTTGTTGTGATAATGCTCCTACTATAGAGTGTGGTTTGTTGTGATAATGCTCCTACTATAGAGTGTGGTTTGTTGTGATAATGCTCCTACTATAGAGTGGTTTGTTGTGATAATGCTCCTACTATAGAGTGTGGTTTGTTGTGATAATGCTCCCTACTATAGAGTGGTTTGTTGTGATAATGCTCCTACTTTAGAGTGTGGTTTGTTGTGATAATGCTCCTACTATAGAGTGTGGTTTGTTGTGATAATGCTCCCTACTATAGAGTGGTTTGTTGTGATAATGATCCTACTATAGAGTGTGGTTTGTTGTGATAATGCTCCCTACTATAGAGTGTGGTTTGTTGTGATAATGCTCCCTACTATAGAGTGTGGTTTGCTGTGATAATGCTCCTACTATAGAGTGTCACGATTTGTTGTGATAATGCTCCTACTATAGAGTGTGGTTTGTTGTGATAATGCTCCGTACTATAGAGTGTGGTTTGTTGTGATAATGCTCCCTAATATAGAGTGGTTTGTTGTGATAATGCTCCCTACTATAGTGTGGTTTGTTGTGATAATGCTCCCTACTATAGAGTGTGGTTTGTTGTGATAATGCTCCCTACTATAGAGTGGTTTGTTGTGATAATGCTCCTACTATAGAGTGTGGTTTGTTGTGATAATGCTCCCTACTATAGAGTGGTTTGTTGTGATAATGCTCAAACTATAGAGTGTCGTTTGTTGTGATAATGCTCCTACTATAGAGTGGTTTGTTGTGATAATGCTCCTACGATAGAGTGTGGTTTGTTGTGATAATGCTCCCTACTATAGAGTGGTTTGTTGTGATAATGATCCTACTATAGAGTGTGGTTTGTTGTGATAATGCTCCTACTATAGAGTGTGGTTTGTTGTGATAATGCTCCTACTATAGAGTGTGGTTTGTTGTGATAATGCTCCTACTATGGAGTGTGGTTTGTTGTGATAATGCTACTACTATAGAGTGTGGTTTGTTGTGATAATGCTCCTACTATAGAGTGTGGTTTGTTGTGATAATGCTCTTACTATGGAGTGTGGTTTGTTGTGATAATGCTCCTACTATGGAGTGTGGTTTGTTGTGATAATGCTCCTACTATAGAGTGTGGTTTGTTGTGATAATGCTCCTACTATAGAGTGTGGTTTGTTGTGATAATGCTCCTAATATAGAGTGTGGTTTATTGTGATAATGCTCCTACTATAGAGTGTGGTTTGTTGTGATAATACTCCTACTATAGAGTGTGGTTTGTTGTGATAATGCTCCTACTATGGAGTGTTGTTTGTTGTGATAATGCTCCCTACTATAGAGTGGTTTGTTGTGATAATGCTCCTACTATAGAGTGTGGTTTTGTTGTGATAATGCTCCCTACTATAGAGTGTGGTTTGTTGTGATAATGCCCCCTACTATAGAGTGTGGTTTTGTTGTGATAATGCTCCTACTATAGAGTGTGGTTTGTTGTGATAATGCCCCTACTATAGAGTGTGGTTTGTTGTGATAATGCTCCTACTATAGAGTGTGGTTTGTTGTGATAATGCTCCTACTATAGAGTGTGGTTTGTTGTGATAATGCTCCTAATATAGAGTGTGGTTTATTGTGATAATGCTCCTACTATAGAGTGTGGTTTGTTGTGATAATGCTCCTACTATAGAGTGTGGTTTGTTGTGATAATGCTCCTACTATGGAGTGTTGTTTGTTGTGATAATGCTCCCTACTATAGAGTGGTTTGTTGTGATAATGCTCCTACTATAGAGTGTGGTTTTGTTGTGATAATGCTCCCTACTATAGAGTGTGGTTTGTTGTGATAATGCCCCCTACTATAGAGTGTGGTTTTGTTGTGATAATGCTCCTACTATAGAGTGTGGTTTGTTGTGATAATGCTCCTACTATAGAGTGTGGTTTGCTGTGATAATGCTCCTACTATAGAGTGTCACGATTTGTTGTGATAATGCTCCTACTATAGAGTGTGGTTTGTTGTGATAATGCTCCGTACTATAGAGTGTGGTTTGTTGTGATAATGCTCCCTAATATAGAGTGGTTTGTTGTGATAATGCTCCCTATTATAGTGTGGTTTGTTGTGATAATGCTCCCTACTATAGAGTGTGGTTTGTTGTGATAATGCTCCCTACTATAGAGTGGTTTGTTGTGATAATGCTCCTACTATAGAGTGTGGTTTGTTGTGATAATGCTCCCTACTATAGAGTGGTTTGTTGTGATAATGCTCAAACTATAGAGTGTGGTTTGTTGTGATAATGCTCCTACTATAGAGTGGTTTGTTGTGATAATGCTCCTACTATAGAGTGTGGTTTGTTGTGATAATGCTCCCTACTATAGAGTGGTTTGTTGTGATAATGATCCTACTATAGAGTGTGGTTTGTTGTGATAATGCTCCCTACTATAGAGTGTGGTTTGTTGTGATAATGCTCCCTACTATAGAGTGTGGTTTGCTGTGATAATGCTCCTACTATAGAGTGTGGTTTGTTGTGATAATGCTCCTACTATAGAGTGTGGTTTGTTGTGATAATGCTCCGTACTATAGAGTGTGGTTTGTTGTGATAATGCTCCTACTATAGAGTGTGGTTTGTTGTGATAATGCTCCCTACTATAGAGTGGTTTGTTGTGATAATGCTCCTACTATAGAGTGTGGTTTGTTGTGATAATGCTCCTACTATAGAGTGTGGTTTGTTGTGATAATGCTCCTACTTTAGAGTGTGGTTTGTTGTGATAATGCTCCTACTATAGAGTGTGGTTTGTTGTGATAATGCTCCTAATATAGAGTGTGGTTTATTGTGATAATGCTCCTACTATAGAGTGTGGTTTGTTGTGATAATGCTCCTACTATAGAGTGTGGTTTGTTGTGATAATGCTCCTACTATGGAGTGTTGTTTGTTGTGATAATGCTCCCTACTATAGAGTGGTTTGTTGTGATAATGCTCCTACTATAGAGTGTGGTTTTGTTGTGATAATGCTCCCTACTATAGAGTGTGGTTTGTTGTGATAATGCCCCCTACTATAGAGTGTGGTTTTGTTGTGATAATGCTCCTACTATAGAGTGTGGTTTGTTGTGATAATGCTCCTACTATAGAGTGTGGTTTGTTGTGATAATGCTCCCTACTATAGAGTGTGGTTTTGTTGTGATAATGCTCCTACTATAGAGTGTGGTTTGTTGTGATAATGCTCCTACTATAGAGTGTGGTTTGTTGTGATAATGCTCCTACTATAGAGTGTGGTTTGTTGTGATAATGCTCCCTACTATAGAGTGTGGTTTGTTGTGATAATGCTCCCTACTATAGAGTGGTTTGTTGTGATAATGCTCCTACTATAGAGTGTGGTTTGTTGTGATAATGCTCCCTACTATAGAGTGGTTTGTTGTGATAATGCTCAAACTATAGTGTGGTTTGTTGTGATAATGCTCCCTACTATAGAGTGGTTTGTTGTGATAATGCTCCTACTATAGAGTGTGGTTTGTTGTGATAATGCTCCCTACTATAGAGTGGTTTGTTGTGATAATGCTCAAACTATAGAGTGTGGTTTGTTGTGATAATGCTCCTACTATAGAGTGTGGTTTGTTGTGATAATGCTCCTACTATAGAGTGTGGTTTGTTGTGATAATGCTCCTACTTTAGAGTGTGGTTTATCTTGATAATGCTCCTACTATAGAGTGTGGTTTGTTGTGATAATGCTCCTACTATAGAGTGTGGTTTGTTGTGATAATGCTCCTACTATAGAGTGTGGTTTGTTGTGATAATGCTCCTACTATAGAGTGGTTTGTTGTGATAATGCTCCTACTATAGAGTGTGGTTTGTTGTGATAATGCTCCTACTTTAGAGTGTGGTTTGTTGTGATAATGCTCCTACTATAGAGTGTGGTTTGTTGTGATAATGCTCCCTACTATAGAGTGGTTTGTTGTGATAATGATCCTACTATAGAGTGTGGTTTGTTGTGATAATGCTCCCTACTATAGAGTGTGGTTTGCTGTGATAATGCTCCGACTATAGAGTGTGGTTTGTTGTGATAATGCTCCCTACTATAGAGTGGTTTGTTGTGATAATGCTCAAACTATAGAGTGTGGTTTGTTGTGATAATGCTCCTACTATAGAGTGTGGTTTGTTGTGATAATGCTCCTACTATAGAGTGTGGTTTGTTGTGATAATGCTCCTACTTTAGAGTGTGGTTTGTTGTGATAATGCTCCTACTATAGAGTGTGGTTTGTTGTGATAATGCTCATAATATAGAGTGTGGTTTATTGTGATAATGCTCCTACTATAGAGTGTGGTTTGTTGTGATAATGCTCCTACTATAGAGTGTGGTTTGTTGTGATAATGCTCCTACTATGGAGTGTTGTTTGTTGTGATAATGCTCCCTACTATAGAGTGGTTTGTTGTGATAATGATCCTACTATAGAGTGTGGTTTTGTTGTGATAATGCTCCCTACTATAGAGTGTGGTTTTGTTGTGATAATGCTCCTACTATAGAGTGTGGTTTGTTGTGATAATGCTCCTACTATAGAGTGTGGTTTGTTGTGATAATGCTCCTACTATAGTTTGGTTTTGTTGTGATAATGCTCCTACTATAGAGTGTGGTTTGTTGTGATAATGCTCCTACTATAGAGTGTGGTTTGTTGTGATAATGCTCCCTACTATAGAGTGTGGTTTTGTTGTGATAATGCTCCCTACTATAGAGTGTGGTTTGTTGTGATAATGCTCCCTACTATAGAGTGTGGTTTGTTGTGATAATGCTCCCTACTATAGAGTGGTTTGTTGTGATAATGCTCCCTACTATAGAGTGTGGTTTGTTGTGATAATGCTCCCTACTATAGAGTGTGGTTTGCTGTGATAATGCTCCTACTATAGAGTGTGGTTTGTTGTGATAATGCTCCTACTATAGAGTGTGGTTTGTTGTGATAATGCTCCGTAATATAGAGTGTGGTTTGTTGTGATAATGCTCCTACTATAGAGTGTGGTTTGTTGTGATAATGCTCCCTACTATAGAGTGGTTTGTTGTGATAATGCTCAAACTATAGAGTGTGGTTTGTTGTGATAATGCTCCTACTATAGAGTGTGGTTTGTTGTGATAATGCTCCTACTATAGAGTGTGGTTTGTTGTGATAATGCTCCTACTATAGAGTGTGGTTTGTTGTGATAATGCTCCTACTATAGAGTGGTTTGTTGTGATAATGCTCCCTACTATAGAGTGGTTTGTTGTGATAATGATCCTACTATAGAGTGTGGTTTGTTGTGATAATGCTCCCTACTATAGAGTGTGGTTTGTTGTGATAATGCTCCCTACTATAGAGTGGTTTGTTGTGATAATGCTCCCTACTATAGAGTGTGGTTTGTTGTGATAATGCTCCCTACTATAGAGTGTGGTTTGCTGTGATAATGCTCCTACTATAGAGTGTGGTTTGTTGTGATAATGCTCCGTACTATAGAGTGTGGTTTGTTGTGATAATGCTCCTACTATAGAGTGTGGTTTGTTGTGATAATGCTCCCTACTATAGAGTGGTTTGTTGTGATAATGCTCCTACTATAGAGTGTGGTTTGTTGTGATAATGCTCCACTATAGAGTGTGGTTTGTTGTGATAATGCTCCTACTTTAGAGTGTGGTTTGTTGTGATAATGCTCCTACTATAGAGTGTGGTTTGTTGTGATAATGCTCCTAATATAGAGTGTGGTTTATTGTGATAATGCTCCTACTATAGAGTGTGGTTTGTTGTGATAATGCTCCTACTATAGAGTGTGGTTTGTTGTGATAATGCTCCTACTATGGAGTGTTGTTTGTTGTGATAATGCTCCCTACTATAGAGTGGTTTGTTGTGATAATGCTCCTACTATAGAGTGTGGTTTTGTTGTGATAATGCTCCCTACTATAGAGTGTGGTTTGTTGTGATAATGCCCCCTACTATAGAGTGTGGTTTTGTTGTGATAATGCTCCTACTATAGAGTGTGGTTTGTTGTGATAATGCTCCTACTATAGAGTGTGGTTTGTTGTGATAATGCTCCCTACTATAGAGTGTGGTTTTGTTGTGATAATGCTCCTACTATAGAGTGTGGTTTGTTGTGATAATGCTCCTACTATAGAGTGTGGTTTGTTGTGATAATGCTCCTACTATAGAGTGTGGTTTGTTGTGATAATGCTCCCTACTATAGAGTGTGGTTTGTTGTGATAATGCTCCCTACTATAGAGTGGTTTGTTGTGATAATGCTCCTACTATAGAGTGTGGTTTGTTGTGATAATGCTCCCTACTATAGTGGTTTGTTGTGATAATGCTCAAACTATAGTGTGGTTTGTTGTGATAATGCTCCCTACTATAGAGTGGTTTGTTGTGATAATGCTCCTACTATAGAGTGTGGTTTGTTGTGATAATGCTCCCTACTATAGAGTGGTTTGTTGTGATAATGCTCAAACTATAGAGTGTGGTTTCTTGTGATAATGCTCCTACTATAGAGTGTGGTTTGTTGTGATAATGCTCCTACTATAGAGTGTGGTTTGTTGTGATAATGCTCCTACTTTAGAGTGTGGTTTATCTTGATAATGCTCCTACTATAGAGTGTGGTTTGTTGTGATAATGCTCCTACTATAGAGTGTGGTTTGTTGTGATAATGCTCCTACTATAGAGTGTGGTTTGTTGTGATAATGCTCCTACTATAGAGTGTGGTTTGTTGTGATAATGCTCCTACTATAGAGTGTGGTTTGTTGTGATAATGCTCCTACTTTAGAGTGTGGTTTGTTGTGATAATGAGTGTGGTTTGTTGTGATAATGCTCCCTACTATAGAGTGGTTTGTTGTGATAATGATCCTACTATAGAGTGTGGTTTGTTGTGATAATGCTCCCTACTATAGAGTGTGGTTTGCTGTGATAATGCTCCGACTATAGAGTGTGGTTTGTTGTGATAATGCTCCCTACTATAGAGTGGTTTGTTGTGATAATGCTCAAACTATAGAGTGTGGTTTGTTGTGATAATGCTCCTACTATAGAGTGTGGTTTGTTGTGATAATGCTCCTACTATAGAGTGTGGTTTGTTGTGATAATGCTCCTACTTTAGAGTGTGGTTTGTTGTGATAATGCTCCTACTATAGAGTGTGGTTTGTTGTGATAATGCTCATAATATAGAGTGTGGTTTATTGTGATAATGCTCCTACTATAGAGTGTGGTTTGTTGTGATAATGCTCCTACTATAGAGTGTGGTTTGTTGTGATAATGCTCCTACTATGGAGTGTTGTTTGTTGTGATAATGCTCCCTACTATAGAGTGGTTTGTTGTGATAATGCTCCTACTATAGAGTGTGGTTTTGTTGTGATAATGCTCCCTACTATAGAGTGTGGTTTTGTTGTGATAATGCTCCTACTATAGAGTGTGGTTTGTTGTGATAATGCTCCTACTATAGAGTGTGGTTTGTTGTGATAATGCTCCTACTATAGTTTGGTTTTGTTGTGATAATGCTCCTACTATAGAGTGTGGTTTGTTGTGATAATGCTCCTACTATAGAGTGTGGTTTGTTGT
This sequence comes from Protomyctophum bolini, assembly GCF_963924005.1. NCBI lineage: Eukaryota > Metazoa > Chordata > Actinopteri > Myctophiformes > Myctophidae > Protomyctophum > Protomyctophum bolini. The sequence continues at coordinate 199,671 of NC_137877.1, read as the reverse complement.
GATAATGCTCCCTACTATAGAGTGTGGTTTTGTTGTGATAATGCTCCCTACTATAGAGTGTGGTTTGTTGTGATAATGCTCCCTACTATAGAGTGTGGTTTGTTGTGATAATGCTCCCTACTATAGAGTGGTTTGTTGTGATAATGCTCCCTACTATAGAGTGTGGTTTGTTGTGATAATGCTCCCTACTATAGAGTGTGGTTTGCTGTGATAATGCTCCTACTATAGAGTGTGGTTTGTTGTGATAATGCTCCTACTATAGAGTGTGGTTTGTTGTGATAATGCTCCGTAATATAGAGTGTGGTTTGTTGTGATAATGCTCCTACTATAGAGTGTGGTTTGTTGTGATAATGCTCCCTACTATAGAGTGGTTTGTTGTGATAATGCTCAAACTATAGAGTGTGGTTTGTTGTGATAATGCTCCTACTATAGAGTGTGGTTTGTTGTGATAATGCTCCTACTATAGAGTGTGGTTTGTTGTGATAATGCTCCTACTATAGAGTGTGGTTTGTTGTGATAATGCTCCTACTTTAGAGTGTGGTTTATCTTGATAATGCTCCTACTATAGAGTGTGGTTTGTTGTGATAATGCTCCTACTATAGAGTGTGGTTTGTTGTGATAATGCTCCTACTATAGAGTGTGGTTTGTTGTGATAATGCTCCTACTATAGAGTGGTTTGTTGTGATAATGCTCCTACTATAGAGTGTGGTTTGTTGTGATAATGCTCCTACTTTAGAGTGTGGTTTGTTGTGATAATGCTCCTACTATAGAGTGTGGTTTGTTGTGATAATGCTCCCTACTATAGAGTGGTTTGTTGTGATAATGATCCTACTATAGAGTGTGGTTTGTTGTGATAATGCTCCCTACTATAGAGTGTGGTTTGCTGTGATAATGCTCCGACTATAGAGTGTGGTTTGTTGTGATAATGCTCCCTACTATAGAGTGGTTTGTTGTGATAATGCTCAAACTATAGAGTGTGGTTTGTTGTGATAATGCTCCTACTATAGAGTGTGGTTTGTTGTGATAATGCTCCTACTATAGAGTGTGGTTTGTTGTGATAATGCTCCTACTTTAGAGTGTGGTTTGTTGTGATAATGCTCCTACTATAGAGTGTGGTTTGTTGTGATAATGCTCATAATATAGAGTGTGGTTTATTGTGATAATGCTCCTACTATAGAGTGTGGTTTGTTGTGATAATGCTCCTACTATAGAGTGTGGTTTGTTGTGATAATGCTCCTACTATGGAGTGTTGTTTGTTGTGATAATGCTCCCTACTATAGAGTGGTTTGTTGTGATAATGCTCCTACTATAGAGTGTGGTTTTGTTGTGATAATGCTCCCTACTATAGAGTGTGGTTTTGTTGTGATAATGCTCCTACTATAGAGTGTGGTTTGTTGTGATAATGCTCCTACTATAGAGTGTGGTTTGTTGTGATAATGCTCCTACTATAGTTTGGTTTTGTTGTGATAATGCTCCTACTATAGAGTGTGGTTTGTTGTGATAATGCTCCTACTATAGAGTGTGGTTTGTTGTGATAATGCTCCCTACTATAGAGTGTGGTTTTGTTGTGATAATGCTCCCTACTATAGAGTGTGGTTTGTTGTGATAATGCTCCCTACTATAGAGTGTGGTTTGTTGTGATAATGCTCCCTACTATAGAGTGGTTTGTTGTGATAATGCTCCCTACTATAGAGTGTGGTTTGTTGTGATAATGCTCCCTACTATAGAGTGTGGTTTGCTGTGATAATGCTCCTACTATAGAGTGTGGTTTGTTGTGATAATGCTCCTACTATAGAGTGTGGTTTGTTGTGATAATGCTCCGTAATATAGAGTGTGGTTTGTTGTGATAATGCTCCTACTATAGAGTGTGGTTTGTTGTGATAATGCTCCCTACTATAGAGTGGTTTGTTGTGATAATGCTCAAACTATAGAGTGTGGTTTGTTGTGATAATGCTCCTACTATAGAGTGTGGTTTGTTGTGATAATGCTCCTACTATAGAGTGTGGTTTGTTGTGATAATGCTCCTACTATAGAGTGTGGTTTGTTGTGATAATGCTCCTACTATAGAGTGGTTTGTTGTGATAATGCTCCCTACTATAGAGTGGTTTGTTGTGATAATGATCCTACTATAGAGTGTGGTTTGTTGTGATAATGCTCCCTACTATAGAGTGTGGTTTGTTGTGATAATGCTCCCTACTATAGAGTGGTTTGTTGTGATAATGCTCCCTACTATAGAGTGTGGTTTGTTGTGATAATGCTCCCTACTATAGAGTGTGGTTTGCTGTGATAATGCTCCTACTATAGAGTGTGGTTTGTTGTGATAATGCTCCGTACTATAGAGTGTGGTTTGTTGTGATAATGCTCCCTACTATAGAGTGGTTTGTTGTGATAATGCTCCTACTATAGAGTGTGGTTTGTTGTGATAATGCTCCTACTATAGAGTGTGGTTTGTTGTGATAATGCTCCTACTTTAGAGTGTGGTTTGTTGTGATAATGCTCCTACTATAGAGTGTGGTTTGTTGTGATAATGCTCCTAATATAGAGTGTGGTTTATTGTGATAATGCTCCTACTATAGAGTGTGGTTTGTTGTGATAATGCTCCTACTATAGAGTGTGGTTTGTTGTGATAATGCTCCTACTATGGAGTGTTGTTTGTTGTGATAATGCTCCCTACTATAGAGTGGTTTGTTGTGATAATGCTCCTACTATAGAGTGTGGTTTTGTTGTGATAATGCTCCCTACTATAGAGTGTGGTTTGTTGTGATAATGCCCCCTACTATAGAGTGTGGTTTTGTTGTGATAATGCTCCTACTATAGAGTGTGGTTTGTTGTGATAATGCTCCTACTATAGAGTGTGGTTTGTTGTGATAATGCTCCCTACTATAGAGTGTGGTTTTGTTGTGATAATGCTCCTACTATAGAGTGTGGTTTGTTGTGATAATGCTCCCTACTATAGAGTGGTTTGTTGTGATAATGCTCCTACTATAGAGTGTGGTTTGTTGTGATAATGCTCCCTACTATAGAGTGGTTTGTTGTGATAATGCTCAAACTATAGTGTGGTTTGTTGTGATAATGCTCCCTACTATAGAGTGGTTTGTTGTGATAATGCTCCTACTATAGAGTGTGGTTTGTTGTGATAATGCTCCCTACTATAGAGTGGTTTGTTGTGATAATGCTCAAACTATAGAGTGTGGTTTGTTGTGATAATGCTCCTACTATAGAGTGTGGTTTGTTGTGATAATGCTCCTACTATAGAGTGTGGTTTGTTGTGATAATGCTCCTACTTTAGAGTGTGGTTTATCTTGATAATGCTCCTACTATAGAGTGTGGTTTGTTGTGATAATGCTCCTACTATAGAGTGTGGTTTGTTGTGATAATGCTCCTACTATAGAGTGTGGTTTGTTGTGATAATGCTCCTACTATAGAGTGGTTTGTTGTGATAATGCTCCTACTATAGAGTGTGGTTTGTTGTGATAATGCTCCCTACTATAGAGTGGTTTGTTGTGATAATGATCCTACTATAGAGTGTGGTTTGTTGTGATAATGCTCCCTACTATAGAGTGTGGTTTGCTGTGATAATGCTCCGACTATAGAGTGTGGTTTGTTGTGATAATGCTCCCTACTATAGAGTGGTTTGTTGTGATAATGCTCAAACTATAGAGTGTGGTTTGTTGTGATAATGCTCCTACTATAGAGTGTGGTTTGTTGTGATAATGCTCCTACTATAGAGTGTGGTTTGTTGTGATAATGCTCCTACTTTAGAGTGTGGTTTGTTGTGATAATGCTCCTACTATAGAGTGTGGTTTGTTGTGATAATGCTCATAATATAGAGTGTGGTTTATTGTGATAATGCTCCTACTATAGAGTGTGGTTTGTTGTGATAATGCTCCTACTATAGAGTGTGGTTTGTTGTGATAATGCTCCTACTATGGAGTGTTGTTTGTTGTGATAATGCTCCCTACTATAGATTGGTTTGTTGTGATAATGCTCCTACTATAGAGTGTGGTTTTGTTGTGATAATGCTCCCTACTATAGAGTGTGGTTTTGTTGTGATAATGCTCCTACTATAGAGTGTGGTTTGTTGTGATAATGCTCCTACTATAGAGTGTGGTTTGTTGTGATAATGCTCCTACTATAGTTTGGTTTTGTTGTGATAATGCTCCTACTATAGAGTGTGGTTTGTTGTGATAATGCTCCTACTATAGAGTGTGGTTTGTTGTGATAATGCTCCCTACTATAGAGTGTGGTTTTGTTGTGATAATGCTCCCTACTATAGAGTGTGGTTTGTTGTGATAATGCTCCCTACTATAGAGTGTGGTTTGTTGTGATAATGCTCCCTACTATAGAGTGGTTTGTTGTGATAATGCTCCCTACTATAGAGTGTGGTTTGTTGTGATAATGCTCCCTACTATAGAGTGTGGTTTGCTGTGATAATGCTCCTACTATAGAGTGTGGTTTGTTGTGATAATGCTCCTACTATAGAGTGTGGTTTGTTGTGATAATGCTCCGTAATATAGAGTGTGGTTTGTTGTGATAATGCTCCTACTATAGAGTGTGGTTTGTTGTGATAATGCTCCCTACTATAGAGTGGTTTGTTGTGATAATGCTCAAACTATAGAGTGTGGTTTGTTGTGATAATGCTCCTACTATAGAGTGTGGTTTGTTGTGATAATGCTCCTACTATAGAGTGTGGTTTGTTGTGATAATGCTCCTACTATAGAGTGTGGTTTGTTGTGATAATGCTCCTACTATAGAGTGGTTTGTTGTGATAATGCTCCCTACTATAGAGTGGTTTGTTGTGATAATGATCCTACTATAGAGTGTGGTTTGTTGTGATAATGCTCCCTACTATAGAGTGTGGTTTGTTGTGATAATGCTCCCTACTATAGAGTGGTTTGTTGTGATAATGCTCCCTACTATAGAGTGTGGTTTGTTGTGATAATGCTCCCTACTATAGAGTGTGGTTTGCTGTGATAATGCTCCTACTATAGAGTGTGGTTTGTTGTGATAATGCTCCTACTATAGAGTGTGGTTTGTTGTGATAATGCTCCGTAATATAGAGTGTGGTTTGTTGTGATAATGCTCCTACTATAGAGTGTGGTTTGTTGTGATAATGCTCCCTACTATAGAGTGGTTTGTTGTGATAATGCTCCGTACTATAGAGTGTGGTTTGTTGTGATAATGCTCCTACTATAGAGTGTGGTTTGTTGTGATAATGCTCCTACTATAGAGTGTGGTTTGTTGTGATAATGCTCCTACTATAGAGTGTGGTTTGTTGTGATAATGATCCTACTATAGAGTGTGGTCTGTTGTGATAATGCTCCCTACTATAGAGTGTGGTTTGCTGTGATAATGCTCCGACTATAGAGTGTGGTTTGTTGTGATAATGCTCCCTACTATAGAGTGGTTTGTTGTGATAATGCTCAAACTATAGAGTGTGGTTTGTTGTGATAATGCTCCTACTATAGTGTAGTTTGTTGTGATAATGCTCCTACTATAGAGTGTGGTTTGTTGTGATAATGCTCCTACTTTAGAGTGTGGTTTGTTGTGATAATGCTCCTACTATAGAGTGGTTTGTTGTGATAATGCTCCTACTATAGAGTGTGGTTTTGTTGTGATAATGCTCCCTACTATAGAGTGTGGTTTGTTGTGATAATGCTCCCTACTATAGAGTGTGGTTTTGTTGTGATAATGCTCCTACTATAGAGTGTGGTTTGTTGTGATAATGCTCCTACTATAGAGTGTGGTTTGTTGTGATAATGCTCCCTACTATAGAGTGTGGTTTTGTTGTGATAATGCTCCTACTATAGAGTGGTTGGTTGTGATAATGCTCCTACTATAGAGTGTGGTTTGTTGTGATAATGCTCCTACTATAGAGTGTGGTTTGTTGTGATAATGCTCCCTACTATAGAGTGGTTTGTTGTGATAATGCTCCTACTATAGAGTGGTTTGTTGTGATAATGCTCCCTACTATAGAGTGGTTTGTTGTGATAATGCTCAAACTATAGAGTGTGGTTTGTTGTGATAATGCTCCCTACTATAGAGTGGTTTGTTGTGATAATGCTCATACTATAGAGTGTGGTTTGTTGTGATAATGCTCCCTACTATAGAGTGGTTTGTTGTGATAATGCTCAAACTATAGAGTGTGGTTGGTTGTGATAATGCTCCTACTATAGAGTGTGGTTTGTTGTGATAATGCTCCTACTATAGAGTGTGGTTTGTTGTGATAATGCTCCTACTTTAGAGTGTGGTTTATCTTGATAATGCTCCTACTATAGAGTGTGGTTTGTTGTGATAATGCTCCTACTATAGAGTGTGGTTTGTTGTGATAATGCTCCTACTATAGAGTGTGGTTTGTTGTGATAATGAAATCGCATTGCGTTTTCATTATAATACTGCTGGGTCGAACACACAGTCACAGCCTCGCGCTGCAATTGGCTAAGACTCCGCGTCACCCCCCACACAGACCCTCCTCCCAACACGACGCTTCCGTCCCGGCACATAAACAACAGTGGATATAAACAGATACAAACACATAGAGGGAGACAAAGGGAGAGTGTATGTCTACAGGGCAGCAGCTCAGCATCAAAATATAGGGGAAGATAGAGGGAATAAGGCCACAAATATAGATAGATAAATATTTTGATTTTTGGCTGAAAACTTGCCTATATCACCTTTAAACACCTCGGAATGTAACTTTCATTGACATGAACAGTGTTTTTTACCAGCTGGCGGAAAACTAAAACAAATAAGCACTATATAGTCTTAGGGCCGTTTGCACCAAGAAAGATTAAATAAAGTTTAGTTTAGTGTTAATCAGGGATTTGTTGATCAAGGATTAATTTTAATTCGAGTTGTGTTGCACCACTTAATTTTAAGCATTTCTCAACAGATCTGTGATTAAATCCTTAACCTGTGATTAAAACTTTAAACTGTGATTAATTCATGGATTAAACTTTGTTGTGTGTCCGCCATCTTGGTTTTGCGCTGTAAATAAACAGCAGCAGTCGTGAGCATCATTAGCATTACTATTTCATTCATATTTGAGAATGTTTAAATTATAGTGCCTGCAGCAAAAATATATATAATAATAAAAGTCGTCTCGCTCGCTAAAAAAAACAACAGACGTATGGTCACTCCGTGGTGCGTGGTAGGTTTATAGATCTGTTCCGTCGATCACACACACCACCACTTCCTCCGATAGTTTCCCAAACAACAACAAACACGTAGAGGTATATATGCTGCCATGTTGTTTTCAATTAAACCTCCTCTCCTGCTGGTTTAGAATTAATCCCTTATTGATACTTAAGGTGAGACACCCCAGGTGAAATCATGATTTTTCATTTTTTTTTTTTTTTGCTATTTTGCTTCCTAAACATGTTTTCTTTCAAACTAAAGCAAAATACACATTAAAAATACAGATTTAGATGTTTAGTTGGATAGTTTATTTTAGCCAATGACAGCTCGTTTTTCGGGGTGAAAAGCCACCATCTCTATTTTCATGATTGGTTGTTGGTACAAAGGAAGTGACCATATTTGGATCAGACCACAGTCAGCTTGAGGTCCAGACCTTTCCAATGATATATGCCATTATATGTTGTTGCCAAGGTTTGGATGAGATATTTTGTCTCAAAATAGTGGCTTCAAATAAAACGTTTTGGAATTTTACAATACAAATCTTTAAAGGCCGTTTTCTCAAAATGAGTTTTCCTCATACTTGGGACAAAGAATTTCCACTTCAGTTGAACTCACATACACCAAACTTTCCAGTCTTATTCATAACTATATTCCGCAGACATTTACACATGGATTTGTTGATATATCATTCACAGCCTGATTTACATCACATTTTATACCAAAAAAATGCCGAAAATTGGGTTTTTTATGCCTGTTGACACTATTTTCTGATTTGTGGAGTGATAATTAGAGATATCAAAAATCCCATGTGTAATTTTCTTTGTCTCTAATGTGTCAACAAAATGAAATGATCATTTTGAACCTGGCTTTATCCGATCTTCAGATTTATCGTCCCGAAATGTATGCAAATTAGCGCATATAATGCCTAATTTGCATATTTAAACATATAATTTCAGAAAACTTGTAATACAAAAAATCTTAGTTTTAATATAAGTAATCAACTGGAGAAGTTTCATTGTGATAGCTATTATTTAACTTTTTTTCCCTATTCACCTGGGGTGTCTCGCCTTAAATCAAAGTTTAAAGTAGTGGTGCAACAGGATTGACATTAATCCAGGTTTACTGTGAAAATTAAAACCAAGATTAAAAAAACAAAACCAAGATTAAAAGGATGGTTTAAAACTAAACCGGATTAGTGAAAACTAGGTTTAAAGTTTGGTGCAACTGGATTAATAGATAAACCTTGATTTAAACCAGATTAAGGCTTAATCTTTCTTGGTGCAAATGGCCCTGTGTCTTTGTTTTGTTATTATATTATACTTGTTGTGTTCTATTGTATTGTGTGTGTGTGTGTGTGTGTGTGTGTGTGTGTGTGTGTGTGTGTGTGTGTGTGTGTTGTCGTCTGTTGTGGTGTGTGTGTGTGTGTGTGTGTGTGTGTGTGTGTCTCTGTTGTAGTGTGTGTGTGTCTTGTAACACTGTATGCGGTAAGTAACAAATATGGCATGCAATGAGTGAGGACATTCAAAGGCATCATAATGATCTACTTGACCTTACTTAACTACTGAATAAATCTAATGCTTCCCTTGACCTGTGTCTCTACAGGTTTGTGTCTGACCATGCCCCCGTTGGTTGCCAGGCGCTGTTGCAACACAGACTCATCCAGGCCAATCAGAAGTCCCAGTTGAGTGCAGGCCCCGCCCTCGAGACCGCACGGACCTACCCGCTGTCCCTGCTGGAGTGGACGGCCAATAGGAAGAAGGCTAACATGGTGCTGCAGGTGTATTGCTTAGACGGTGAGCTTCTCTCTCTCTCTAGGAGATTTAGGTCACATTCTCACCTGATACTTCGGTAGACTTGATGCGTATGGGTGGGGAAATTGAACCAAAAGTGTCAAATAATGTTTTATGAGCTGTTTCTCAATAACCAAAAGTGTCAAATAATGTTTTAGGAGCTGTTTCTCAACAACCAAAAGTGTCAAAAGTTGACAAAATAATTTGACAAAATAATTTGACAAAATAATTTGACAAAATAATTTGACAAAATAATTTGACAAAATAATTTGACAAAATAATTTGACAAAAAGTATTTTGTAAAAAGTATTTTGTAAAAAGTATTTTGTAAAAAGTATTTTGTCAAATTTTTTTGAAATACTTTTTACAAAATACTTTTTACAAAATACTTTTTACAAAATACTTTTTACAAAATACTTTTTATAAAAATTTGCCTGCTAAATAATTTGCCTGCAAAATAATTTGCCTGCAAAATAATTTGCCTGCAAAATAATTTGCCAAAATAATTTGCCTGCAAAATAATTTGCCTGCAAAATAATGTGCCCCCAAAATAATTTGCCCCCCAAAATAATTTGCCAAAATAATTTGCCAAAATAATTTGCCAAAATAATTTGCCAAAATAATTTGCCAAAATAATTTGCCAAAAAGTATTTTGTAAAAAGTATTTTGTAAAAAGTATTTTGTAAAAAGTATTTTGTAAAAAGTATTTTGTAAAAAGTATTTTGTAAAGTATTTTGTAAAAAGTATTTTGTAAAATAATTTGCCAAAATAATTTGCCAAAATAATTTGCCAAAAAGTATTTTGTAAAAAGTATTTTGTAAAAAGTATTTTGTAAAAAGTATTTTGTAAAAAGTATTTTGTAAAAAGTATTTTGTAAAAAGTATTTTGTAAAAAGTATTTTGTAAAAAGTATTTTGTAAAAAGTATTTTGTAAAAAGTATTTTGTAAAATTTGACAAAAAAAATTGACAAAATGATTTGCCCCCCAAAATAATTTGCCTGCAAAATAATTTGCCTGCAAAATAATTTGCCTGCAAAATAATTTGCCTGCAAAATAATGTGCCCCCAAAATAATTTGCCCCCCAAAATAATGTGCCCCCAAAATAATTTGCCCCCCAAAATAATTTGCCAAAATAATTTGCCAAAATAATTTGCCAAAATAATTTGCCAAAATAATTTGCCAAAAAGTATTTTGTAAAAAATATTTTGTAAAAAGTATTTTGTAAAAAGTATTTTGTAAAAAGTATTTTGTAAAAAGTATTTTGAAAAAAGTATTTTGTCAAATTTGACAAAAAAATTTGACAAAATGATTTGCCCCCCAAAATAATTTGCCTGCAAAATAATTTGCCTGCAAAATAATTTGCCTGCAAAATAATTTGCCTGCAAAATAATTTGCCTGCAAAATAATTTGCCTGCAAAATAATTTTCCTGCAAAATAATTTGCCTGCAAAATAATTTGCCAAAACCCTAATAATTTGCCTAAAAAAATAATTTGCCTGCAAAATAATTTGCCTGCAAAATAATTTGCCTGCAAAATAATTTGCCTGCTAAATAATTTGCCTGCAAAATAATTTGCCTGCTAAATAATTTGCCAAAACCCTAATTTGCCAAAACCCTAATTTGCCAAAACCCTAATTTGCCTGCAAAATAATTTGCCTGCAAAATAATTTGCCCCCCAAAATAATTTGACAAAATAATTTGACAAAATAATTTGACAAAAAGTATTTGACAAAAAGTATTTTGTAAAAAGTATTTTGTAAAATATTTTGTAAAAAGTATTTTGTAAAAAGTATTTTGTAAAAAGTATTTTGTAAAAAGTATTTTGTAAAAAGTATTTTGTAAAAAGTATTTTGTAAAAAGTATTTTGTAAAAAGTATTTTGTAAAAAGTATTTTGTCAAATTTGACAAAAAAATTGACAAAATAATTTGCCTGCAAAATAATTTGCCTGCAAAATAATTTGCCTGCAAAATAATTTGCCTGCTAAATAATTTGCCAAAACCCTAATTTGCCAAAACCCTAATTTGCCTGCAAAATAATTTGCCTGCAAAATAATTTGCCTGCTAAATAATTTGCCAAAACCCTAATTTGCCAAAACCCTAATTTGCCAAAACCCTAATTTGCCTGCAAAATAATTTGCCTGCAAAATAATTTGCCTGCTAAATAATTTGCCTGCTAAATAATTTGCCTGCTAAATAATTTGCCTGCAAAATAATTTGCCTGCTAAATAATTTGCCTGCAAAATGATTTGCCTGCTAAATAATTTGCCAAAACCCTAATTTGCCAAAACCCTAATTTGCCAAAACCCTAATTTGCCTGCAAAATAATTTTCCTGCAAAATAATTTTCCTGCAAAATAATTTTCCTGCAAAATAATTTGCCTGCAAAATAATTTGCCTGCTAAATAATTTGCCTGCAAAACAATTTGCCTGCAAAACAATTTGCCTGCAAAATAATTTGCCTGCAAAATAATTTGCCTGCAAAATAATTTGCCTGCAAAATAATTTGCCTGCAAAATAATTTGCCTGCAAAATAATTTGCCAAAACCCTAATTTGCCTGCAAAATAATTTGCCTGCAAAATAATTTGCCTGCAAAATAATTTGCCTGCTAAATAATTTGCCTGCAAAATAATTTGCCTGCTAAATAATTTGCCTGCAAAATGATTTGCCTGCTAAATAATTTGCCAAAACCCTAATTTGCCAAAACCCTAATTTGCCTGCAAAATAATTTTCCTGCAAAATAATTTTCCTGCAAAATAATTTTCCTGCTAAATAATTTGCCTGCTAAATAATTTGCCTGCAAAACAATTTGCCTGCAAAACAATTTGCCTGCAAAATAATTTGCCTGCAAAATAATTTGCCTGCAAAATAATTTGCCTGCAAAATAATTTGCCAAAACCCTAATTTGCCTGCAAAATTATTTGCCTGCAAAATAATTTGCCTGCAAAATAATTTGCCAAAACCCTAATTTGCCAAAACCCTAATTTGCCAAAACCCTAATTTGCCTGCAAAATAATTTGCCTGCAAAATAATTTGCCTGCAAAATAATTTGCCCCCCAAAATAATTTGACAAAATAATTTGACAAAATAATTTGACAAAATAATTTGACAAAATAATTTGACAAATACAAAATATTTTACAAAATACTTTTTACAAAATACTTTTTGTCAAATACTTTTTGTCAAATTATTTTGTCAAATTATTTTGTCAAATTACAAAATAATTTGACAAAATAATTTGACAAAAAGTATTTGACAAAAAGTATTTTGTAAAAAGTATTTTGTAAAAAGTATTTTGTAAAAAGTATTTTGTAAAAAGTATTTTGTAAAATGTATTTTGTAAAAAGTATTTTGTAAAAAGTATTTTGTAAAAAGTATTTTGTAAAAAGTATTTTGTAAAAAGTATTTTGTAAAATTTGACAAAATAATTTGACAAAATAATTTGACAAAACAATTTGACAAAACCCTAATAATTTGCCTGCAAAATAATTTGCCAAAACCCTAATTTGCCAAAACCCTAATTTGCCAAAACCCTAATTTGCCTGCAAAATAATTTGCCTGCAAAATAATTTGCCTGCAAAATAATTTGCCTGCTAAATAATTTGCCTGCAAAATAATTTGCCTGCAAAATAATTTGCCTGCTAAATAATTTGCCTGCAAAATAATTTGCCTGCAAAATAATTTGCCTGCTAAATAATTTGCCTGCAAAATAATTTGCCTGCTAAATAATTTGCCTGCTAAATAATTTGCCTGCAAAATAATTTGCCTGCTAAATAATTTGCCTGCAAAATGATTTGCCTGCTAAATAATTTGCCAAAACCCTAATTTGCCAAAACCCTAATTTGCCAAAACCCTAATTTGCCTGCAAAATAATTTTCCTGCAAAATAATTTTCCTGCAAAATAGTTTTCCTGCAAAATAATTTGCCTGCTAAATAATTTGCCTGCAAAACAATTTGCCTGCAAAACAATTTGCCTGCAAAATAATTTGCCTGCAAAATAATTTGCCTGCAAAATAATTTGCCTGCAAAATAATTTGCCTGCAAAATAATTTGCCAAAACCCTAATTTGCCTGCAAAATAATTTGCCTGCAAAATAATTTGCCTGCAAAATAATTTGCCTGCAAAATAATTTGCCTGCTAAATAATTTGCCTGCTAAATAATTTGCCTGCAAAATGATTTGCCAAAACCCTAATTTGCCAAAACCCTAATTTGCCTGCAAAATAATTTTCCTGCAAAATAATTTTCCTGCAAAATAATTTTCCTGCTAAATAATTTGCCTGCTAAATAATTTGCCTGCAAAACAATTTGCCTGCAAAACAATTTGCCTGCAAAATAATTTGCCTGCAAAATAATTTGCCTGCAAAATAATTTGCCAAAACCCTAATTTGCCTGCAAAATTATTTGCCTGCAAAATAATTTGCCTGCAAAATAATTTGCCAAAACCCTAATTTGCCAAAACCCTAATTTGCCAAAACCCTAATTTGCCTGCAAAATAATTTGCCTGCAAAATAATTTGCCTGCAAAATAATTTGACAAAATAATTTGACAAAATAATTTGACAAAATAATTTGACAAAATAATTTGACAAATACAAAATATTTTACAAAATACTTTTTACAAAATACTTTTTGTCAAATACTTTTTGTCAAATTATTTTGTCAAATTATTTTGTCAAATTACAAAATAATTTGACAAAATAATTTGACAAAAAGTATTTGACAAAAAGTATTTTGTAAAAAGTATTTTGTAAAAAGTATTTTGTAAAAAGTATTTTGTAAAAAGTATTTTGTAAAATGTATTTTGTAAAAAGTATTTTGTAAAAAGTATTTTGTAAAAAGTATTTTGTAAAAAGTATTTTGTAAAAAGTATTTTGTAAAATTTGACAAAATAATTTGACAAAACAATTTGACAAAACCCTAATAATTTGCCTGCAAAATAATTTGCCAAAACCCTAATTTGCCAAAACCCTAATTTGCCAAAACCCTAATTTGCCTGCAAAATAATTTGCCTGCAAAATAATTTGCCTGCAAAATAATTTGCCTGCTAAATAATTTGCCTGCTAAATAATTTGCCAAAACCCTAATTTGCCAAAACCCTAATTTGCCTGCAAAATAATTTGCCTGCAAAATAATTTGCCTGCAAAATAATTTGCCTGCTAAATAATTTGCCAAAACCCTAATTTGCCAAAACCCTAATTTGCCAAAACCCTAATTTGCCTGCAAAATAATTTGCCTGCAAAATAATTTGCCTGCAAAATAATTTGCCTGCAAAATAATTTGTTCCCACTTTGTTCCCACTTTTTACAAAATACTTTTTTCAAAATACTTTTTACAAAATACTTTTTACAAAATACTTTTTACAAAATACTTTTTACAAAATACTTTTTACAAAATAATTTGACAAAATAATTTGACAAAACCCTAATTTGCCTGCAAAATAATTTGCCTGCAAAATAATTTGCCTGCAAAATAATTTGCCTGCAAAATAATTTGCCTGCTAAATAATTTGCCTGCTAAATAATTTGCCTGCAAAATAATTTGCCTGCTAAATAATTTGCCTGCAAAATAATTTGCCTGCTAAATAATTTGCCAAAACCCTAATTTGCCAAAACCCTAATTTGCCTGCAAAATAATTTGCCTGCTAAATAATTTGCCTGCAAAATAATTTGTTCCCACTTTGTTCCCACTTTTTACAAAATACTTTTTTCAAAATACTTTTTACAAAATACTTTTTACAAAATACTTTTTACAAAATATTTTTTACAAAATACTTTTTACAAAATACTTTTTACAAAATACTTTTTACAAAATAATTTGACAAAATAATTTGACAAAACCCTAATTTGCCTGCAAAATAATTTGCCTGCAAAATAATTTGCCTGCTAAATAATTTGCCTGCAAAATAATTTGCCTGCTAAATAATTTGCCAAAACCCTAATTTGCCAAAACCCTAATTTGCCAAAACCCTAATTTGCCTGCAAAATAATTTGCCTGCAAAATAATTTGCCCCCCAAAATAATTTGACAAAATAATTTGACAAAATAATTTGACAAAATAATTTGACAAAAAGTATTTGACAAAAAGTATTTTGTAAAAAGTATTTTGTAAAATATTTTGTAAAAAGTATTTTGTAAAAAGTATTTTGTAAAAAGTATTTTGTAAAAAGTATTTTGTAAAAAGTATTTTGTAAAAAGTATTTTGTAAAAAGTATTTTGTCAAATTTGACAAAAAAATTGACAAAATAATTTGCCTGCAAAATAATTTGCCTGCAAAATAATTTGCCTGCTAAATAATTTGCCAAAACCCTAATTTGCCAAAACCCTAATTTGCCTGCAAAATAATTTGCCTGCAAAATAATTTGCCTGCTAAATAATTTGCCAAAACCCTAATTTGCCAAAACCCTAATTTGCCAAAACCCTAATTTGCCTGCAAAATAATTTGCCTGCAAAATAATTTGCCTGCTAAATAATTTGCCTGCTAAATAATTTGCCTGCAAAATAATTTGCCTGCTAAATAATTTGCCTGCAAAATGATTTGCCTGCTAAATAATTTGCCAAAACCCTAATTTGCCAAAACCCTAATTTGCCAAAACCCTAATTTGCCTGCAAAATAATTTTCCTGCAAAATAATTTTCCTGCAAAATAATTTTCCTGCAAAATAATTTGCCTGCTAAATAATTTGCCTGCAAAACAATTTGCCTGCAAAACAATTTGCCTGCAAAATAATTTGCCTGCAAAATAATTTGCCTGCAAAATAATTTGCCTGCAAAATAATTTGCCTGCAAAATAATTTGCCTGCAAAATAATTTGCCAAAACCCTAATTTGCCTGCAAAATAATTTGCCTGCAAAATAATTTGCCTGCAAAATAATTTGCCTGCTAAATAATTTGCCTGCAAAATAATTTGCCTGCTAAATAATTTGCCTGCAAAATGATTTGCCTGCTAAATAATTTGCCAAAACCCTAATTTGCCAAAACCCTAATTTGCCTGCAAAATAATTTTCCTGCAAAATAATTTTCCTGCAAAATAATTTTCCTGCTAAATAATTTGCCTGCTAAATAATTTGCCTGCAAAACAATTTGCCTGCAAAACAATTTGCCTGCAAAATAATTTGCCTGCAAAATAATTTGCCTGCAAAATAATTTGCCTGCAAAATAATTTGCCAAAACCCTAATTTGCCTGCAAAATTATTTGCCTGCAAAATAATTTGCCTGCAAAATAATTTGCCAAAACCCTAATTTGCCAAAACCCTAATTTGCCAAAACCCTAATTTGCCTGCAAAATAATTTGCCTGCAAAATAATTTGCCTGCAAAATAATTTGCCCCCCAAAATAATTTGACAAAATAATTTGACAAAATAATTTGACAAAATAATTTGACAAAATAATTTGACAAAATAATTTGACAAATACAAAATATTTTACAAAATACTTTTTGTCAAATACTTTTTGTCAAATACTTTTTGTCAAATTATTTTGTCAAATTATTTTGTCAAATTACAAAATAATTTGACAAAAAGTATTTGACAAAAAGTATTTTGTAAAAAGTATTTTGTAAAATATTTTGTAAAAAGTATTTTGTAAAAAGTATTTTGTAAAAAGTATTTTGTAAAAAGTATTTTGTAAAATTTGACAAAATAATTTGACAAAACAATTTGACAAAACCCTAATAATTTGCCTGCAAAATAATTTGCCTGCAAAATAATTTGCCAAAACCCTAATTTGCCAAAACCCTAATTTGCCAAAACCCTAATTTGCCTGCAAAATAATTTGCCTGCAAAATAATTTGCCTGCAAAATAATTTGCCTGCTAAATAATTTGCCTGCAAAATAATTTGCCTGCAAAATAATTTGCCTGCTTAATAATTTGCCTGCAAAACAATTTGCCTGCAAAATAATTTGCCTGCTAAATAATTTGCCTGCTAAATAATTTGCCAAAATTCTAATTTGCCAAAACCCTAATTTGCCTGCAAAATAATTTGCCTGCAAAATAATTTGCCTGCAAAATAATTTGCCTGCTAAATAATTTGCCAAAACCCTAATTTGCCAAAACCCTAATTTGCCAAAACCCTAATTTGCCTGCAAAATAATTTGCCTGCAAAATAATTTGCCTGCAAAATAATTTGCCTGCAAAATAATTTGCCAAAACCCTAATTTGCCTGCAAAATAATTTGCCTGCTAAATAATTTGCCTGCAAAATAATTTGCCAAAACCCTAATTTGCCTGCAAAATAATTTGCCTGCTAAATAATTTGCCTGCAAAATAATTTGTTCCCACTTTGTTCCCACTTTTTACAAAATACTTTTTTCAAAATACTTTTTACAAAATACTTTTTACAAAATACTTTTTACAAAATACTTTTTACAAAATACTTTTTACAAAATACTTTTTACAAAATACTTTTTACAAAATACTTTTTACAAAATAATTTGACAAAATAATTTGCCAAAACCCTAATTTGCCAAAACCCTAATTTGCCTGCAAAATAATTTGCCTGCTAAATAATTTGCCTGCAAAATAATTTGCCTGCTAAATAATTTGCCTGCAAAATGATTTGCCTGCTAAATAATTTGCCAA
This sequence comes from Protomyctophum bolini, assembly GCF_963924005.1. NCBI lineage: Eukaryota > Metazoa > Chordata > Actinopteri > Myctophiformes > Myctophidae > Protomyctophum > Protomyctophum bolini. Next base: position 182,175 of record NC_137877.1, on the reverse strand, counting down.
AACCCTAATTTGCCAAAACCCTAATTTGCCAAAACCCTAATTTGCCAAAACCCTAATTTGCCTGCTAAATAATTTGCCTGCAAAATAATTTGCCCCCCAAAATAATTTGACAAAATAATTTGACAAAATAATTTGACAAAACCCTAATTTGCCTGCAAAATAATTTGCCTGCAAAATAGTTTGCCTGCAAAATAATTTGCCTGCTAAATAATTTGCCAAAACCCTAATTTGCCAAAACCCTAATTTGCCAAAACCCTAATTTGCCTGCAAAATAATTTGCCTGCAAAATAATTTGCCTGCAAAATAATTTGCCTGCAAAATAATTTGACAAAATAATTTGACAAAATAATTTGACAAAATACTTTTTACAAAATACTTTTTACAAAATACTTTTTGTCAAATTATTTTGTCAAATTTTTTGTCAAATTATTTAGTAAAAAGTATTTTGTAAAAAGTATTTTGTAAAAATACTTTTTTTAAATACTTTAAAAAAAAAAAAACTTTTTACAAAAAACTTTTTACAAAAAACTTTTTACAAAATACTTTTTACAAAATACTTTTTACAAAATACTTTTTACAAAATACTTTTTACAAAATACTTTTTACAAAATACTTTTTACAAAATACTTTTTACAAAATAATTTGACAAAATAATTTGACAAAATAATTTGACAAAATAATTTGACAAAATAATTTGACAAAAAGTATTTGACAAAAAGTATTTGACAAAAAGTATTTTGTAAAAAGTATTTTGTAAAAAGTATTTTGTAAAAAGTATTTTGTAAAAAGTATTTTGTCAAATTTGACAAAAAAATTGACAAAATAATTTGCCTGCAAAATAATTTGCCTGCTAAATAATTTGCCTGCTAAATAATTTGCCTGCTAAATAATTTGCCAAAACCCTAATTTGCCAAAACCCTAATTTGCCTGCAAAATAATTTGCCTGCAAAATAATTTGCCTGCAAAATAATTTGCCTGCTAAATAATTTGCCAAAACCCTAATTTGCCAAAACCCTAATTTGCCAAAACCCTAATTTGCCTGCTAAATAATTTGCCTGCTAAATAATTTGCCTGCTAAATAATTTGCCTGCTAAATAATTTGCCTGCAAAATAATTTGCCTGCAAAATAATTTGCCAAAACCCTAATTTGCCTGCAAAATAATTTGCCTGCAAAATAATTTGACAAAAAGTATTTTGTAAAAAGTATTTTGTAAAAAGTATTTTGTGAAAAGTATTTTGTAAAAAGTATTTTGTAAAAAGTATTTTGTAAAAAGTATTTTGTAAAAAGTCTTTTGTAAAAAGTCTTTTGTAAAATTTGACAAAATAATTTGACAAAACAATTTGACAAAACCCTAATAATTTGCCTGCAAAATAATTTGCCTGCAAAATAATTTGCCAAAACCCTAATTTGCCAAAACCCTAATTTGCCAAAACCCTAATTTGCCTGCAAAATAATTTGCCTGCAAAATAATTTGCCTGCAAAATAATTTGCCTGCTAAATAATTTGCCTGCAAAATAATTTGCCTGCTAAATAATTTGCCTGCAAAATAATTTGCCTGCAAAATAATTTGCCTGCTAAATAATTTGCCTGCTAAATAATTTGCCAAAACCCTAATTTGCCAAAACCCTAATTTGCCTGCAAAATAATTTGCCTGCAAAATAATTTGCCTGCAAAATAATTTGCCAAAACCCTAATTTGCCAAAACCCTAATTTGCCAAAACCCTAATTTGCCTGCAAAATAATTTGCCTGCAAAATAATTTGCCTGCAAAATAATTTGCCAAAACCCTAATTTGCCTGCAAAATAATTTGCCTGCAAAATAATTTGCCTGCAAAATAATTTGCCAAAACCCTAATTTGCCTGCAAAATAATTTGCCTGCTAAATAATTTGCCTGCAAAATAATTTGTTCCCACTTTGTTCCCACTTTTTACAAAATACTTTTTTCAAAATACTTTTTACAAAATACTTTTTACAAAATACTTTTTACAAAATACTTTTTACAAAATACTTTTTACAAAATACTTTTTACAAAATAATTTGACAAAATAATTTGACAAAACCCTAATTTGCCTGCTAAATAATTTGCCTGCAAAATAATTTGCCTGCAAAATAATTTGCCTGCTTAATAATTTGCCTGCAAAACAATTTGCCTGCAAAATAATTTGCCTGCTAAATAATTTGCCTGCTAAATAATTTGCCAAAATTCTAATTTGCCAAAACCCTAATTTGCCTGCAAAATAATTTGCCTGCAAAATAATTTGCCTGCAAAATAATTTGCCTGCTAAATAATTTGCCAAAACCCTAATTTGCCAAAACCCTAATTTGCCAAAACCCTAATTTGCCTGCAAAATAATTTGCCTGCAAAATAATTTGCCTGCAAAATAATTTGCCTGCAAAATAATTTGCCAAAACCCTAATTTGCCTGCAAAATAATTTGCCTGCTAAATAATTTGCCTGCAAAATAATTTGCCAAAACCCTAATTTGCCTGCAAAATAATTTGCCTGCTAAATAATTTGCCTGCAAAATAATTTGTTCCCACTTTGTTCCCACTTTTTACAAAATACTTTTTTCAAAATACTTTTTACAAAATACTTTTTACAAAATACTTTTTAAAAAATACTTTTTACAAAATACTTTTTACAAAATACTTTTTACAAAATACTTTTTACAAAATAATTTGACAAAATAATTTGCCAAAACCCTAATTTGCCAAAACCCTAATTTGCCTGCAAAATAATTTGCCTGCTAAATAATTTGCCTGCAAAATAATTTGCCTGCTAAATAATTTGCCTGCAAAATGATTTGCCTGCTAAATAATTTGCCAAAACCCTAATTTGCCAAAACCCTAATTTGCCAAAACCCTAATTTGCCAAAACCCTAATTTGCCTGCTAAATAATTTGCCTGCAAAATAATTTGCCCCCCAAAATAATTTGACAAAATAATTTGACAAAATAATTTGACAAAACCCTAATTTGCCTGCAAAATAATTTGCCTGCAAAATACTTTGCCTGCAAAATAATTTGCCTGCTAAATAATTTGCCAAAACCCTAATTTGCCAAAACCCTAATTTGCCAAAACCCTAATTTGCCTGCAAAATAATTTGCCTGCAAAATAATTTGCCTGCAAAATAATTTGCCTGCAAAATAATTTGACAAAATAATTTGACAAAATAATTTGACAAAATACTTTTTACAAAATACTTTTTACAAAATACTTTTTGTCAAATTATTTTGTCAAATTTTTTGTCAAATTATTTAGTAAAAAGTATTTTGTAAAAAGTATTTTGTAAAAATACTTTTTTTAAATACTTTAAAAAAAAAAAAACTTTTTACAAAAAACTTTTTACAAAAAACTTTTTACAAAATACTTTTTACAAAATACTTTTTACAAAATACTTTTTACAAAATACTTTTTACAAAATACTTTTGACAAAATAATTTGACAAAATAATTTGACAAAATAATTTGACAAAATAATTTGACAAAATAATTTGACAAAAAGTATTTGACAAAAAGTATTTTGTAAAAAGTATTTTGTAAAAAGTATTTTGTAAAAAGTATTTTGTAAAAAGTATTTTGTCAAATTTGACAAAAAAATTGACAAAATAATTTGCCTGCAAAATAATTTGCCTGCTAAATAATTTGCCTGCTAAATAATTTGCCTGCTAAATAATTTGCCAAAACCCTAATTTGCCAAAACCCTAATTTGCCTGCAAAATAATTTGCCTGCAAAATAATTTGCCTGCAAAATAATTTGCCTGCTAAATAATTTGCCAAAACCCTAATTTGCCAAAACCCTAATTTGCCAAAACCCTAATTTGCCTGCTAAATAATTTGCCTGCTAAATAATTTGCCTGCTAAATAATTTGCCTGCTAAATAATTTGCCTGCTAAATAATTTGCCTGCAAAATAATTTGCCTGCAAAATAATTTGCCAAAACCCTAATTTGCCTGCAAAATAATTTGCCTGCAAAATAATTTGACAAAAAGTATTTTGTAAAAAGTATTTTGTAAAAAGTATTTTGTGAAAAGTATTTTGTAAAAAGTATTTTGTAAAAAGTATTTTGTAAAAAGTATTTTGTAAAAAGTATTTTGTAAAAAGTATTTTGTAAAAAGTATTTTGTAAAATTTGACAAAATAATTTGACAAAACAATTTGACAAAACCCTAATAATTTGCCTGCAAAATAATTTGCCTGCAAAATAATTTGCCAAAACCCTAATTTGCCAAAACCCTAATTTGCCAAAACCCTAATTTGCCTGCAAAATAATTTGCCTGCAAAATAATTTGCCTGCAAAATAATTTGCCTGCTAAATAATTTGCCTGCAAAATAATTTGCCTGCTAAATAATTTGCCTGCAAAATAATTTGCCTGCAAAATAATTTGCCTGCTAAATAATTTGCCTGCTAAATAATTTGCCAAAACCCTAATTTGCCAAAACCCTAATTTGCCTGCAAAATAATTTGCCTGCAAAATAATTTGCCTGCAAAATAATTTGCCAAAACCCTAATTTGCCAAAACCCTAATTTGCCAAAACCCTAATTTGCCTGCAAAATAATTTGCCTGCAAAATAATTTGCCTGCAAAATAATTTGCCAAAACCCTAATTTGCCTGCAAAATAATTTGCCTGCAAAATAATTTGCCTGCAAAATAATTTGCCAAAACCCTAATTTGCCTGCAAAATAATTTGCCTGCTAAATAATTTGCCTGCAAAATAATTTGTTCCCACTTTGTTCCCACTTTTTACAAAATACTTTTTTCAAAATACTTTTTACAAAATACTTTTTACAAAATACTTTTTACAAAATACTTTTTACAAAATACTTTTTACAAAATACTTTTTACAAAATACTTTTTACAAAATAATTTGACAAAATAATTTGACAAAACCCTAATTTGCCAAAACCCTAATTTGCCTGCAAAATAATTTGCCTGCAAAATAATTTGCCTGCTAAATAATTTGCCTGCTAAATAATTTGCCTGCTAAATAATTTGCCTGCAAAATAATTTGCCTGCTAAATAATTTGCCAAAACCCTAATTTGCCAAAACCCTAATTTGCCAAAACCCTAATTTGCCAAAACCCTAATTTGCCTGCAAAATAATTTGCCTGCAAAATAATTTGCCTGCTAAATAATTTGCCTGCTAAATAATTTGCCTGCAAAATGATTTGCCTGCTAAATAATTTGCCAAAACCCTAATTTGCCAAAACCCTAATTTGCCAAAACCCTAATTTGCCAAAACCCTAATTTGCCTGCAAAATAATTTGCCTGCAAAATAATTTGCCTGCTAAATAATTTGCCTGCTAAATAATTTGCCTGCAAAATAATTTGCCTGCTAAATAATTTGCCTGCAAAATAATTTGTTCCCACTTTGTTCCCACTTTTTACAAAATACTTTTTACAAAATACTTTTTACAAAATACTTTTTACAAAATACTTTTTACAAAATACTTTTTACAAAATACTTTTTACAAAATACTTTTTACAAAATAATTTGACAAAATAATTTGACAAAATAATTTGACAAAAAGTATTTGACAAAAAGTATTTTGTAAAAAGTATTTTGTAAAAAGTATTTTGTAAAAAGTATTTTTTTAAAAGTATTTTGTAAAAAGTATTTTGTAAAAAGTATTTTGTAAAAAGTATTTTGTAAAAAGTATTTTGTCAAATTTGACAAAAAAATTGACAAAATAATTTGCCTGCAAAATAATTTGCCTGCTAAATAATTTGCCTGCTAAATAATTTGCCTGCTAAATAATTTGCCTGCTAAATAATTTGCCAAAACCCTAATTTGCCAAAACCCTAATTTGCCTGCAAAATAATTTGCCTGCAAAATAATTTGCCTGCAAAATAATTTGCCTGCTAAATAATTTGCCAAAACCCTAATTTGCCTGCAAAATAATTTGCCAATACCCTAATTTGCCAAAACCCTAATTTGCCAAAACCCTAATTTGCCTGCAAAATAATTTGCCTGCAAAATAATTTGCCTGCAAAATAATTTGCCTGCTAAATAATTTGCCTGCTAAATAATTTGCCTGCAAAATAATTTGCCTGCAAAATAATTTGCCAAAACCCTAATTTGCCTGCAAAATAATTTGCCTGCAAAATAATTTGACAAAAAGTATTTTGTAAAAAGTATTTTGTAAAAAGTATTTTGTGAAAAGTATTTTGTAAAAAGTATTTTGTAAAAAGTATTTTGTAAAAAGTATTTTGTAAAAAGTATTTTGTAAAAAGTATTTTGTAAAATTTGACAAAATAATTTGACAAAACAATTTGACAAAACCCTAATAATTTGCCTGCAAAATAATTTGCCTGCAAAATAATTTGCCAAAACCCTAATTTGCCAAAACCCTAATTTGCCAAAACCCTAATTTGCCAAAACCCTAATTTGCCTGCAAAATAATTTGCCTGCAAAATAATTTGCCTGCAAAATAATTTGCCTGCAAAATAATTTGCCTGCAAAATAATTTGCCTGCTAAATAATTTGCCTGCAAAATAATTTGCCTGCTAAATAATTTGCCTGCTAAATAATTTGCCTGCTAAATAATTTGCCAAAACCCTAATTTGCCAAAACCCTAATTTGCCTGCAAAATAATTTGCCTGCAAAATAATTTGCCTGCAAAATAATTTGCCTGCTAAATAATTTGCCAAAACCCTAATTTGCCAAAACCCTAATTTGCCAAAACCCTAATTTGCCAAAACCCTAATTTGCCTGCAAAATAATTTGCCTGCAAAATAATTTGCCTGCAAAATAATTTGCCAAAACCCTAATTTGCCTGCAAAATAATTTGCCTGCAAAATAATTTGCCCCCCAAAATAATTTGACAAAATAATTTGACAAAATAATTTGACAAAACCCTAATTTGCCAAAACCCTAATTTGCCAAAACCCTAATTTGCCTGCTAAATAATTTGCCTGCAAAATAATTTGCCCCCCAAAATAATTTGACAAAATAATTTGACAAAATAATTTGCCAAAACCCTAATTTGCCTGCAAAATAGTTTGCCTGCAAAATAATTTGCCTGCTAAATAATTTGCCAAAACCCTAATTTGCCAAAACCCTAATTTGCCAAAACCCTAATTTGCCTGCAAAATAATTTGCCTGCAAAATAATTTGCCTGCTAAATAATTTGCCTGCAAAATAATTTGCCTGCAAAATAATTTGCCTGCTAAATAATTTGCCTGCAAAATAATTTGTTCCCACTTTGTTCCCACTTTTTACAAAATACTTTTTACAAAATACTTTTTACAAAATACTTTTTACAAAATACTTTTTACAAAATACTTTTTACAAAATACTTTTTACAAAATAATTTGACAAAATAATTTGACAAAATAATTTGACAAAATAATTTGACAAAAAGTATTTGACAAAAAGTATTTTGTAAAAAGTATTTTGTAAAAAGTATTTTGTAAAAAGTATTTTGTAAAAAGTATTTTGTCAAATTTGACAAAAAAATTGACAAAATAATTTGCCTGCAAAATAATTTGCCTGCTAAATAATTTGCCTGCTAAATAATTTGCCTGCTAAATAATTTGCCTGCTAAATAATTTGCCAAAACCCTAATTTGCCAAAACCCTAATTTGCCTGCAAAATAATTTGCCTGCAAAATAATTTGCCTGCAAAATAATTTGCCTGCTAAATAATTTGCCAAAACCCTAATTTGCCAAAACCCTAATTTGCCAAAACCCTAATTTGCCTGCAAAATAATTTGCCAAAACCCTAATTTGCCAAAACCCTAATTTGCCAAAACCCTAATTTGCCTGCAAAATAATTTGCCTGCAAAATAATTTGCCTGCAAAATAATTTGCCTGCTAAATAATTTGCCTGCTAAATAATTTGCCTGCTAAATAATTTGCCTGCAAAATAATTTGCCTGCTAAATAATTTGCCAAAACCCTAATTTGACTGCAAAATAATTTGCCTGCAAAATAATTTGACAAAAAGTATTTTGTAAAAAGTATTTTGTAAAAAGTATTTTGTGAAAAGTATTTTGTAAAAAGTATTTTGTAAAAAGTATTTTGTAAAAAGTATTTTGTAAAAAGTATTTTGTAAAAAGTATTTTGTAAAAAGTATTTTGTAAAAAGTATTTTGTAAAATTTGACAAAATAATTTGACAAAACAATTTGACAAAACCCTAATAATTTGCCTGCAAAATAATTTGCCTGCAAAATAATTTGCCAAAACTCTAATTTGCCAAAACCCTAATTTGCCAAAACCCTAATTTGCCTGCAAAATAATTTGCCTGCAAAATAATTTGCCTGCAAAATAATTTGCCTGCAAAATAATTTGCCTGCAAAATAATTTGCCTGCTAAATAATTTGCCTGCAAAATAATTTGCCTGCAAAATAATTTGCCTGCTAAATAATTTGCCTGCTAAATAATTTGCCAAAACCCTAATTTGCCAAAACCCTAATTTGCCTGCAAAATAATTTGCCTGCAAAATAATTTGCCTGCTAAATAATTTGCCTGCAAAATAATTTGCCTGCAAAATAATTTGCCAAAACCCTAATTTGCCTGCAAAATAATTTGCCTGCAAAATAATTTGACAAAAAGTATTTTGTAAAAAGTATTTTGTAAAAAGTATTTTGTAAAAAGTATTTTGTAAAAAGTATTTTGTAAAAAGTATTTTGTCAAATTTGACAAAAAAATTGACAAAATAATTTGCCTGCAAAATAATTTGCCTGCAAAATAATTTGCCTGCAAAATAATTTGCCTGCTAAATAATTTGCCTGCTAAATAATTTGCCAAAACCCTAATTTGCCTGCAAAATAATTTGCCTGCAAAATAATTTGCCTGCAAAATAATTTGCCAAAACCCTAATTTGCCAAAACCCTAATTTGCCTGCAAAATAATTTGCCTGCAAAATAATTTGCCTGCAAAATAATTTGCCTGCTAAATAATTTGCCTGCTAAATAATTTGCCTGCAAAATAATTTGCCTGCTAAATAATTTGCCTGCTAAATAATTTGCCTGCAAAATAATTTGCCTGCTAAATAATTTGCCTGCTAAATAATTTGCCAAAACCCTAATTTGCCAAAACCCTAATTTGCCTGCAAAATAATTTGCCTGCAAAATAATTTGCCTGCTAAATAATTTGCCAAAACCCTAATTTGCCAAAACCCTAATTTGCCAAAACCCTAATTTGCCTGCAAAATAATTTGACAAAAAGTATTTTGTGAAAAGTATTTTGTAAAAAGTATTTTGTAAAAAGTATTTTGTAAAAAGTATTTTGTAAAAAGTATTTTGTAAAATTTGACAAAATAATTTGACAAAACAATTTGACAAAACCCTAATAATTTGCCTGCAAAATAATTTGCCTGCAAAATAATTTGCCAAAACTCTAATTTGCCAAAACCCTAATTTGCCAAAACCCTAATTTGCCTGCAAAATAATTTGCCTGCAAAATAATTTGCCTGCAAAATAATTTGCCTGCTAAATAATTTGCCTGCAAAATAATTTGCCTGCAAAATAATTTGCCTGCTAAATAATTTGCCTGCAAAATAATTTGCCTGCAAAATAATTTGCCTGCTAAATAATTTGCCTGCAAAATAATTTGCCTGCTAAATAATTTGCCAAAACCCTAATTTGCCTGCAAAATAATTTGCCTGCAAAATAATTTGCCTGCTAAATAATTTGCCAAAACCCTAATTTGCCAAAACCCTAATTTGCCAAAACCCTAATTTGCCTGCAAAATAATTTGCCTGCAAAATAATTTGCCTGCAAAATAATTTGCCTGCAAAATAATTTGCCAAAACCCTAATTTGCCTGCTAAATAATTTGCCAAAACCCTAATTTGCCAAAACCCTAATTTGCCAAAACCCTAATTTGCCTGCAAAATAATTTGCCTGCAAAATAATTTGCCTGCAAAATAATTTGCCTGCTAAAAAATTTGCCTGCTAAATAATTTGCCTGCTAAATAATTTGCCTGCTAAATAATTTGCCTGCAAAATAATTTGACAAAAAGTATTTTGTAAAAAGTATTTTGTAAAAAGTATTTTGTGAAAAGTATTTTGTAAAAAGTATTTTGTAAAAAGTATTTTGTAAAAAGTATTTTGTAAAAAGTATTTTGTAAAAAGTATTTTGTAAAAAGTATTTTGTAAAAAGTATTTTGTAAAATTTGACAAAATAATTTGACAAAATAATTTGACAAAACAATTTGACAAAACCCTAATAATTTGCCTGCAAAATAATTTGCCTGCAAAATAATTTGCCAAAACTCTAATTTGCCAAAACCCTAATTTGCCAAAACCCTAATTTGCCTGCAAAATAATTTGCCTGCAAAATAATTTGCCTGCAAAATAATTTGCCTGCTAAATAATTTGCCTGCAAAATAATTTGCCTGCAAAATAATTTGCCTGCTAAATAATTTGCCTGCAAAATAATTTGCCTGCAAAATAATTTGCCTGCTAAATAATTTGCCTGCTAAATAATTTGCCAAAACCCTAATTTGCCAAAACCCTAATTTGCCTGCAAAATAATTTGCCTGCAAAATAATTTGCCTGCTAAATAATTTGCCTGCAAAATAATTTGCCTGCAAAATAATTTGCCTGCAAAATAATTTGACAAAAAGTATTTTGTAAAAAGTATTTTGTAAAAAGTATTTTGTAAAAAGTATTTTGTAAAAAGTATTTTGTAAAAAGTATTTTGTAAAATTTGACAAAATAATTTGACAAAACAATTTGACAAAACCCTAATAATTTGCCTGCAAAATAATTTGCCTGCAAAATAATTTGCCAAAACTCTAATTTGCCAAAACCCTAATTTGCCAAAACCCTAATTTGCCTGCAAAATAATTTGCCTGCAAAATAATTTGCCTGCAAAATAATTTGCCTGCTAAATAATTTGCCTGCAAAATAATTTGCCTGCAAAATAATTTGCCTGCTAAATAATTTGCCTGCTAAATAATTTGCCAAAACCCTAATTTGCCAAAACCCTAATTTGCCTGCAAAATAATTTGCCTGCAAAATAATTTGCCTGCTAAATAATTTGCCAAAACCCTAATTTGCCAAAACCCTAATTTGCCAAAACCCTAATTTGCCTGCAAAATAATTTGACAAAAAGTATTTTGTGAAAAGTATTTTGTAAAAAGTATTTTGTAAAAAGTATTTTGTAAAAAGTATTTTGTAAAAAGTATTTTGTAAAAAGTATTTTGTAAAAAGTATTTTGTAAAATTTGACAAAATAATTTGACAAAACAATTTGACAAAACCCTAATAATTTGCCTGTAAAATAATTTGCCTGCAAAATAATTTGCCAAAACTCTAATTTGCCAAAACCCTAATTTGCCAAAACCCTAATTTGCCTGCAAAATAATTTGCCTGCAAAATAATTTGCCTGCTAAATAATTTGCCTGCTAAATAATTTGCCTGCAAAATAATTTGCCTGCAAAATAATTTGCCTGCTAAATAATTTGCCTGCAAAATAATTTGCCTGCAAAATAATTTGCCTGCTAAATAATTTGCCTGCTAAATAATTTGCCAAAACCCTAATTTGCCAAAACCCTAATTTGCCTGCAAAATAATTTGCCTGCAAAATAATTTGCCTGCTAAATAATTTGCCAAAACCCTAATTTGCCAAAACCCTAATTTGCCAAAACCCTAATTTGCCTGCAAAATAATTTGCCTGCAAAATAATTTGCCTGCAAAATAATTTGCCAAAACCCTAATTTGCCTGCTAAATAATTTGCCAAAACCCTAATTTGCCAAAACCCTAATTTGCCTGCAAAATAATTTGCCTGCAAAATAATTTGCCTGCAAAATAATTTGCCTGCTAAAAAATTTGCCTGCTAAATAATTTGCCTGCTAAATAATTTGCCTGCTAAATAATTTGCCTGCAAAATAATTTGCCAAAACCCTAATTTGCCTGCAAAATAATTTGCCTGCAAAATAATTTGACAAAAAGTATTTTGTAAAAAGTATTTTGTGAAAAGTATTTTGTGAAAAGTATTTTGTAAAAAGTATTTTGTAAAAAGTATTTTGTAAAAAGTATTTTGTAAAAAGTATTTTGTAAAAAGTATTTTGTAAAAAGTATTTTGTAAAATTTGACAAAATAATTTGACAAAATAATTTGACAAAACAATTTGACAAAACCCTAATAATTTGCCTGCAAAATAATTTGCCTGCAAAATAATTTGCCAAAACTCTAATTTGCCAAAACCCTAATTTGCCAAAACCCTAATTTGCCTGCAAAATAATTTGCCTGCAAAATAATTTGCCTGCTAAATAATTTGCCTGCAAAATAATTTGCCTGCAAAATAATTTGCCTGCTAAATAATTTGCCTGCAAAATAATTTGCCTGCAAAATAATTTGCCTGCTAAATAATTTGCCTGCTAAATAATTTGCCAAAACCCTAATTTGCCAAAACCCTAATTTGCCTGCAAAATAATTTGCCTGCAAAATAATTTGCCTGCAAAATAATTTGCCTGCTAAATAATTTGCCTGCTAAATAATTTGCCAAAACCCTAATTTGCCAAAACCCTAATTTGCCTGCAAAATAATTTGCCTGCAAAATAATTTGCCTGCAAAATAATTTGCCTGCTAAATAATTTGCCTGCAAAATAATTTGCCTGCAAAATAATTTGCCTGCTAAATAATTTGCCTGCAAAATAATTTGCCTGCAAAATAATTTGCCTGCTAAATAATTTGCCTGCTAAATAATTTGCCAAAACCCTAATTTGCCAAAACCCTAATTTGCCTGCAAAATAATTTGCCTGCAAAATAATTTGCCTGCTAAATAATTTGCCAAAACCCTAATTTGCCAAAACCCTAATTTGCCAAAACCCTAATTTGCCTGCAAAATAATTTGCCTGCAAAATAATTTGCCTGCAAAATAATTTGCCAAAACCCTAATTTGCCTGCTAAATAATTTGCCAAAACCCTAATTTGCCAAAACCCTAATTTGCCTGCAAAATAATTTGCCTGCAAAATAATTTGCCTGCAAAATAATTTGCCTGCTAAATAATTTGCCTGCTAAATAATTTGCCTGCTAAATAATTTGCCTGCAAAATAATTTGCCAAAACCCTAATTTGCCTTTAAAATAATTTGTCTGCAAAATAATTTGACAAAAAGTATTTTGTAAAAAGTATTTTGTGAAAAGTATTTTGTGAAAAGTATTTTGTAAAAAGTATTTTGTAAAAAGTATTTTGTAAAAAGTATTTTGTAAAAAGTATTTTGTAAAAAGTATTTTGTAAAAAGTATTTTGTAAAAAGTATTTTGTAAAAAGTGGGAACAAAGTGGGAACAAATTATTTTGCAGGCAAATTATTTAGCAGGCAAATTATTTAGCAGGCAAATTATTTTGCAGGCAAATTAGGGTTTTGGCAAATTATTTTGCAGGCAAATTATTTTGCAGGCAAATTAGGGTTTTGGCAAATTATTTTGCAGGCAAATTATTTAGCAGGCAAATTATTTAGCAGGCAAATTATTTTGCAGGCAAATTATTTTGCAGGCAAATTAGGGTTTTGGCAAATTAGGGTTTTGGCAAATTAGGGTTTTGGCAAATTATTTAGCAGGCAAATTATTTTGCAGGCAAATTATTTTGCAGGCAAATTATTTTGCAGGCAAATTAGGGTTTTGGCAAATTATTTAGCAGGCAAATTATTTAGCAGGCAAATTATTTTGCAGGCAAATTATTTTGCAGGCAAATTATTTTGCAGGCAAATTATTTTGTCAATTTTTTTGTCAAATTTGACAAAATACTTTTTACAAAATACTTTTTACAAAATACTTTTTACAAAATACTTTTTACAAAATACTTTTTACAAAATATTTTACAAAATACTTTTTACAAAATACTTTTTGTCAAATACTTTTTGTCAAATTATTTTGTCAAATTATTTTGTAATTTGACAAAATAATTTGACAAAATAATTTGACAAAATAATTTGACAAAATAATTTGACAAATACAAAATATTTTACAAAATACTTTTTACAAAATACTTTTTGTCAAATACTTTTTGTCAAATTATTTTGTCAAATTATTTTGTCAAATTACAAAATAATTTGACAAAATAATTTGACAAAAAGTATTTGACAAAAAGTATTTTGTAAAAAGTATTTTGTAAAAAGTATTTTGTAAAATATTTTGTAAAAAGTATTTTGTAAAAAGTATTTTGTAAAAAGTATTTTGTAAAAAGTATTTTGTAAAAAGTATTTTGTCAAATTTGACAAAAAAATTGACAAAATAATTTGCCTGCAAAATAATTTGCCTGCAAAATAATTTGCCTGCAAAATAATTTGCCTGCTAAATAATTTGCCTGCTAAATAATTTGCCAAAACCCTAATTTGCCTGCAAAATAATTTGCCTGCAAAATAATTTGCCTGCAAAATAATTTGCCTGCTAAATAATTTGCCAAAACCCTAATTTGCCAAAACCCTAATTTGCCAAAACCCTAATTTGCCTGCAAAATAATTTGCCTGCAAAATAATTTGCCTGCAAAATAATTTGCCTGCTAAATAATTTGCCTGCTAAATAATTTGCCTGCAAAATAATTTGCCAAAACCCTAATTTGCCTGCAAAATAATTTGCCTGCAAAATAATTTGCCAAAACCCTAATTTGCCTGCAAAATAATTTGCCTGCTAAATAATTTGCCTGCTAAATAATTTGCCTGCAAAATAATTTGTTCCCACTTTGTTCCCACTTTTTACAAAATACTTTTTACAAAATACTTTTTACAAAATACTTTTTACAAAATACTTTTTACAAAATACTTTTTACAAAATACTTTTTACAAAATACTTTTTACAAAATACTTTTTACAAAATACTTTTTACAAAATAATTTGACAAAATAATTTGACAAAACCCTAATTTGCCAAAACCCTAATTTGCCTGCAAAATAATTTGCCTGCAAAATAATTTGCCTGCAAAATAATTTGCCTGCAAAATAATTTGCCTGCTAAATGATTTGCCTGCAAAATGATTTGCCTGCTAAATAATTTGCCAAAACCCTAATTTGCCAAAACCCTAATTTGCCAAAACCCTAATTTGCCTGCAAAATAATTTGCCTGCAAAATAATTTGCCTGCAAAATAATTTGCCCCCCAAAATAATTTGACAAAATAATTTGACAAAATAATTTGACAAAATAATTTGACAAAATAATTTGACAAAAAGTATTTGACAAAAAGTATTTGACAAAAAGTATTTGACAAAAAGTATTTTGTAAAAAGTATTTTGTAAAATATTTTGTAAAAAGTATTTTGTAAAAAGTATTTTGTAAAAAGTATTTTGTAAAAAGTATTTTGTCAAATTTGACAAAAAAATTGACAAAATAATTTGCCTGCAAAATAATTTGCCTGCAAAATAATTTGCCTGCAAAATAATTTGCCTGCTAAATAATTTGCCAAAACCCTAAATTGCCAAAACCCTAATTTGCCAAAACCCTAATTTGCCTGCAAAATAATTTGCCTGCTAAATAATTTGCCTGCTAAATAATTTGCCTGCTAAATAATTTGCCTGCAAAATAATTTGCCAAAACCCTAATTTGCCAAAACCCTAATTTGCCTGCAAAATAATTTGTTCCCACTTTGTTCCCACTTTTTACAAAATACTTTTTACAAAATACTTTTTACAAAATACTTTTTACAAAATACTTTTTACAAAATACTTTTTACAAAATCAAAATAATTTGACAAAATAATTTGACAAAAAGTATTTTGTAAAAAGTATTTTGTGAAAAGTATTTTGTAAAAAGTATTTTGTAAAAAGTATTTTGTAAAAAGTATTTTGTAAAAACACTTATTTTGCCAAAACCCTAATTTGCCAAAACCCTAATTTGCCTGCAAAATAATTTGCCTGCTAAATAATTTGCCTGCTAAATAATTTGCCTGCTAAATAATTTGCCAAAACCCTAATTTGCCAAAACCCTAATTTGCCTGCAAAATAATTTGTTCCCACTTTGTTCCCACTTTTTACAAAATACTTTTTACAAAATACTTTTTACAAAATACTTTTTACAAAATAATTTGACAAAATAATTTGACAAAATAATTTGACAAAAAGTATTTTGTAAAAAGTATTTTGTGAAAAGTATTTTGTAAAAAGTATTTTGTAAAAAGTATTTTGTAAAAAGTATTTTGTAAAAAGTATTTTGTAAAAAGTATTATGTAAAAAGTATTTTGTAAAATTTGACAAAACCCTAATTTGCCAAAACCCTAATTTGCCTGCAAAATAATTTGCCTGCAAAATAATTTGCCTGCTAAATAATTTGCCTGCTAAATAATTTGCCTGCTAAATAATTTGCCTGCAAAATAATTTGCCAAAACCCTAATTTGCCTGCAAAATAATTTGCCTGCAAAATAATTTGCCAAAACCCTAATTTGCCTGCAAAATAATTTGCCTGCTAAATAATTTGCCTGCTAAATAATTTGCCTGCAAAATAATTTGTTCCCACTTTGTTCCCACTTTTTACAAAATACTTTTTACAAAATACTTTTTACAAAATACTTTTTACAAAATACTTTTTACAAAATACTTTTTACAAAATACTTTTTACAAAATACTTTTTACAAAATACTTTTTACAAAATAATTTGACAAAATAATTTGACAAAACCCTAATTTGCCAAAACCCTAATTTGCCTGCAAAAAAATTTGCCTGCAAAATAATTTGCCTGCAAAATAATTTGCCTGCAAAATAATTTGCCTGCTAAATGATTTGCCTGCAAAATGATTTGCCTGCTAAATAATTTGCCAAAACCCTAATTTGCCAAAACCCTAATTTGCCAAAACCCTAATTTGCCTGCAAAATAATTTGCCTGCAAAATAATTTGCCTGCAAAATAATTTGCCCCCCAAAATAATTTGACAAAATAATTTGACAAAATAATTTGACAAAATAATTTGACAAAAAGTATTTGACAAAAAGTATTTGACAAAAAGTATTTTGTAAAAAGTATTTTGTAAAATATTTTGTAAAAAGTATTTTGTAAAAAGTATTTTGTAAAAAGTATTTTGTAAAAAGTATTTTGTAAAAAGTATTTTGTAAAAAGTATTTTGTCAAATTTGACAAAAAAATTGACAAAATAATTTGCCTGCAAAATAATTTGCCTGCAAAATAATTTGCCTGCAAAATAATTTGCCTGCAAAATAATTTGCCTGCTAAATAATTTGCCTGCTAAATAATTTGCCAAAACCCTAAATTGCCAAAACCCTAATTTGCCAAAACCCTAATTTGCCTGCAAAATAATTTGCCTGCTAAATAATTTGCCTGCTAAATAATTTGCCTGCTAAATAATTTGCCTGCAAAATAATTTGCCAAAACCCTAATTTGCCAAAACCCTAATTTGCCTGCAAAATAATTTGTTCCCACTTTGTTCCCACTTTTTACAAAATACTTTTTACAAAATACTTTTTACAAAATAATTTGACAAAATAATTTGACAAAATAATTTGACAAAAAGTATTTTGTAAAAAGTATTTTGTGAAAAGTATTTTGTAAAAAGTATTT
This sequence comes from Protomyctophum bolini, assembly GCF_963924005.1. Lineage (NCBI taxonomy): Eukaryota > Metazoa > Chordata > Actinopteri > Myctophiformes > Myctophidae > Protomyctophum > Protomyctophum bolini. The sequence continues at coordinate 164,725 of NC_137877.1, read as the reverse complement.
TGTAAAAAGTATTTTGTAAAAAGTATTTTGTAAAAACACTTATTTTGCCAAAACCCTAATTTGCCAAAACCCTAATTTGCCAAAACCCTAATTTGCCTGCAAAATAATTTGCCTGCAAAATAATTTGCCTGCTAAATAATTTGCCTGCTAAATAATTTGCCTGCTAAATAATTTGCCAAAACCCTAATTTGCCAAAACCCTAATTTGCCTGCAAAATAATTTGTTCCCACTTTGTTCCCACTTTTTACAAAATACTTTTTACAAAATACTTTTTACAAAATACTTTTTACAAAATACTTTTTACAAAATAATTTGACAAAATAATTTGACAAAATAATTTGACAAAAAGTATTTTGTAAAAAGTATTTTGTGAAAAGTATTTTGTGAAAAGTATTTTGTAAAAAGTATTTTGTAAAAAGTATTTTGTAAAAAGTATTTTGTAAAAAGTATTTTGTAAAAAGTATTTTGTAAAAAGTATTTTGTAAAATTTGACAAAATAATTTGACAAAACAATTTGACAAAACCCTAATAATTTGCCTAACCCTAACCCTAACCCTAACCCTGCAAAATAATTTGCCTGCAAAATAATTTGCCTGCAAAATAATTTGCCTGCAAAATAATTTGCCTGCTAAATAATTTGCCAAAACCCTAATTTGCCAAAACCCTAATTTGCCAAAACCCTAATTTGCCTGCAAAATAATTTGCCTGCAAAATAATTTGCCTGCAAAATAATTTGCCTGCTAAATAATTTGCCTGCTAAATAATTTGCCTGCAAAATAATTTGCCTGCAAAATAATTTGCCAAAACCCTAATTTGCCTGCAAAATAATTTGCCTGCTAAATAATTTGCCTGCTAAATAATTTGCCTGCAAAATAATTTGTTCCCACTTTGTTCCCACTTTTTACAAAATACTTTTTACAAAATACTTTTTACAAAATACTTTTTACAAAATACTTTTTACAAAATACTTTTTACAAAATAATTTGACAAAATAATTTGACAAAACCCTAATTTGCCAAAACCCTAATTTGCCTGCAAAATAATTTGCCTGCAAAATAATTTGCCTGCTAAATAATTTGCCTGCTAAATAATTTGCCTGCAAAATAATTTGTTCCCACTTTGTTCCCACTTTTTACAAAATACTTTTTACAAAATACTTTTTACAAAATACTTTTTACAAAATACTTTTTACAAAATACTTTTTACAAAATACTTTTTACAAAATACTTTTTACAAAATACTTTTTACAAAATACTTTTTACAAAATACTTTTTACAAAATACTTTTTACAAAATAATTTGACAAAATAATTTGACAAAAAGTATTTGACAAAAAGTATTTTGTAAAAAGTATTTTGTAAAATATTTTGTAAAAAGTATTTTGTAAAAAGTATTTTGTAGAAAGTATTTTGTAAAAAGTATTTTGTAAAAAGTATTTTGTAAAAAGTATTTTGTCAAATTTGACAAAAAAATTGACAAAATAATTTGCCTGCAAAATAATTTGCCTGCAAAATAATTTGCCTGCAAAATAATTTGCCTGCAAAATAATTTGCCAAAACCCTAATTTGCCTGCAAAATAATTTGCCTGCAAAATAATTTGCCTGCAAAATAATTTGTTCCCACTTTGTTCCCACTTTTTACAAAATACTTTTTTCAAAATACTTTTTACAAAATACTTTTTACAAAATACTTTTTACAAAATACTTTTTACAAAATAATTTGACAAAATAATTTGACAAAACCCTAATTTGCCAAAACCCTAATTTGCCTGCAAAATAATTTGCCTGCAAAATAATTTGCCTGCTAAATAATTTGCCTGCAAAATAATTTGCCTGCTAAATAATTTGCCTGCAAAATGATTTGCCTGCTAAATAATTTGCCAAAACCCTAATTTGCCAAAACCCTAATTTGCCAAAACCCTAATTTGCCAAAACCCTAATTTGCCTGCAAAATAATTTGCCTGCAAAATAATTTGCCCCCCAAAATAATTTGACAAAATAATTTGACAAAATAATTTGACAAAATAATTTGACAAAATAATTTGACAAAAAGTATTTGACAAAAAGTATTTTGTAAAAAGTATTTTGTAAAATATTTTGTAAAAAGTATTTTGTAAAAAGTATTTTGTAAAAAGTATTTTGTAAAAAGTATTTTGTCAAATTTGACAAAAAAATTGACAAAATAATTTGCCTGCAAAATAATTTGCCTGCAAAATAATTTGCCTGCTAAATAATTTGCCAAAACCCTAATTTGCCAAAACCCTAATTTGCCTGCAAAATAATTTGCCTGCTAAATAATTTGCCAAAACCCTAATTTGCCAAAACCCTAATTTGCCTGCAAAATAATTTGCCTGCAAAATAATTTGCCTGCAAAATAATTTGCCTGCTAAATAATTTGCCTGCTAAATAATTTGCCTGCTAAATAATTTGCCTGCTAAATAATTTGCCTGCTAAATGATTTGCCTGCTAAATAATTTGCCAAAACCCTAATTTGCCAAAACCCTAATTTGCCAAAACCCTAATTTGCCTGCAAAATAATTTTCCTGCAAAATAATTTTCCTGCAAAATAATTTTCCTGCAAAATAATTTGCCTGCTAAATAATTTGCCTGCAAAACAATTTGCCTGCAAAACAATTTGCCTGCAAAATAATTTGCCTGCAAAATAATTTGCCTGCAAAATAATTTGCCTGCAAAATAATTTGCCTGCAAAATAATTTGCCTGCAAAATAATTTGCCAAAACCCTAATTTGCCTGCAAAATAATTTGCCTGCAAAATAATTTGCCTGCTAAATAATTTGCCTGCAAAATAATTTGCCTGCTAAATAATTTGCCTGCAAAATGATTTGCCTGCTAAATAATTTGCCAAAACCCTAATTTGCCAAAACCCTAATTTGCCTGCAAAATAATTTTCCTGCAAAATAATTTTCCTGCAAAATAATTTTCCTGCAAAATAATTTTCCTGCAAAATAATTTGCCTGCTAAATAATTTGCCTGCAAAACAATTTGCCTGCAAAACAATTTGCCTGCAAAATAATTTGCCTGCAAAATAATTTGCCTGCAAAATAATTTGCCTGCAAAATATTTTGCCTGCAAAATAATTTGCCAAAACCCTAATTTGCCTGCAAAATTATTTGCCTGCAAAATAATTTGCCTGCAAAATAATTTGCCAAAACCCTAATTTGCCAAAACCCTAATTTGCCAAAACCCTAATTTGCCTGCAAAATAATTTGCCTGCAAAATAATTTGCCTGCAAAATAATTTGCCTGCAAAATAATTTGCCCCCCAAAATAATTTGACAAAATAATTTGACAAAATAATTTGACAAAATAATTTGACAAATACAAAATATTTTACAAAATACTTTTTACAAAATACTTTTTGTCAAATACTTTTTGTCAAATTATTTTGTCAAATTATTTTGTCAAATTACAAAATAATTTGACAAAATAATTTGACAAAAAGTATTTGACAAAAAGTATTTTGTAAAAAGTATTTTGTAAAATATTTTGTAAAAAGTATTTTGTAAAAAGTATTTTGTAAAAAGTATTTTGTAAAAAGTATTTTGTAAAAAGTATTTTGTCAAATTTGACAAAAAAATTGACAAAATAATTTGCCTGCAAAATAATTTGCCTGCAAAATAATTTGCCTGCAAAATAATTTGCCTGCTAAATAATTTGCCTGCTAAATAATTTGCCAAAACCCTAATTTGCCTGCAAAATAATTTGCCTGCAAAATAATTTGCCTGCAAAATAATTTGCCTGCTAAATAATTTGCCAAAACCCTAATTTGCCAAAACCCTAATTTGCCAAAACCCTAATTTGCCTGCAAAATAATTTGCCTGCAAAATAATTTGCCTGCAAAATAATTTGCCTGCTAAATAATTTGCCTGCTAAATAATTTGCCTGCAAAATAATTTGCCAAAACCCTAATTTGCCTGCAAAATAATTTGCCTGCTAAATAATTTGCCTGCTAAATAATTTGCCTGCAAAATAATTTGTTCCCACTTTGTTCCCACTTTTTACAAAATACTTTTTACAAAATACTTTTTACAAAATACTTTTTACAAAATACTTTTTACAAAATACTTTTTACAAAATACTTTTTACAAAATACTTTTTACAAAATACTTTTTACAAAATACTTTTTACAAAATACTTTTTACAAAATACTTTTTACAAAATACTTTTTACAAAATAATTTGACAAAATAATTTGACAAAACCCTAATTTGCCAAAACCCTAATTTGCCTGCAAAATAATTTGCCTGCAAAATAATTTGCCTGCAAAATAATTTGCCTGCAAAATAATTTGCCTGCTAAATGATTTGCCTGCAAAATGATTTGCCTGCTAAATAATTTGCCAAAACCCTAATTTGCCAAAACCCTAATTTGCCAAAACCCTAATTTGCCTGCAAAATAATTTGCCTGCAAAATAATTTGCCTGCAAAATAATTTGCCCCCCAAAATAATTTGACAAAATAATTTGACAAAATAATTTGACAAAATAATTTGACAAAATAATTTGACAAAAAGTATTTGACAAAAAGTATTTGACAAAAAGTATTTGACAAAAAGTATTTTGTAAAAAGTATTTTGTAAAATATTTTGTAAAAAGTATTTTGTAAAAAGTATTTTGTAAAAAGTATTTTGTAAAAAGTATTTTGTAAAAAGTATTTTGTCAAATTTGACAAAAAAATTGACAAAATAATTTGCCTGCAAAATAATTTGCCTGCAAAATAATTTGCCTGCAAAATAATTTGCCTGCTAAATAATTTGCCTGCTAAATAATTTGCCAAAACCCTAAATTGCCAAAACCCTAATTTGCCAAAACCCTAATTTGCCTGCAAAATAATTTGCCTGCTAAATAATTTGCCTGCTAAATAATTTGCCTGCTAAATAATTTGCCTGCAAAATAATTTGCCAAAACCCTAATTTGCCAAAACCCTAATTTGCCTGCAAAATAATTTGTTCCCACTTTGTTCCCACTTTTTACAAAATACTTTTTACAAAATACTTTTTACAAAATACTTTTTACAAAATACTTTTTACAAAATACTTTTTACAAAATACTTTTTACAAAATCAAAATAATTTGACAAAATAATTTGACAAAAAGTATTTTGTAAAAAGTATTTTGTGAAAAGTATTTTGTAAAAAGTATTTTGTAAAAAGTATTTTGTAAAAAGTATTTTGTAAAAACACTTATTTTGCCAAAACCCTAATTTGCCAAAACCCTAATTTGCCTGCAAAATAATTTGCCTGCTAAATAATTTGCCTGCTAAATAATTTGCCTGCTAAATAATTTGCCAAAACCCTAATTTGCCAAAACCCTAATTTGCCTGCAAAATAATTTGTTCCCACTTTGTTCCCACTTTTTACAAAATACTTTTTACAAAATACTTTTTACAAAATACTTTTTACAAAATAATTTGACAAAATAATTTGACAAAATAATTTGACAAAAAGTATTTTGTAAAAAGTATTTTGTGAAAAGTATTTTGTAAAAAGTATTTTGTAAAAAGTATTTTGTAAAAAGTATTTTGTAAAAAGTATTTTGTAAAAAGTATTATGTAAAAAGTATTTTGTAAAATTTGACAAAACCCTAATTTGCCAAAACCCTAATTTGCCTGCAAAATAATTTGCCTGCAAAATAATTTGCCTGCTAAATAATTTGCCTGCTAAATAATTTGCCTGCTAAATAATTTGCCTGCAAAATAATTTGCCAAAACCCTAATTTGCCTGCAAAATAATTTGCCTGCAAAATAATTTGCCAAAACCCTAATTTGCCTGCAAAATAATTTGCCTGCTAAATAATTTGCCTGCTAAATAATTTGCCTGCAAAATAATTTGTTCCCACTTTGTTCCCACTTTTTACAAAATACTTTTTACAAAATACTTTTTACAAAATACTTTTTACAAAATACTTTTTACAAAATACTTTTTACAAAATACTTTTTACAAAATACTTTTTACAAAATACTTTTTACAAAATACTTTTTACAAAATAATTTGACAAAATAATTTGACAAAACCCTAATTTGCCAAAACCCTAATTTGCCTGCAAAAAAATTTGCCTGCAAAATAATTTGCCTGCAAAATAATTTGCCTGCAAAATAATTTGCCTGCTAAATGATTTGCCTGCAAAATGATTTGCCTGCTAAATAATTTGCCAAAACCCTAATTTGCCAAAACCCTAATTTGCCAAAACCCTAATTTGCCTGCAAAATAATTTGCCTGCAAAATAATTTGCCTGCAAAATAATTTGCCCCCCAAAATAATTTGACAAAATAATTTGACAAAATAATTTGACAAAATAATTTGACAAAAAGTATTTGACAAAAAGTATTTGACAAAAAGTATTTTGTAAAAAGTATTTTGTAAAATATTTTGTAAAAAGTATTTTGTAAAAAGTATTTTGTAAAAAGTATTTTGTAAAAAGTATTTTGTAAAAAGTATTTTGTAAAAAGTATTTTGTAAAAAGTATTTTGTAAAAAGTATTTTGTCAAATTTGACAAAAAAATTGACAAAATAATTTGCCTGCAAAATAATTTGCCTGCAAAATAATTTGCCTGCAAAATAATTTGCCTGCTAAATAATTTGCCTGCTAAATAATTTGCCAAAACCCTAAATTGCCAAAACCCTAATTTGCCAAAACCCTAATTTGCCTGCAAAATAATTTGCCTGCTAAATAATTTGCCTGCTAAATAATTTGCCTGCTAAATAATTTGCCTGCAAAATAATTTGCCAAAACCCTAATTTGCCAAAACCCTAATTTGCCTGCAAAATAATTTGTTCCCACTTTGTTCCCACTTTTTACAAAATACTTTTTACAAAATACTTTTTACAAAATAATTTGACAAAATAATTTGACAAAATAATTTGACAAAAAGTATTTTGTAAAAAGTATTTTGTGAAAAGTATTTTGTAAAAAGTATTTTGTAAAAAGTATTTTGTAAAAAGTATTTTGTAAAAACACTTATTTTGCCAAAACCCTAATTTGCCAAAACCCTAATTTGCCAAAACCCTAATTTGCCTGCAAAATAATTTGCCTGCAAAATAATTTGCCTGCTAAATAATTTGCCTGCTAAATAATTTGCCAAAACCCTAATTTGCCAAAACCCTAATTTGCCTGCAAAATAATTTGTTCCCACTTTGTTCCCACTTTTTACAAAATACTTTTTACAAAATACTTTTTACAAAATACTTTTTACAAAATACTTTTTACAAAATAATTTGACAAAATAATTTGACAAAATAATTTGACAAAAAGTATTTTGTAAAAAGTATTTTGTGAAAAGTATTTTGTGAAAAGTATTTTGTAAAAAGTATTTTGTAAAAAGTATTTTGTAAAAAGTATTTTGTAAAAAGTATTTTGTAAAAAGTATTTTGTAAAATTTGACAAAATAATTTGACAAAACAATTTGACAAAACCCTAATAATTTGCCTAACCCTAACCCTAACCCTAACCCTGCAAAATAATTTGCCTGCAAAATAATTTGCCTGCAAAATAATTTGCCTGCAAAATAATTTGCCTGCTAAATAATTTGCCAAAACCCTAATTTGCCAAAACCCTAATTTGCCAAAACCCTAATTTGCCTGCAAAATAATTTGCCTGCAAAATAATTTGCCTGCAAAATAATTTGCCTGCTAAATAATTTGCCTGCTAAATAATTTGCCTGCAAAATAATTTGCCTGCAAAATAATTTGCCAAAACCCTAATTTGCCTGCAAAATAATTTGCCTGCTAAATAATTTGCCTGCTAAATAATTTGCCTGCAAAATAATTTGTTCCCACTTTGTTCCCACTTTTTACAAAATACTTTTTACAAAATACTTTTTACAAAATACTTTTTACAAAATACTTTTTACAAAATAATTTGACAAAATAATTTGACAAAACCCTAATTTGCCAAAACCCTAATTTGCCTGCAAAATAATTTGCCTGCAAAATAATTTGCCTGCTAAATAATTTGCCTGCTAAATAATTTGCCTGCAAAATAATTTGTTCCCACTTTGTTCCCACTTTTTACAAAATACTTTTTACAAAATACTTTTTACAAAATACTTTTTACAAAATACTTTTTACAAAATACTTTTTACAAAATAATTTGACAAAATAATTTGACAAAACCCTAATTTGCCAAAACCCTAATTTGCCTGCAAAATAATTTGCCTGCTAAATAATTTGCCTGCTAAATAATTTGCCTGCAAAATAATTTGTTCCCACTTTGTTCCCACTTTTTACAAAATACTTTTTACAAAATACTTTTTACAAAATACTTTTTACAAAATACTTTTTACAAAATACTTTTTACAAAATACTTTTTACAAAATACTTTTTACAAAATACTTTTTACAAAATACTTTTTACAAAATACTTTTTACAAAATACTTTTTACAAAATAATTTGACAAAATAATTTGACAAAACCCTAATTTGCCAAAACCCTAATTTGCCTGCAAAAAAATTTGCCTGCAAAATAATTTGCCTGCAAAATAATTTGCCTGCAAAATAATTTGCCTGCTAAATGATTTGCCTGCAAAATGATTTGCCTGCTAAATAATTTGCCTGCAAAATAATTTGCCTGCAAAATAATTTGCCTGCAAAATAATTTGCCTGCAAAATAATTTGCCTGCAAAATAATTTGCCTGCTAAATAATTTGCCTGCTAAATAATTTGCCAAAACCCTAAATTGCCAAAACCCTAATTTGCCAAAACCCTAATTTGCCTGCAAAATAATTTGCCTGCTAAATAATTTGCCTGCTAAATAATTTGCCTGCTAAATAATTTGCCTGCAAAATAATTTGCCAAAACCCTAATTTGCCAAAACCCTAATTTGCCTGCAAAATAATTTGTTCCCACTTTGTTCCCACTTTTTACAAAATACTTTTTACAAAATACTTTTTACAAAATACTTTTTACAAAATACTTTTTACAAAATACTTTTTACAAAATACTTTTTACAAAATCAAAATAATTTGACAAAATAATTTGACAAAAAGTATTTTGTAAAAAGTATTTTGTGAAAAGTATTTTGTAAAAAGTATTTTGTAAAAAGTATTTTGTAAAAAGTATTTTGTAAAAACACTTATTTTGCCAAAACCCTAATTTGCCAAAACCCTAATTTGCCTGCAAAATAATTTGCCTGCTAAATAATTTGCCTGCTAAATAATTTGCCTGCTAAATAATTTGCCAAAACCCTAATTTGCCAAAACCCTAATTTGCCTGCAAAATAATTTGTTCCCACTTTGTTCCCACTTTTTACAAAATACTTTTTACAAAATACTTTTTACAAAATACTTTTTACAAAATAATTTGACAAAATAATTTGACAAAATAATTTGACAAAAAGTATTTTGTAAAAAGTATTTTGTGAAAAGTATTTTGTAAAAAGTATTTTGTAAAAAGTATTTTGTAAAAAGTATTTTGTAAAAAGTATTTTGTAAAAAGTATTATGTAAAAAGTATTTTGTAAAATTTGACAAAACCCTAATTTGCCAAAACCCTAATTTGCCTGCAAAATAATTTGCCTGCAAAATAATTTGCCTGCTAAATAATTTGCCTGCTAAATAATTTGCCTGCTAAATAATTTGCCTGCAAAATAATTTGCCAAAACCCTAATTTGCCTGCAAAATAATTTGCCTGCAAAATAATTTGCCAAAACCCTAATTTGCCTGCAAAATAATTTGCCTGCTAAATAATTTGCCTGCTAAATAATTTGCCTGCAAAATAATTTGTTCCCACTTTGTTCCCACTTTTTACAAAATACTTTTTACAAAATACTTTTTACAAAATACTTTTTACAAAATACTTTTTACAAAATACTTTTTACAAAATACTTTTTACAAAATACTTTTTACAAAATACTTTTTACAAAATACTTTTTACAAAATACTTTTTACAAAATACTTTTTACAAAATACTTTTTACAAAATAATTTGACAAAATAATTTGACAAAACCCTAATTTGCCAAAACCCTAATTTGCCTGCAAAAAAATTTGCCTGCAAAATAATTTGCCTGCAAAATAATTTGCCTGCAAAATAATTTGCCTGCTAAATGATTTGCCTGCAAAATGATTTGCCTGCTAAATAATTTGCCAAAACCCTAATTTGCCAAAACCCTAATTTGCCAAAACCCTAATTTGCCTGCAAAATAATTTGCCTGCAAAATAATTTGCCTGCAAAATAATTTGCCCCCCAAAATAATTTGACAAAATAATTTGACAAAATAATTTGACAAAATAATTTGACAAAAAGTATTTGACAAAAAGTATTTGACAAAAAGTATTTTGTAAAAAGTATTTTGTAAAATATTTTGTAAAAAGTATTTTGTAAAAAGTATTTTGTAAAAAGTATTTTGTAAAAAGTATTTTGTAAAAAGTATTTTGTAAAAAGTATTTTGTAAAAAGTATTTTGTAAAAAGTATTTTGTCAAATTTGACAAAAAAATTGACAAAATAATTTGCCTGCAAAATAATTTGCCTGCAAAATAATTTGCCTGCAAAATAATTTGCCTGCTAAATAATTTGCCTGCTAAATAATTTGCCAAAACCCTAAATTGCCAAAACCCTAATTTGCCAAAACCCTAATTTGCCTGCAAAATAATTTGCCTGCTAAATAATTTGCCTGCTAAATAATTTGCCTGCTAAATAATTTGCCTGCAAAATAATTTGCCAAAACCCTAATTTGCCAAAACCCTAATTTGCCTGCAAAATAATTTGTTCCCACTTTGTTCCCACTTTTTACAAAATACTTTTTACAAAATACTTTTTACAAAATAATTTGACAAAATAATTTGACAAAATAATTTGACAAAAAGTATTTTGTAAAAAGTATTTTGTGAAAAGTATTTTGTAAAAAGTATTTTGTAAAAAGTATTTTGTAAAAAGTATTTTGTAAAAACACTTATTTTGCCAAAACCCTAATTTGCCAAAACCCTAATTTGCCAAAACCCTAATTTGCCTGCAAAATAATTTGCCTGCAAAATAATTTGCCTGCTAAATAATTTGCCTGCTAAATAATTTGCCTGCTAAATAATTTGCCAAAACCCTAATTTGCCAAAACCCTAATTTGCCTGCAAAATAATTTGTTCCCACTTTGTTCCCACTTTTTACAAAATACTTTTTACAAAATACTTTTTACAAAATACTTTTTACAAAATACTTTTTACAAAATAATTTGACAAAATAATTTGACAAAATAATTTGACAAAAAGTATTTTGTAAAAAGTATTTTGTGAAAAGTATTTTGTGAAAAGTATTTTGTAAAAAGTATTTTGTAAAAAGTATTTTGTAAAAAGTATTTTGTAAAAAGTATTTTGTAAAATTTGACAAAATAATTTGACAAAACAATTTGACAAAACCCTAATAATTTGCCTAACCCTAACCCTAACCCTAACCCTGCAAAATAATTTGCCTGCAAAATAATTTGCCTGCAAAATAATTTGCCTGCAAAATAATTTGCCTGCTAAATAATTTGCCAAAACCCTAATTTGCCAAAACCCTAATTTGCCAAAACCCTAATTTGCCTGCAAAATAATTTGCCTGCAAAATAATTTGCCTGCAAAATAATTTGCCTGCTAAATAATTTGCCTGCTAAATAATTTGCCTGCAAAATAATTTGCCTGCAAAATAATTTGCCAAAACCCTAATTTGCCTGCAAAATAATTTGCCTGCTAAATAATTTGCCTGCTAAATAATTTGCCTGCAAAATAATTTGTTCCCACTTTGTTCCCACTTTTTACAAAATACTTTTTACAAAATACTTTTTACAAAATACTTTTTACAAAATACTTTTTACAAAATACTTTTTACAAAATACTTTTTACAAAATACTTTTTACAAAATAATTTGACAAAATAATTTGACAAAACCCTAATTTGCCAAAACCCTAATTTGCCTGCAAAATAATTTGCCTGCAAAATAATTTGCCTGCTAAATAATTTGCCTGCTAAATAATTTGCCTGCAAAATAATTTGCCTGCAAAATAATTTGCCAAAACCCTAATTTGCCTGCAAAATAATTTGCCTGCTAAATAATTTGCCTGCAAAATAATTTGCCTGCAAAATAATTTGCCTGCTAAATAATTTGCCTGCAAAATAATTTGCCTGCTAAATAATTTGCCTGCAAAATGATTTGCCTGCTAAATAATTTGCCAAAACCCTAATTTGCCAAAACCCTAATTTGCCAAAACCCTAATTTGCCTGCAAAATAATTTGCCTGCTAAATAATTTGCCTGCAAAATAATTTGCCCCCCAAAATAATTTGACAAAATAATTTGACAAAATAATTTGACAAAATAATTTGACAAAATAATTTGACAAAATAATTTGACAAAATAATTTGACAAAAAGTATTTGACAAAAAGTATTTGACAAAAAGTATTTTGTAAAAAGTATTTTGTAAAATATTTTGTAAAAAGTATTTTGTAAAAAGTATTTTGTAAAAAGTATTTTGTAAAAAGTATTTTGTAAAAAGTATTTTGTAAAAAGTATTTTGTCAAATTTGACAAAAAAATTGACAAAATAATTTGCCTGCAAAATAATTTGCCTGCAAAATAATTTGCCTGCAAAATAATTTGCCTGCTAAATAATTTGCCTGCTAAATAATTTGCCAAAACCCTAAATTGCCAAAACCCTAATTTGCCAAAACCCTAATTTGCCTGCAAAATAATTTGCCTGCTAAATAATTTGCCTGCTAAATAATTTGCCTGCTAAATAATTTGCCTGCAAAATAATTTGCCAAAACCCTAATTTGCCAAAACCCTAATTTGCCTGCAAAATAATTTGTTCCCACTTTGTTCCCACTTTTTACAAAATACTTTTTACAAAATACTTTTTACAAAATAATTTGACAAAATAATTTGACAAAATAATTTGACAAAAAGTATTTTGTAAAAAGTATTTTGTGAAAAGTATTTTGTAAAAAGTATTTTGTAAAAAGTATTTTGTAAAAAGTATTTTGTAAAAACACTTATTTTGCCAAAACCCTAATTTGCCAAAACCCTAATTTGCCAAAACCCTAATTTGCCTGCAAAATAATTTGCCTGCAAAATAATTTGCCTGCTAAATAATTTGCCTGCTAAATAATTTGCCTGCTAAATAATTTGCCAAAACCCTAATTTGCCAAAACCCTAATTTGCCTGCAAAATAATTTGTTCCCACTTTGTTCCCACTTTTTACAAAATACTTTTTACAAAATACTTTTTACAAAATACTTTTTACAAAATAATTTGACAAAATAATTTGACAAAATAATTTGACAAAAAGTATTTTGTAAAAAGTATTTTGTGAAAAGTATTTTGTGAAAAGTATTTTGTAAAAAGTATTTTGTAAAAAGTATTTTGTAAAAAGTATTTTGTAAAAAGTATTTTGTAAAAAGTATTTTGTAAAATTTGACAAAATAATTTGACAAAACAATTTGACAAAACCCTAATAATTTGCCTAACCCTAACCCTAACCCTAACCCTGCAAAATAATTTGCCTGCAAAATAATTTGCCTGCAAAATAATTTGCCTGCAAAATAATTTGCCTGCTAAATAATTTGCCAAAACCCTAATTTGCCAAAACCCTAATTTGCCAAAACCCTAATTTGCCTGCAAAATAATTTGCCTGCAAAATAATTTGCCTGCAAAATAATTTGCCTGCAAAATAATTTGCCTGCAAAATAATTTGCCTGCTAAATAATTTGCCTGCTAAATAATTTGCCTGCAAAATAATTTGTTCCCACTTTGTTCCCACTTTTTACAAAATACTCTTTACAAAATACTTTTTACAAAATACTTTTTACAAAATACTTTTTACAAAATAATTTGACAAAATAATTTGACAAAACCCTAATTTGCCTAATTTGCCTGCAAAATAATTTGCCTGCAAAATAATTTGCCTGCTAAATAATTTGCCTGCTAAATAATTTGCCAAAACCCTAATTTGCCAAAACCCTAATTTGCCTGCAAAATAATTTGCCTGCTAAATAATTTGCCTGCTAAATAATTTGCCTGCTAAATAATTTGCCAAAACCCTAATTTGCCAAAACCCTAATTTGCCTGCAAAATAATTTGCCTGCAAAATAATTATTAAATGATGAAAAACGGCGTGCCATAGTATGCCGTACGATATGGGCTATAGCCCACGGTCCAAAATGATGAGAAACGAGGCTAACTTTTTTTTCCAAAATTTCAAAAAACATGGGCTATAACCCACCGTTTTTTTCATTTTTCATTTTTTTCAAATCCTCAAAAATGATGAAAAACGGCGTGCCATAGTATGCCGTACGATATGGGCCATAGCCCACGGTCCAAAATGATGAGAAACGAGGCTAACTTTTTTTTTCAAAATTTCAAAAAACATGGGCTATAACCCACCGTTTTTTTCATTTTTCATTTTTTTCAAATCCTCAAAAATGATGAAAAACGGCGTGCCATAGTATGCCGTACGATATGGGCTATAGCCCACGGTCCAAAATGATGAGAAACGAGGCTAACTGTTTTTTTCCAAAATTTCAGAAAACATGGGCTATAACCCACCGTTTTTTTCATTTTTAATTTCTTTCAAATCCTCAAAAATGATGAAAAACGGCGTGCCATAGTATGCCGTACGATATGGGCTATAGCCCACGGTCCAAAATGATGAGAAACGAGGCTAACTTTTTTTTTCAAAATTAAAAAAAACATGGGCTATAACCCACCGTTTTTTTCATTTTTCATTTTTTTCAAATCCTCAAAAATGATGAAAAACGGCGTGCCATAGTATGCCGTACGATATGGGCTATAGCCCACGGTCCAAAATGATGAGAAACGAGGCTAACTTTTTTTTCCAAAATTTCAAAAAACATGGGCTATAACCCACCGTTTTTTTCATTTTTAATTTTTTTCAAATCCTCAAAAATGATGAAAAACGGCGTGCCATAGTATGCCGTACGATATGGGCTATAGCCCACGGTCCAAAATGATGAGAAACGAGGCTAACTTTTTTTTTCAAAATTTCAAAAAACATGGGCTATAACCCACCGTTTTTTTCATTTTTCATTTTTTTCAAATCCTCAAAAATGATGAAAAACGGCGTGCCATAGTATGCCGTACGATATGGGCTATAGCCCACGGTCCAAAATGATGAGAAACGAGGCTAACTTTTTTTTCCAAAATTTCAAAAAACATGGGCTATAACCCACCGTTTTTTTAATTTTTAATTTTTTTCAAATCCTCAAAAATGATGAAAAACGGCATGCCATAGTATGCCGTACGATATGGGCTATAGCCCACGGTCCAAAATGATGAGAAACGAGGCTAACTTTTTTTTCCAAAATTTCAAAAAACATGGGCTATAACCCACCGTTTTTTTCATTTTTAATTTTTTTCAAATCCTCAAAAATGATGAAAAACGGCGTGCCATAGTATGCCGTACGATATGGGCTATAGCCCACGGTCCAAAATGATGAGAAACGAGGCTAACCTTTTTTTTTCAAAATAAAAAAAAACATGGGCTATAACCCACCGTTTTTTTCATTTTTCATTTTTTTCAAATCCTCAAAAATGATGAAAAACGGCGTGCCATAGTATGCCGTACGATATGGGCTATAGCCCACGGTCCAAAATGATGAGAAACGAGGCTAACTTTTTTTTCCAAAATTTCAAAAAACATGGGCTATAACCCACCGTTTTTTTCATTTTTAATTTTTTTCAAATCCTCAAAAATGATGAAAAACGGCGTGCCATAGTATGCCGTACGATATGGGCTATAGCCCACGGTCCAAAATGATGAGAAACGAGGCTAACTTTTTTTTTCAAAATTTCAAAAAACATGGGCTATAACCCACCGTTTTTTTCATTTTTCATTTTTTTCAAATCCTCAAAAATGATGAAAAACGGCGTGCCATAGTATGCCGTACGATATGGGCTATAGCCCACGGTCCAAAATGATGAGAAACGAGGCTAACTTTTTTTTTCAAAATTTCAAAAAACATGGGCTATAACCCACCGTTTTTTTCATTTTTCATTTTTTTCAAATCCTCAAAAATGATGAAAAACGGCGTGCCATAGTATGCCGTACGATATGGGCTATAGCCCACGGTCCAAAATGATGAGAAACGAGGCTAACTTTTTTTTTCAAAATTTCAAAAAACATGGGCTATAACCCACCGTTTTTTTAATTTTTAATTTTTTTCAAATCCTCAAAAATGATGAAAAACGGCGTGCCATAGTATGCCGTACGATATGGGCTATAGCCCACGGTCCAAAATGATGATAAACGAGGCTAACTTTTTTTTCCAAAATTTCAAAAAACATGGGCTATAACCCACCGTTTTTTTCATTTTTAATTTTTTTCAAATCCTCAAAAATGATGAAAAACGGCGTGCCATAGTATGCCGTACGATATGGGCTATAGCCCACGGTCCAAAATGATGAGAAACGAGGCTAACTTTTTTTTTCAAAATTTCAAAAAACATGGGCTATAACCCACCGTTTTTTTCATTTTTCATTTTTTTCAAATCCTCAAAAATGATGAAAAACGGCGTGCCATAGTATGCCGTACGATATGGGCTATAGCCCACGGTCCAAAATGATGAGAAACGAGGCTAACTTTTTTTTTCAAAATTTCAAAAAACATGGGCTATAACCCACCGTTTTTTTCATTTTTCATTTTTTTCAAATCCTCAAAAATGATGAAAAACGGCGTGCCATAGTATGCCGTACGATATGGGCTATAGCCCACGGTCCAAAATGATGAGAAACGAGGCTAACCTTTTTTTTTCAAAATAAAAAAAAACATGGGCTATAACCCACCGTTTTTTTCATTTTTCATTTTTTTCAAATCCTCAAAAATGATGAAAAACGGCGTGCCATAGTATGCCGTACGATATGGGCTATAGCCCACGGTCCAAAATGATGAGAAACGAGGCTAACTTTTTTTTCCAAAATTTCAAAAAACATGGGCTATAACCCACCGTTTTTTTCATTTTTAATTTTTTTCAAATCCTCAAAAATGATGAAAAACGGCGTGCCATAGTATGCCGTACGATATGGGCTATAGCCCACGGTCCAAAATGATGAGAAACGAGGCTAACTTTTTTTTTCAAAATTTCAAAAAACATGGGCTATAACCCACCGTTTTTTTCATTTTTCATTTTTTTCAAATCCTCAAAAATGATGAAAAACGGCGTGCCATAGTATGACGTACGGTCCAAAATGATGAGAAACGAGGCTAACTTTTTTTTTCAAAATTTCAAAAAACATGGGCTATAACCCACCGTTTTTTTCATTTTTCATTTTTTTCAAATCCTCAAAAATGATGAAAAACGGCGTGCCATAGTATGCCGTACGATATGGGCTATAGCCCACGGTCCAAAATGATGAGAAACGAGGCTAACTTTTTTTTTCAAAATTTCAAAAAACATGGGCTATAACCCACCGTTTTTTTAATTTTTAATTTTTTTCAAATCCTCAAAAATGATGAAAAACGGCGTGCCATAGTATGCCGTACGATATGGGCTATAGCCCACGGTCCAAAATGATGATAAACGAGGCTAACTTTTTTTTCCAGAATTTCAAAAAACATGGGCTATAACCCACCGTTTTTTTCATTTTTAATTTTTTTCAAATCCTCAAAAATGATGAAAAACGGCGTGCCATAGTATGCCGTACGATATGGGCTATAGCCCACGGTCCAAAATGATGAGAAACGAGGCTAACTTTTTTTTTCAAAATTTCAAAAAACATGGGCTATAACCCACCGTTTTTTTCATTTTTCATTTTTTTCAAATCCTCAAAAATGATGAAAAACGGCGTGCCATAGTATGACGTACGGTCCAAAATGATGAGAAACGAGGCTAACTTTTTTTTTCAAAATTTCAAAAAACATGGGCTATAACCCACCGTTTTTTTCATTTTTCATTTTTTTCAAATCCTCAAAAATGATGAAAAACGGCGTGCCATAGTATGCCGTACGATATGGGCTATAGCCCACGGTCCAAAATGATGATAAACGAGGCTAACTTTTTTTTTCAAAATTTCAAAAAACATGGGCTATAACCCACCGTTTTTTTAATTTTTAATTTTTTTCAAATCCTCAAAAATGATGAAAAACGGCGTGCCATAGTATGCCGTACGATATGGGCTATAGCCCACGGTCCAAAATGATGAGAAACGAGGCTAACTTTTTTTTTCAAAATTTCAAAAAACATGGGCTATAACCCACCGTTTTTTTCATTTTTCATTTTTTTCAAATCCTCAAAAATGATGAAAAACGGCGTGCCATAGTATGCCGTACGATATGGGCTATAGCCCACGGTCCAAAATGATGAGAAACGAGGCTAACTTTTTTTTTCAAAATTTCAAAAAACATGGGCTATAACCCACCGTTTTTTTCATTTTTCATTTTTTTCAAATCCTCAAAAATGATGAAAAACGGCGTGCCATAGTATGCCGTACGATATGGGCTATAGCCCACGGTCCAAAATGATGAGAAACGAGGCTAACTTTTTTTTTCAAAATTTCAAAAAACATGGGCTATAACCCACCGTTTTTTTAATTTTTAATTTTTTTCAAATCCTCAAAAATGATGAAAAACGGCGTGCCATATTATGCCGTACGATATGGGCTATAGCCCACGGTCCAAAATGATGAGAAACGAGGCTAACTTTTTTTTTCAAAATTTCAAAAAACATGGGCTATAACCCACCGTTTTTTTCATTTTTCATTTTTTTCAAATCCTCAAAAATGATGAAAAACGGCGTGCCATAGTATGCCGTACGATATGGGCTATAGCCCACGGTCCAAAATGATGAGAAACGAGGCTAACTTTTTTTTCCAAAATTTCAAAAAACATGGGCTATAACCCACCGTTTTTTTCATTTTTCATTTTTTTCAAATCCTCAAAAATGATGAAAAACGGCGTGCCATAGTATGCCGTACGATATGGGCTATAGACCACGGTCCAAAATGATGAGAAACGAGGCTAACTTTTTTTTTCAAAATTTCAAAAAACATGGGCTATAACCCACCGTTTTTTTCATTTTTCATTTTTTTCAAATCCTCAAAAATGATGAAAAACGGCGTGCCATAGTATGCCGTACGATATGGGCTATAGCCCACGGTCCAAAATGATGAGAAACGAGGCTAACTTTTTTTTTCAAAATTTCAAAAAACATGGGCTATAACCCACCGTTTTTTTAATTTTTAATTTTTTTCAAATCCTCAAAAATGATGAAAAACGGCGTGCCATAGTATGCCGTACGATATGGGCTATAGCCCACGGTCCAAAATGATGATAAACGAGGCTAACTTTTTTTTCCAGAATTTCAAAAAACATGGGCTATAACCCACCGTTTTTTTCATTTTTAATTTTTTTCAAATCCTCAAAAATGATGAAAAACGGCGTGCCATAGTATGCCGTACGATATGGGCTATAGCCCACGGTCCAAAATGATGAGAAACGAGGCTAACTTTTTTTTTCAAAATTTCAAAAAACATGGGCTATAACCCACCGTTTTTTTCATTTTTCATTTTTTTCAAATCCTCAAAAATGATGAAAAACGGCGTGCCATAGTATGCCGTACGATATGGGCTATAGCCCACGGTCCAAAATGATGAGAAACGAGGCTAACTTTTTTTTTCAAAATTTCAAAAAACATGGGCTATAACCCACCGTTTTTTTCATTTTTCATTTTTTTCAAATCCTCAAAAATGATGAAAAACGGCGTGCCATAGTATGCCGTACGATATGGGCTATAGCCCACGGTCCAAAATGATGAGAAACGAGGCTAACTTTTTTTTTCAAAATTTCAAAAAACATGGGCTATAACCCACCGTTTTTTTAATTTTTAATTTTTTTCAAATCCTCAAAAATGATGAAAAACGGCGTGCCATATTATGCCGTACGATATGGGCTATAGCCCACGGTCCAAAATGATGAGAAACGAGGCTAACTTTTTTTTTCAAAATTTCAAAAAACATGGGCTATAACCCACCGTTTTTTTCATTTTTCATTTTTTTCAAATCCTCAAAAATGATGAAAAACGGCGTGCCATAGTATGCCGTACGATATGGGCTATAGCCCACGGTCCAAAATGATGAGAAACGAGGCTAACTTTTTTTTCCAAAATTTCAAAAAACATGGGCTATAACCCACCGTTTTTTTCATTTTTCATTTTTTTCAAATCCTCAAAAATGATGAAAAACGGCGTGCCATAGTATGCCGTACGATATGGGCTATAGACCACGGTCCAAAATGATGAGAAACGAGGCTAACTTTTTTTTTCAAAATTTCAAAAAACATGGGCTATAACCCACCGTTTTTTTCATTTTTCATTTTTTTCAAATCCTCAAAAATGATGAAAAACGGCGTGCCATAGTATGCCGTACGATATGGGCTATAGCCCACGGTCCAAAATGATGAGAAACGAGGCTAACTTTTTTTTTCAAAATTTCAAAAAACATGGGCTATAACCCACCGTTTTTTTAATTTTTAATTTTTTTCAAATCCTCAAAAATGATGAAAAACGGCGTGCCATAGTATGCCGTACGATATGGGCTATAGCCCACGGTCCAAAATGATGAGAAACGAGGCTAACTTTTTTTTTCAAAATTTCAAAAAACATGGGCTATAACCCACCGTTTTTTTCATTTTTCATTTTTTTCAAATCCTCAAAAATGATGAAAAACGGCGTGCCATAGTATGCCGTACGATATGGGCTATAGCCCACGGTCCAAAATGATGAGAAACGAGGCTAACTTTTTTTTCCAAAATTTCAAAAAACATGGGCTATAACCCACCGTTTTTTTCATTTTTAATTTTTTTCAAATCCTCAAAAATGATGAAAAACGGCGTGCCATAGTATGCCGTACGATATGGGCTATAGCCCACGGTCCAAAATGATGAGAAACGAGGCTAACTTTTTTTTTCAAAATTTCAAAAGACATGGGCTATAACCCACCGTTTTTTTCATTTTTAATTTTTTTCAAATCCTCAAAAATGATGAAAAACGGCGTGCCATAGTATGCCGTACGATATGGGCTATAGCCCACGGTCCAAAATGATGAGAAACGAGGCTAACTTTTTTTTTCAAAATTTCAAAAAACATGGGCTATAACCCACCGTTTTTTTCATTTTTCATTTTTTTCAAATCCTCAAAAATGATGAAAAACGGCGTGCCATAGTATGCCGTACGACATGGGCTATAGCCCACGGTCCAAAATGATGAGAAACGAGGCTAACTTTTTTTTCCAAAATTTCAAAAAACATGGGCTATAACCCACCGTTTTTTTCATTTTTAATTTTTTTCAAATCCTCAAAAATGATGAAAAACGGCGTGCCATAGTATGCCGTACGATATGGGCTATAGCCCACGGTCCAAAATGATGAGAAACGAGGCTAACTTTTTTTTCAAAATTAAAAAAAACATGGGCTATAACCCACCGTTTTTTTCATTTTTCATTTTTTTCAAATCCTCAAAAATGATGAAAAACGGCGTGCCATAGTATGCCGTACGATATGGGCTATAGCCCACGGTCCAAAATGATGAGAAACGAGGCTAACTTTTTTTTCCAAAATTTCAAAAAACATGGGCTATAACCCACCGTTTTTTTAATTTTTAATTTTTTTCAAATCCTCAAAAATGATGAAAAACGGCGTGCCATAGTATGCCGTACGATATGGGCTATAGCCCACGGTCCAAAATGATGAGAAACGAGGCTAACTTTTTTTTCCAAAATTTCAAAAAACATGGGCTATAACCCACCGTTTTTTTCATTTTTAATTTTTTTCAAATCCTCAAAAATGATGAAAAACGGCGTGGCATAGTATGCCGTACGATATGGGCTATAGCCCACGGTCCAAAATGATGAGAAACGAGGCTAACTTTTTTTTTCAAAATTTCAAAAAACATGGGCTATAACCCACCGTTTTTTTCATTTTTCATTTTTTTCAAATCCTCAAAAATGATGAAAAACGGCGTGCCATAGTATGCCGTACGATATGGGCTATAGCCCACGGTCCAAAATGATGAGAAACGAGGCTAACTTTTTTTTTCAAAATTTCAAAAAACATGGGCTATAACCCACCGTTTTTTTCATTTTTCATTTTTTTCAAATCCTCAAAAATGATGAAAAACGGCGTGCCATAGTATGCCGTACGATATGGGCTATAGCCCACGGTCCAAAATGATGAGAAACGAGGCTAACTTTTTTTTTCAAAATTTCAAAAAACATGGGCTATAACCCACCGTTTTTTTAATTTTTAATTTTTTTCAAATCCTCAAAAATGATGAAAAACGGCGTGCCATAGTATGCCGTACGATATGGGCTTTAGCCCACGGTCCAAAATGATGAGAAACGAGGCTAACTTTTTTTTTCAAAATTTCAAAAAACATGGGCTATAACCCACCGTTTTTTTCATTTTTCATTTTTTTCAAATCCTCAAAAATGATGAAAAACGGCGTGCCATAGTATGCCGTACGATATGGGCTATAGCCCACGGTCCAAAATGATGAGAAACGAGGCTAACTTTTTTTTCCAAAATTTCAAAAAACATGGGCTATAACCCACCGTTTTTTTAATTTTTAATTTTTTTCAAATCCTCAAAAATGATGAAAAACGGCGTGCCATAGTATGCCGTACGATATGGGCTATAGCCCACGGTCCAAAATGATGAGAAACGAGGCTAACTTTTTTTTTCAAAATTTAAAAAAACATGGGCTATAACCCACCGTTTTTTTCATTTTTCATTTTTTTCAAATCCTCAAAAATGATGAAAAACGGCGTGCCATAGTATGCCGTACGATATGGGCTATAGCCCACGGTCCAAAATGATGAGAAACGAGGCTAACTTTTTTTTTCAAAATTTCAAAAAACATGGGCCATAACCCACAGTTTTTTTCATTTTTCATTTTTTTCAAATCCTCAAAAATGATGAAAAACGGCGTGCCATAGTATGCCGTACGATATGGGCTATAGCCCACGGTCCAAAATGATGAGAAACGAGGCTAACTTTTTTTTTCAAAATTTCAAAAAACATGGGCTATAACCCATCGTTTTTTTAATTTTTAATTTTTTTCAAATTCTCAAAAATGATGAAAAACGGCGTGCCATAGTATGCCGTACGATATGGGCTATAGCCCACGGTCCAAAATGATGAGAAACGAGGCTAACTTTTTTTTCAAAATTTCAAAAAACATGGGCTATAACCCACCGTTTTTTTCATTTTTAATTTTTTTCAAATCCTCAAAAATGATGAAAAACGGCGTGCCATAGTATGCCGTACGATATGGGCTATAGCCCACGGTCCAAAATGATGAGAAACGAGGCTAACTTTTTTTTCCAAAATTTCAAAAAACATGGGCTATAACCCACCGTTTTTTTCATTTTTAATTTTTTTCAAATCCTCAAAAATGATGAAAAACGGCGTGCCATAGTATGCCGTACGATATGGGCTATAGCCCACGGTCCAAAATGATGAGAAACGAGGCTAAC
Organism: Protomyctophum bolini; assembly: GCF_963924005.1. NCBI lineage: Eukaryota > Metazoa > Chordata > Actinopteri > Myctophiformes > Myctophidae > Protomyctophum > Protomyctophum bolini. Next base: position 141,272 of record NC_137877.1, on the reverse strand, counting down.
TTTTTTTTTCAAAATTTAAAAAAACATGGGCTATAACCCACCGTTTTTTTCATTTTTCATTTTTTTCAAATCCTCAAAAATGATGAAAAACGGCGTGCCATAGTATGCCGTACGATATGGGCTATAGCCCACGGTCCAAAATGATGAGAAACGAGGCTAACTTTTTTTTTCAAAATTTCAAAAAACATGGGCTATAACCCACAGTTTTTTTCATTTTTCATTTTTTTCAAATCCTCAAAAATGATGAAAAACGGCGTGCCATAGTATGCCGTACGATATGGGCTATAGCCCACGGTCCAAAATGATGAGAAACGAGGCTAACTTTTTTTTTCAAAATTTCAAAAAACATGGGCTATAACCCATCGTTTTTTTAATTTTTAATTTTTTTCAAATTCTCAAAAATGATGAAAAACGGCGTGCCATAGTATGCCGTACGATATGGGCTATAGCCCACGGTCCAAAATGATGAGAAACGAGGCTAACTTTTTTTTCAAAATTTCAAAAAACATGGGCTATAACCCACCGTTTTTTTCATTTTTAATTTTTTTCAAATCCTCAAAAATGATGAAAAACGGCGTGCCATAGTATGCCGTACGATATGGGCTATAGCCCACGGTCCAAAATGATGAGAAACGAGGCTAACTTTTTTTTTCAAAATTTAAAAAAACATGGGCTATAACCCACCGTTTTTTTCATTTTTCATTTTTTTCAAATCCTCAAAAATGATGAAAAACGGCGTGCCATAGTATGCCGTACGATATGGGCTATAGCCCACGGTCCAAAATGATGAGAAACGAGGCTAACTTTTTTTTTCAAAATTTCAAAAAACATGGGCTATAACCCACAGTTTTTTTCATTTTTCATTTTTTTCAAATCCTCAAAAATGATGAAAAACGGCGTGCCATAGTATGCCGTACGATATGGGCTATAGCCCACGGTCCAAAATGATGAGAAACGAGGCTAACTTTTTTTTTCAAAATTTCAAAAAACATGGGCTATAACCCATCGTTTTTTTAATTTTTAATTTTTTTCAAATTCTCAAAAATGATGAAAAACGGCGTGCCATAGTATGCCGTACGATATGGGCTATAGCCCACGGTCCAAAATGATGAGAAACGAGGCTAACTTTTTTTTCAAAATTTCAAAAAACATGGGCTATAACCCACCGTTTTTTTCATTTTTAATTTTTTTCAAATCCTCAAAAATGATGAAAAACGGCGTGCCATAGTATGCCGTACGATATGGGCTATAGCCCACGGTCCAAAATGATGAGAAACGAGGCTAACTTTTTTTTTCAAAATTTAAAAAAACATGGGCTATAACCCACCGTTTTTTTCATTTTTCATTTTTTTCAAATCCTCAAAAATGATGAAAAACGGCGTGCCATAGTATGCCGTACGATATGGGCTATAGCCCACGGTCCAAAATGATGAGAAATGAGGCTAACTTTTTTTTTCAAAATTTCAAAAAACATGGGCTATAACCCACAGTTTTTTTCATTTTTCATTTTTGAATTTTGAAATGAACGGCCATGTGCTCATGTACCCCCTGTCTATTAGGTCAGAAAAGTAATATTTAAACAGTAAATAAGACATTTTTGGCGAATGCAATGTAGTCTATATGTTTTGTGGGAGTGTGCAGGTTTTATTTTGCATAGAGAGATGTGTGGTGGAAGTGTGGTTTGGTCGGAAATAGAGCACGAATGAACGGCCATGTGCTCATGTACCCCCTGTCTATTAGGGTAGCAGGATATGAAGCTGTGAGGATCCTTATATAACTGAGAAACTGCTGTTTTGTTGTCAAACATTTCCATATCATCCTGAACATATTTCTGCTGTTAGTTTGAGACAGATTCACACAACAAGGATATTATTATTATCTATTACTATTTTTTGTTATTATTATTATTATTTGCAGTAGTAGTAATAATAATATGAACAACTAAAACGCCAAATCATTTCTCCTCATTTTACAGCTCAGTTTACAATATATAGGCAACAATATAGGCTTTGCTGCCACTCTGTGGTGATAACGACACATTACACAATACATGGTGTATTTAACCTCAACGCTTGTTTTAAAGCAATAATTAACTTTAACGATGAATCTACAGCTTTTATAATGAGAGAAAATGAACGTTATAATGTTTATAGTTTTATAAGTTCCTAAACATCATCGATAATCGGTATTTTAAATGTTTTATAAGTTATTAAAAGCAGTAACGCTGTTGTACCGTAAACCTCCTCAGACAGACAGAAGCAGACATTGGAGTAGGAACTGATCTGTTTCAAGTGTTTCCGTCCGGGCCTCTTTTAAACGCTGCACACCGGATGCTGACGGCTTGTGGTGGAAAAACTTGGCTCCGTCTTATGAGCAGATTTAGAACTTCCGGTCTGAGAGCTAGCAGATTTAAGACATCCGGTTGCTTTCAGAATAAAATAAGGTTATTTAATTCGTTAATTAAATAATTTTTACATTACATTATTAGTATTATTATTACATTACAGTTATTGTAAAGACACACATTATGTTTCTGTGTAAAAATAAGTAATTAAATAACATAAAAAAGTTATCTAAATGGATAAATGCTATTCACTGGAGTGCATGGACTTTATAAAGTGGACACTGGACAAAAGACGGCTCCGCGAGGCAACTATCTGGACATACCCACGCGTCCGGGGAGATGTCCTCTACCACCCCACAGTCTCCGCTAAGCGGGAGAGGTGTAAAATTCACAGCAGCAGAGCTTCTACTGGGGTCAATGCAAAAAAATGTACCGTTTCCGGACCCAGAATGGACACTGGACAAAGAGGCCTCCGCGAGGCAACTATCTGGACATACCCACGCGTCCGGGGAGATGTCCTCTACCACCCCACAGTCTCCGCTAAGCGGGAGAGGTGTAAAATTCAGAGCAGCAGACCTTCTATTGGGGTCAACACTCAAAAAATTACCGTTTCCGGACCCAGACTGGACACTGGACAAAAGACGGCTCCGCGAGGCAACTATCTGGACATACCCACGCGTCCGGGGAGATGTCCTCTACCACACCCCACTCTCCGCTAAGCGGGAGAGGTGTAAAATTCACAGCAGCAGAGCTTCTACTGGGGTCAATGCAAAGAAATGTACCGTTTCCGGACCCAGAATGGACACTGGACAAAAGACGGCTCCGCGAGGCAACTATCTGGACATACCCACGCGTTCGGGGGGATGTCCTCTACCACCCCACAGTCTCCGCTAAGCGGGAGAGGTGTAAAATTCACAGCTGGAGCCCTTCTACTGGGGTCAATGCAAAGAAATGTACCGTTTCCGGACCCAGAATGGACACTGGACAAAAGACGGCTCCGCGAGGCAACTATCTGGACATACCCACGCGTCCGGGGAGATGTCCTCTACCACACCCCACTCTCCGCTAAGCGGGAGAGGTGTAAAATTCACAGCAGCAGAGCTTCTACTGGGGTCAATGCAAAGAAATGTACCGTTTCCGGACCCAGAATGGACACTGGACAAAAGACGGCTCCGCGAGGCAACTATCTGGACATACCCACGCGTTCGGGGGGATGTCCTCTACCACCCCACAGTCTCCGCTAAGCGGGAGAGGTGTAAAATTCACAGCTGGAGCCCTTCTACTGGGGTCAATGCAAAGAAATGTACCGTTTCCGGACCCAGAATGGACACTGGACAAAAGACGGCTCCGCGAGGCAACTATCTGGACATACCCACGCGTCCGGGGAGATGTCCTCTACCACACCCCACTCTCCGCTAAGCGGGAGAGGTGTAAAATTCACAGCAGCAGAGCTTCTACTGGGGTCAATGCAAAGAAATGTACCGTTTCCGGACCCAGAATGGACACTGGACAAAAGACGGCTCCGCGAGGCAACTATCTGGACATACCCACGCGTTCGGGGGGATGTCCTCTACCACCCCACAGTCTCCGCTAAGCGGGAGAGGTGTAAAATTCACAGCTGGAGCCCTTCTACTGGGGTCAATGCAAAGAAATGTACCGTTTCCGGACCCAGAATGGACACTGGACAAAAGACGGCTCCGCGAGGCAACTATCTGGACATACCCAAGTGTTCAGGGAGATGTCCTGTACCACACCCCAGTCTTCGCTAAGCGGGAGAGGTGTAAAATTCACAGCTGGAGCCCTTCTACTGGGGTCAATGCAAAGAAATGTACCGTTTCCGGACCCAGAATGGACACTGGACAAAAGACGGCTCCGCGAGGCAACTATCTGGACATACCCACGCGTTCGGGGAGATGTCCTCTACCACCCCACAGTCTCCGCTAAGCGGGAGAGGTGTAAAATTCACAGCTGGAGCCCTTCTACTGGGGTCAATGCAAAAAAGATGACCGTTTCCGGACCCAGAATGGACACTGGACAAAAGACGGCTCCGCGAGGCAACTATCTGGACATACCCACGTGTTCGGGGAGATGTCCTGTACCACACCCCAGTCTCCGCTAAGCGGGAGAGGTGTAAAATTCACAGCTGGAGCCCTTCTACTTTGGTCACTGCAAAAGAATGTACCGTTTCCGGACCCAGAATGGACACTGGACAAAAGACGGCTCCGCGAGGCAACTATCTGGACATACCCACGCGTCCGGGGAGATGTCCTCTACCACCCCACAGTCTCCGCTAAGCGGGAGAGGTGTAAAATTCACAGCTGGAGCCCTTCTACTGGGGTCAATGCAAAGAAATGTACCGTTTCCGGACCCAGAATGGACACTGGACAAAAGACGGCTCCGCGAGGCAACTATCTGGACATACCCAAGTGTTCAGGGAGATGTCCTGTACCACACCCCAGTCTTCGCTAAGCGGGAGAGGTGTAAAATTCACAGCTGGAGCCCTTCTACTGGGGTCAATGCAAAGAAATGTACCGTTTCCGGACCCAGAATGGACACTGGACAAAGAGGCCTCCGCGAGGCAACTATCTGGACATACCCACGCGTCCGGGGAGATGTCCTCTACCACCCCACAGTCTCCGCTAAGCGGGAGAGGTGTAAAATTCAGAGCAGCAGACCTTCTATTGGGGTCACATTTAAATCAAACCAGCAGTGTTCGTGTTCATGTGCAGCCTATAAAGCCAGTTGTTGGAGTTGAGGAAGACAGCACTAGTGTAGATGAATCACATTTAAATCAAACCAGCAGTGTTCGTGTTCATGTGCAGCCTATAAAGCCAGTTGTTGGAGTTGAGGAAGACAGCACTAGTGTAGATTAATCACATTTAAATCAAACCAGCAGTGTTCGTGTTCATGTGCAGCCTATAAAGCCAGTTGTTGGAGTTGAGGAAGACAGCACTAGTGTAGATGAATCACATTTAAATCAAACCAGCAGTGTTCGTGTTCATGTGCAGCCTATAAAGCCAGTTGTTGGAGTTGAGGAAGACAGCACTAGTGTAGATGAATCACATTTAAATCAAACCAGCAGTGTTCATGTTCAGCCTATAAAGCCAGTTGTTGTGCACCACGCATTTCATGAGAGCACTGTAGATAATCAGTCTGTACAGACTCTGAGTCTAGATGCTGTAGAAATAGATCACTCGTATAGCACTGTACATAATCAGTCTGTACAGACTCTGAGTCTAGATGATGGTACTGTTCAGAGTGTCTTGGGACTATCTAGTGCTACATTAGGACCCTTCAAACACAGTGCCATTGAACCTACTACCTTTACTTTGAAGTCTTCAGAATGGGACACTGTAAACTCCTTAAGAGTCAAAGGAAATAAACATTTTAAGATGTATGAATGGCAAGAGCTGTTTGCCAGCAAAGTCAAGGAATCCATACTGTATAATCCGTTTTGTTAATCACCACTTTTCTACCGCTGTCGTTAGAAAATCAAGCAAGCCATGTCTGACAATCAATGGCGCCTGTCGGCATACTTCATGTGAGATGACCTTTAAAATACATCTCCATTCATTCGAAGACGGCATATTTCATATAGCTTACACTGGCAACATATATCACACAAAGGACAAATTGAGAGGTAGATACATTAGAAGCACAGAGCGTGCAAACTTGGGTAGATCAATGATGAACCGATTTGCACATAATGCTTACATTGAGGCAGTAAACAATGCAGACCCAAGGTCTTTAATAGCTGGAAATCGTAGCGGAGTTGGCAAAGACACTTCTTTGTACAGGCAGGTCAAATATGAACAGCGGAAACAAGGATGGAAGGATAACAGTGAGATCAAAGCTTTGATGGACCTTAAAAAAGAATGGGAGGATAAAGACACAGACAGTGTTGTTGTAAAAGGATTCATTCAAGTTATTAAAGTTAGTCCCAAGTCCTAGACAAAAGACGGCTCCGCGAGGCAACTATCTGGACATACCCACGCGTCCGGGGAGATGTCCTCTACCACACCCCACTCTTCGCTAAGCGGGAGAGGTGTAAAATTGTGTTTTGCATTGACCCCAGTAGAAGCTCTGCTGCTGTGAATTTTACACCTCTCCCGCTTAGCGGAGGGTGGGGTGTGGTAGAGGACATCTCCCCGGACGCGTGGGTATGTCCAGATAGTTGCCTCGCGGAGCCGTCTTTTGTCCAGTGTCCAGTCTGGGTCCGGAAACGGTACATTTTTTTGCATTGACACCAGTAGAAGCTCTGCTGCTGTGAATTTTACACCTCTCCCGCTTAGCGGAGACTGTGGGGTGGTAGAGGACATCTCCCCGGACGCGTGGGTATGTCCAGATAGTTGCCTCGCGGAGCCGTCTTTTGTCCAGTGTCCATTCTGGGTCCGGAAACGGTACATTCTTTTGCAGTGACCCCAGTAGAAGGGCTCCAGCTGTGAATTTTACACCTCTCCCGCTTAGCGGAGACTGGGGTGTGGTACAGGACATCTCCCCGAACACGTGGGTATGTCCAGATAGTTGCCTCGCGGAGCCGTCTTTTGTCCAGTGTCCATTCTGGGTCCGGAAACGGTCATCTTTTTTGCATTGACCCCAGTAGAAGGGCTCCAGCTGTGAATTTTACACCTCTCCCGCTTAGCGGAGACTGTGGGGTGGTAGAGGACATCTCCCCGAACGCATGGGTATGTCCAGATAGTTGCCTCGCGGAGCCGTCTTTTGTCCAGTGTCCATTCTGGGTCCGGAAACGGTACATTTCTTTGCATTGACCCCAGTAGAAGGGCTCCAGCTGTGAATTTTACACCTCTCCCGCTTAGCGGAGACTGTGGGGTGGTAGAGGACATCCCCCCGAACGCGTGGGTATGTCCAGATAGTTGCCTCGCGGAGCCGTCTTTTGTCCAGTGTCCATTCTGGGTCCGGAAACGGTACATTTCTTTGCATTGACCCCAGTAGAAGCTCTGCTGCTGTGAATTTTACACCTCTCCCGCTTAGCGGAGAGTGGGGTGTGGTAGAGGACATCTCCCCGGACGCGTGGGTATGTCCAGATAGTTGCCTCGCGGAGCCGTCTTTTGTCCAGTGTCCATTCTGGGTCCGGAAACGGTACATTTCTTTGCATTGACCCCAGTAGAAGGGCTCCAGCTGTGAATTTTACACCTCTCCCGCTTAGCGGAGACTGTGGGGTGGTAGAGGACATCCCCCCGAACGCGTGGGTATGTCCAGATAGTTGCCTCGCGGAGCCGTCTTTTGTCCAGTGTCCATTCTGGGTCCGGAAACGGTACATTTCTTTGCATTGACCCCAGTAGAAGCTCTGCTGCTGTGAATTTTACACCTCTCCCGCTTAGCGGAGAGTGGGGTGTGGTAGAGGACATCTCCCCGGACGCGTGGGTATGTCCAGATAGTTGCCTCGCGGAGCCGTCTTTTGTCCAGTGTCCAGTCTGGGTCCGGAAACGGTAATTTTTTGAGTGTTGACCCCAATAGAAGGTCTGCTGCTCTGAATTTTACACCTCTCCCGCTTAGCGGAGACTGTGGGGTGGTAGAGGACATCTCCCCGGACGCGTGGGTATGTCCAGATAGTTGCCTCGCGGAGCCGTCTTTTGTCCAGTGTCCATTCTGGGTCCGGAAACGGTACATTTCTTTGCATTGACCCCAGTAGAAGCTCTGCTGCTGTGAATTTTACACCTCTCCCGCTTAGCGGAGAGTGGAGTGTGGTAGAGGACATCTCCCCGGACGCGTGGGTATGTCCAGATAGTTGCCTCGCGGAGCCGTCTTTTGTCCAGTGTCCAGTCTGGGTCCGGAAACGGTAATTTTTTGAGTGTTGACCCCAATAGAAGGTCTGCTGCTCTGAATTTTACACCTCTCCCGCTTAGTGGAGACTGTGGGGTGGTAGAGGACATCTCCCCGGACGCGTGGGTATGTCCAGATAGTTGCCTCGCGGAGCCGTCTTATGTCCAGTGTCCATTCTGGGTCCGGAAACGGTATTTTTTTTTGCATTGACCCCAGTAGAAGGGCTCCAGCTGTGAATTTTACACCTCTCCCGCTTAGCGGAGACTGGGGTGTGGTAGAGGACATCTCCCCGAACGCGTGGGTATGTCCAGATAGTTGCCTCGCGGAGCCGTCTTTTGTCCAGTGTCCACTTTATAAAGTCCATGCACTCCAGTGATGAGCATTTATGCATTTAGATAACTTTATTATTACTATTATTATTATTGAATTACTTATTTTTACACAGAAACATAATGTGTGTCTTCTAGCATCATATAGCATCATTTAAATGCTTAATTTGTAGTTTTAATGTGCAAATGAAACTTTTTTTCATACTCTAGAGGGTACTCTTATTTTGAAGAGATCGTCCACCGGAAGTCTTAAATCTGTTCATTAGATCTGTTCACTAGACGCTGCCGAAAAACTTTAGCAAAGACATTGACAAAGACAATTTGTTATTGTTAATAATAAATGATACCGTAGCAGGAAATATGTTACATATATTGAACCGAGTCGTCTTGTCTGAACGAGCGGGTCCATTTGGTTCCATTGCCAAAGTTAAATTACGTTACGTGTCTCTACAGCCAGCAGCGAAACTAAAGGGACTTTTCATGTTATTTTTACCAACCAACGCTGTTCTGAGAATGGAACGACTGGAAGTGTTAACAGTCTTAAGGTCAGTTTACACCTCATTCACACACACACACACACACACACACACACACACACACACAGAGAGAGATATTCACACAGAGAGAGAGAACATTCCATTCAGGTCAGTCAGTTTACAATTTAGGCATTTAGCAGACGCTCTTAATCCAGAGCGATTTACATTAAGCAAGAACAAAAAAGCATGGGAATACATCACATAAAAAGCATTTATCATGAAACATGCGTAAGCTAAGAAAGTAACAGTGGAATATATATATAATGAAACTATACATATAAACTATACATATATACTATACTATACTATGCTATACATATGTACTATGACGTGCTATGACTACGTACAGTGCAATTATAGTGCTGTCTTCATAACATGCTATAAGTCTGTATCAAATGCTATCTAAGGGGGTGGGGTAAGTGCTATGGGCCATGATGGAGTCTGAAAAGGTGGGTTTACGTCAAAATACCCCACTTTATCTCTGAATGAGTCACATGTTCAGTCAGTGACTGAATGAACAGTGAATTAATTATCTATCATCTCTGAGTGTGAAATTAATACAGTATGTTCTGTCAACAATGAGTAGTAGCCTATGAATGATTATACAGACTGTGTGTGTGTGTGTGTGTGTGTGTGTGTGTTACCCTTTTACAGTCTATATCAGTCTGAGCAAGTAGGCAAGGCAATTTTATTTATATACCACCTTTCATACACGTTCAAACATTCAAAGTACAGTACAGCTCATTTAAAGCCCAGATTATACCAGGCTATCTATCAAGCCTAGTTGATAGACTAGCAGCAATTTGCAACTCTAGATTTTTTTATAATGGGATGAATCTAGAGTTGCAATACCCTCCATTGACTCCCCATTCATCCAATTTGCGTTTGCGATCTGCTTGTCTTAAACGACATTAAACTCACCAACATTGCAGCTGTAGGCCAAGCTTGAATTATCCTCTTTCAATCTGCCGAGCTTGTGTGTCATAAAAATCCACTGTAGACATGTTGTTATTGTTAATATGAGCTACTTTCTGTCAAGACATTCTGTGCAGGTGATTCTTTTTCTAAGTGTTGCAGTTTGGAAGCACTCGTTTTTATTAACGGGGCGCACTGCTGCCTCCTGCATTATGTGCAAATTCGAAACAGGTGGTGCGCAGGGTGACTTTGACGTGCGCTTCCAAACTCCTGCACATAATTTCTTGACGGAAAGTATTATTGTACAAGTACATTGTCTTACTGTCCTGCTGTCTCTCCTCCTGCAGATACACCAAGATGGGAGCGTAGTCGGCGTACAAATACATGCAGGAGTTGTGGCGCAAGAAGCAGTCGGACGTGATGCGTTTCCTGCTGCAGTACCGCCAGCTGTCCAACCTCTACAGAGCCCCCCGACCCACCAGGCCCGACAAGGACCGCAGGCCTAGCAGGGTGAGTGTTTACTGGGTCTGTAGGCTGGGCTACAAGGCCTAGCAGGGTGAGTGTTTACTGGGTCTGTAGGGTCTGTAGGCTGGGCTACAGGCGGCTTGTGTTATTACTAGAAAGCCTACTTTCCACTCTGAGCTCCCCACCACTTGTATAAAATGCATTTATTTTGGCCAGAAAGGGATTTTTTTATATCTGCAGGGGCGCAGTGGAGTAACAAAGTATTTTTTATTTCCGGTAGGAAAAAGATTCCTTTCTGGCCAAAACATGCATTTTCTACGTGTTATGAGGGGCTGATCCAAACGATATCCTCTCCCTGAAGACGGGGAGGAACTGTGATCATCTCCGTGCAATCAGTACATTGGCCCCCTTCAGTCTGCATACCAGGTTTGATGATGTCATCTATTCTACATGCTAAACAAGGCATTCACACACTTTGACACCCTGGGCAATACAGTTAGAATCATGCTGTTTTTAAACTTCTCCAGTGTCTTCAAAACTATCCGGTCACAACTGCTTGCAGAAGCTTGTGTTGAAGGGGGGGGGGGGGGGGGGGGGGGGCATGGTTTGGTGGCATGGATCTAAGATCCAAGAACCTCTGGGGCAGACTGCAGTATGTGAGACTGCAGGGTTGTCTGTTCGGAGGTGCTGGTGTACATCACAGGCACTCCCCAGGGCTCAGTGCTGTCACCTTTCCTGCTCACCCTATAAACATCTGACATCCGCTTCAACTACAAGACATGCAGTGGTCAGCTGATCCCTCCATCTCAGGGCACAGCACTGTGTGTATGTTTCAGTGTGCTGGGTGCCATTTACGTTAGTTGAAGCGTTTTTCTTTTTTTACAAATGTGCTACATTTCATGATCTAGATCAGGGGTAACCAACCTGGGGTTCGCGATCTACCAGTAGCTCGCGGGAACCTTTCGAGTCGATCGCGAAGTGCTCAGACCCATTGGAATAATGTCAGTGCCGCTCGTCACATACAAATTAATTTTGAGCAGAGCGCTGTGGCTCTGAGTTTGAGAATAGACCCCATCGTCCAAGGGTGTGTGTGTGTGTGCGTGTGTGTGGTGGGGGGGTGGTATCTTAGCAACACTGAATGATCTGTCCCATTGGTCGTGTGCTCGTATCATGAGCCAATGGCTGCAGCTCTGAGCTTCCCAGACCCAGGTTCCCATTACGTCATGCCGTAAAGAGAACTGACAGCCACACGGCTGCTACCATATTAGCAGCTGTGAGCGCTCTTCTCTTCTCGTGAAGAAAGCAGGACAGAGTGGTCAAATAAATCCCGCCGTCATTCATACTGTATTTATTCTCCGACCCGACATTAAAATACGGAACAACGTGCTCACGGGGCCTCGTGACAGGCTGCAGACACTTCGAGTTGGGACTACTAGCCGATAGCGCCGCTGCTCCTTCAGTTTTCGTTGTTCGTTGTTATATTTTTTATTATTGGGATTTGATCATTGATGCAAATTCTAAACATATGGATGCAGCTGCAGAAGTTGTGTTGCTTAAAGGAATGCATAGTCTCGTTCTCCTCAAACACAAATATAAAAATGAGACAAATATACTGCATATACCAGTCTGCAATGCAAACTAATAGGCGAGTGCACTCCAGGGCATATGCAAAGGGAAAGAAATAAAGAATGACTTCTGTCCGTGACAATAATCAATGCTACAGTTTGAAATCTGTACACACGCACACATAGAGCAAAAGATATGATAAATATGAAATATGAAAACTTGTTGAAGTACAACGCATGAGTCAAGTAGCTGCTTTTGTATCAAATCCTATTTACTGAGCCTACTGTCATTGAACTGCTGTCCGATACTTATGTGAAATGGCCTTTTCACAAATGAAAATAATAAAATCCAAGTTTAGAACTCGTATGACTGACTCACATCTTAATGACACCCTCAGACTGGCAATCACTAAATATGAACCAGATTTCAAAACGCTTGCAGATAACACAGCAGTCTCATTAAAGGTGGGCTGACCCTGAGAGTATGTCACCATATCTGTGCAAATATATATGGTCATGTTATGCCTATGTCATTTGAACATCTGCCAATGTGAATATTCATTGAAATGAGAAACAAAATATTTCTAATACTAATTATTTCTAATTTGTCTTAATATTATTTGACATTGATAATATAACAAACTTACTATAAGTATTTATTCTAATTTAAGCTTTAGTCTTTGTGTGGATGTGTGCACATGCATTGAGTCTGTCAGAAATAGCAAAAAAACAAGTGTTTTTTCTAACACGTTTTAGTGGTAGATCTTGGCTTACAATTGGGAATAAAATGGGCTCTTGGGCTTGAAAAGGTTGGTTACCACTGATCTAGATTAACGTATGAGTAAACTAAGGCACCAGTACTTGTTTTAGATGTTAGGTATATGTAAGATGTTAGGTATATGTATTTATGACATTTGAGAAAGATTTTGTGTTGCCGAAATCAATATAACACATTTTACAAGCAAAAACAGCAGCACTGTGTTCTATTCCAACAGGCTACGTCATTAGCGTATGTTTACGTCATTATCATATCTTTTTTTGTTTCAACAGGCTACGTCATCTATCGTATCCGTGTGCGGCGTGATGGTCGTGAACGCCCCGTACCGAAGGGAGCCACCTACGGAAAGCCCGTTCACCACGGAGTCAACCAGATCATGTTCGCCCTGCAGCCTGCAGTCCACCGCTGAGGTGAGTCCGACCCTAACCTGGGATAGTGTACAGTAGTAGTGTGGACTAGGGCTGACCCAAAAAAATTGATTAATCGACGTTCAATTGATACGCACGGGAATCGATTTTAACATTTTGAATCGAATAGTCATTAAAAAAGCGTCCGCTTTTGGTCCGAGACGGCCCCATGCTTGCGCCTCGCAGCACCTCGCAACGCCTCCTCTTTCCCCGTGTTAACAAGGAAGTCAACTGAACAAGTGCAGCTGCAGTCCCAGGAGCCAGGAAAAATAAATCGAAAGTGTGGTTGCATTTTAAAATACCCTATTTGAATAAAGGTTGTAGGCTACACGAGAGTGAAAATGACCGCTGGGAAAATCCCTAATTGAGAGTGTAGGCAAGCGCACCACAGCTCAGTGGACATTAAATATAGGCTACCATGTTTGATAAGTCATATAAAAACATTACTTACACCCAAATGAAAATATAAACTCACAGATTATAGATCACTTGGAATTATAACAATCTGTTGAGTATTGCCTGAATAATGCCACTATAAAATCCCAACTTTTATCGATGCGCCATTGCGCTGAGAACCTTGTGGAGCCTGGCGGTGTACATTATACTTGTGCGCGCACCGGAAATTCGAAGATCTGCAATATCATGCGCTGCGTTGTGCATATTGGCTGAGAGTATAATGGCACAAATGAAACTAGGCCTATATTTTTATTTTGGCGATGCAGAGAATTGATTTTGCCGTTGCCAGCGATATCTTTTTTTTTTCTTGTCTGAAGACTGACCTGTTCCATCACTGTGAACTCCCATGCAGCAGAGCAGCTCCTACATACCCAGACCAAAACACCTTTTCTCTTTGGCATTTAATTGCACCTGATCATATTATTGTAATTATGTAGCCTATACTATTTGCCTGTGTTTTTTCTTTTAATTATGCTTTTTTTTGTGCTCCACTTGTTTCAGCCTGTAGGCCTACAGCAATTTGGTCAGCTTTTATTGTTTTAAATGTGCTATATAAATAAAGTTCGATTTAGGCCTTTATTGGAGCAGGTGCTGGCAAATAACTAATTACTGTAATGCCATGCAGTGAAGTTGCGCAAATGTCAACTCAATTAGCAAGCGGAGCTGCTCTCATGCAGCACAATGACTGCAGATCTCTTCTTAATGTTTACTTATTATGGTTTACTTTCAACCATAAACCATAATATGATTGACAAACCTTGGATTATAATTCTTCATCTGTAATTTAACTATGTGGGATTTCTCCATCGGCATCGCATGTCGATAAAAAATGGGATTTCACCAGTGGCATTATTCAGGCAATACTCAACAGATTGTTATAATTCCAAGTGATCTATAATCTGTGAAGTTTATATATTTTTCCCATACACACACTCACAGTCACGTTAACTTTATGATCAATCAAATCAACCGTGGTTGATTTTATTTCTGACAAGTGTCTTGAAGAGTTCATTCATGTTACCGTTCGTTTACAATTGACAGAGGAGTTTGGATTATATATATTTTTATTTGATGGAGAGGTAATGCCTGGTTCAGGCGCTGTTTAATTGTTAAATAAAAGACCAATCCAATATGCGCTCCTCTATCTTCTGCAGCTATATCGCCGTTTTATTTTAAGCCAAATTCATTGTGCGTCAGCGTCACTGCTCGTCTCGCGCCCCCACCCAGTTTATAAGATGCCCCACAACTTTTGTAAAAAGCCTCTTTATATTGAATCTTTCACTGATAGACATCTCAGGGGCAGGTACTGTAGACACAGTAATGATCATCATCTCAGATCCCAGTCCTTAAGTAACATGACATATTAAAGCTAATACAAAAGATTCTATTTTTGAGGGGCGCTGGCCCCTCCTATGTTTAATTTAATTAAGTTTGTCTTGTCTAGACAAACATTCAAAACGCCATTGACAATGGACAGAGTTTAATGTTTGTCTTGTCCATTGACAATGGACAGAGTTTAATGTTTGTTTTGTCACTAACACAAACATTTAATGCCATTAACACCCGAGCGGCAAGGACGGAGTTCTCCGTCCTATCAATTAGTAACACTCGTCGCCCAGGACTGAGATCAATAAAAGGACGGTGATGTATTGATATCAAAACCCATCGCATCGCTCCACAGGCTGGCGTGAATCTAAATCTAAATAATTCCGTCCAATTCTAAGCAAAGATTATGTGTTAGACGGCCCACCGCTAGTCGCGTTAGAATTAATCATACCTCCTGTTGTTGTCGATCTATAGTATGTCAGTGGTGCTCAACTTTCTTCATGTCAAGGACCTCCAGAATTATCTGTATTTGGCCGCGGGACCCCTATCTGTTCCAGAGACCCCCCAGAAGCAAAGATTGAAGTTAAAAACGTCCACAGGGAAAGAATATATATTCAAAGATTCACGCCACATTTTCACAATTTTTCTACAAGCTCGTAGCGCGGCACTTAGTGCCGCACTATGAGCTTGTAAATCTGCTATTTTTCAATAGCTAAAGCATAACATAATCCCAAAAGGGGTTCCCGTCCTTGAATGGGTTAATGTAATAAATACCCCCGGGCGTTTAACTTAACAATGAACAGTGTCTGTTTTGTCTGTCACTGAGCAAATCGACATATATATGTTATGTTATGATATCGTCATGATGTGAGATGATAAGGGTTGGTAAAAAGCCCCTCACTTCACACAGGAGTGATTTTTTTCAAACAATGCGATGCTGCCTCATCAGAGTTTGTGTATATATTGTCAGTTACTTGCATTAGAGGAGCTAACTTTCTGTTTCTATATCTCAGACACGAGGAGCTGCCATGTGGATGAAACAGCAGACGCAGGACATCGACTCTGCTTCGGACACAGAGAGCAAAGACCTGCAGCCGCCGTCTGCGTCTGTGAGCCATCACCAACACCACTGAGGGGAGGAGATTGTGTTTTCAGCCAGGTTGGCATTTAATGCTCCTCCCACCTCCGGTGAACTCTCACATTTCTGACATTGAGGCACAGGAACACTTTGGTCACTTTTTTTATTTTTTATATGAAGTATATTTAATGGTTTTTCACTTGGGTGACTTTGTGAGTGTGTGTTGGTGTTTCTCGCTTATCAAATCCAGAATTGATTGATTGATTGAAATATTTATTAACAGTTTGCATTACACTTGTTTACAACAGGGTCCACCATGTTCAATTCATCAAAACATTTAGAGACGTACAAATAGACACTTCTATATAGTTAAAGAACAGAACAGGAATTAATCATAAAGGAAGCAAAAATGGAAAAGAAACGTATACAGTGAGGGGAAAAATGGGGGAAGCAAATATGAGTTAAAAATGTTCCCTCTGAAAGAATATATATTCAAAGATTTGTGCCACATTTTCACGATTTTTCAAAAATATCAGACCTACAAGCTTGTAGTGTGGCACTCGGTGCTGCGCTATGAGCTTTAGATCTGCTATTTTTCAACAGCTAAAGCATGACAATGCTTAAAACACCAAAATGGGTTCCCGCCCAAAATGGGTTAAATATTGGCTGTGATGCGTGGTCCGGGTTGCACAGCTCACGGGACATACAATTTAATTTCAGCTATGAACATTTGTTATTTTAAATAATAAATGTTTTATGTATTTAAATTAAATACATATTTTATTGTTTGAATTAAAGAATATAACATTATTTGATACAACTATAATACATTTCAACATTTTATTGTTGAACTAAATGATAGAACATTATTTATATAAATAATGAGCATTTTTAAGCACAAGATAAATTGGGCTACAGTACCGTTCAGTGACGAGCACTTTGTTATTTTAGTTTGCTTTAAGCACAAGATAAATTGGGCTACAGTACCGTTCAGTGACGAGCACTTTGTTATTTTAGTTTGCTTTAAGCACAAGATAAATTGGGCTACAGTACCGTTCAGTGACGAGCACTTTGTTATTTTATTTTGGTTTCCATTCAGTCTTGTGTCGAAGCACTTCAATCTATATTTGCTTCATATTTAATATTGTAAGGCAGTGATTCGCCACCAGTGGTCCGGTTCCAGGTGGTCCCCATACAGCTAAATGATATCAGTTGGTAACCAAATGGACCCTTATTAGATCTTCAAGTCTTGAGAGTGTAAAATGAAGGCAATCAGCATCAAATGAAGCACAGCTTGACACTGACAAAAATGAACCGATCTACAAGCTCACAGCGTGCTGCAGAGTAAGGGCCGATTCATACTCCTATTTTTACCGCTGTTTCGGCGCTGTAGTGCCGAAATGATTTCGGCTCGTCAGAAATTTTCAGTAGCACCGAAGAGCCGACTTTAGGACGGTACCCGCCCCACCCCCCCCGAACCTCAAATGACGTCAAATTGTAGGCTCTACAGAGCCGAACCGACTTTTATTCGGCTCTAAAATAGGAGTATGAATCGGCCCTTATCCTATGTCCTAGGAGAGGTGGTGTAGAAAAACATTAGGCAACATTTGGAATAGAATGATCCGATCATACCGTTCTATAGTCTATGCTTTATTGTTGCTACACTGCCTGTCTTTGGGCATTGTTGCACATAGGAGTAAGAGACTCATCATTGCACTGAATTGTTATATTCCTGGAAATTGGGTTCTGTAAATTCATTGGTAAAAATGTGTGGGAATCCTGTGAAGCGATCATAGTGCCCTTAAATTATTTGATCTGTGTTTATTACTGCAGTCGAGTGCTGATGTTTTATCCAGTGTTTTATTGTCCACTAATTGTCTACCACATCAGTAGATTAGTGTAATGTTTTTTTTAACTTGTAGTCAGCTCAATGAATGAACTGGTTGGTGGTGATGTGTGATAAGTCTGTCAGGGACACCTATGGGTGTAGTGGTGAAATATTAAAGTTCCTCTCCACCTGTAAACAAGTCCAAATACACTATTTCCACAGCTATTGTTTGGTGAAAGCGCTCCTTGGCGTTGCTGAAATGGTGAATATTTTCAGCTCCATCCATAGTTTTAAAGAATTAAATGTTTCTTCTGTATTCTCTTTTTTTCATAGCTTGTTGTGCAGAGTCTGGTGTTCATAAGAAAATAATAACAACATGCTTCTTTCTCTGTTGGTGTCAACAAACACAAGAAACAAGCAGCCTAAATTGCAATGGGTTCAATATGAACTAACCTTCAGTAATTAAATATTGTAACTATAACTCATGGGTTAATTATTATCCATTTTAAGTTATTTCAAAGTACATTGTGTGGTCTGTTATATATTTATGTTATAGATATTTTTTTAACCCTATTTTCAAATATAACTTTACTCAACTCAACCCTACAAAAGGTAATTCATTTAAGGCAGCAGAGGAAACATACTGTGGTTCTAGGCCTGTTACTGATTTTGTCCACTTGAGGGCGACAGAGACCGTAGAATAAAAACGGATTCAGCTCTGTTGAGGCTGAGCTGCGGTGGGATCCATAATAACGCACGTGCATGTATTTAAGTCATCAGGTCGTGCGTGCCACCTCTTGCACACCACCACCACACACAGTCACTGACACGCCCAAACAAGCACGCTGCTAGTGTTTGTTACAAGACGTTTGTTTTAATATTAAACACCTCGGAATGTAACTTTCATTGACATGAACAGTGTTTTTTACCAGCTGGCGGAAAACTAAAACAAAGAAGCACTATATAGTCTTAGTCTTAGTCAAATACATTTTAGGTTTGAACATGCAATACAGACATATATTTAGTTTTAATATGAAAAATGTCTCATTTTATTTTTAGTAACAAAACAATGTACATCATGACCATGATCGTATCATGGTCTGCCCTACTCTCCCTGAAAAGTGCATGACTAACAGTGCATACTGCAGATATGACATTCATTCAATTACAATGTTCATGGAAACTAAAGGGATGGAGACTAGAGGAATGGAGTTAATCAATGATAATATTTTATTTGTGGATATAAATTATATATTTCCCCTCAAATATCTTAGTTTTACCAACATTGTTAATGTGAAATAGTTTCTATATGCTTATTTATTTAGATTGTGTAAATTGCTATAGCTATTGGAGCTCTGGTGGTCCCAGACAGACAGGGGACGTAAAGAGGAAATTATGCCCGGGTAGAAGGCTTCATGACTGGGGGAGACTGGGAGGAGTGACTGGTGTTGACATCGCGGATCGTCTGACTCTGCCAAAATGGAACAGTTGCCATTAAAAAAAACACATCCATTCAGTTTCATTGTAACAAAGATTTTCGATCATAATTCATATTTTTGGTGGTGTTACAGCGTGACAGACAGACAGACACACAGACAGACAGACATGTTCTGCTAGGTCTCATAGTTAGTGCTCACTGCGTTCGCAAAAAGAAAGACAAAGTGTAGTGTGCCTGCACACAACACCATGCGTTGATGCCATGTGTGCATATGTGCAGGCACCCAACACCACGTCCATGGCACCACTCAGTTCACACGGGTGTGATTTTTTTTTTTTTATAATTAATGAAAATATGTACATCTTTCATGCACAGGAAATACTCTCCTGTCAAACCAGCAACTTATCAATATTTATTTTGTCATAAGGTTTGCATTTTATAGCTTAATTTAGGCTACAGCTAATAATATTATCCATGTCATGTTGTGTTTGACCTCCTCCAGGAGGCGCTATGCCATTATATAATATTATCCATGTCATGTTGTGTTCCTCCTCCAGGAGGCGCTATGCCATTATGAGACAGAGTCTGATCCAGTTCCGTTCAACGGTCAACATGTATGTCAACCGCAAAAGATACTGCAAGGTACAGTACAGTACAGTACAGTACAGTACGCTATTTTGATCCTTTTATTAACTGGATATTTCACTTTCAAACATGCTCGGGGTCATTTGATCATATTAGGCCTACTCAGGCTTTTGAGAGCACGGCCACACCGTTTATACATTTCTTGTTTCAATTAGATATTTGATATTCCTTTTATCAGACTTTATCCCTTTCCTATTAAAGAAAAGCTTTATTAAAAATACATGAAAAAAGTAATTGAAAAAAACACTCATTAGAAGGCCTGTTTTCAATGAATCTAACATGGTTAAAATGGAGTTTGAAGTTACAATGGGTTTATAGAGGAATTTAATATCAAATGAATACTGAATGAAACAACTTAAAAACTGTCTTGGGTGCTCACAATGCCCAAATAGACTTTAAAATGTCCACAACACCAACGAGGTTTTTATTGATTGATTGAAATATGTATTAACAGTTTGTAGAATTACAGTACATTTCAAGCACAAACTCAATACAGAGACTGTTAACTGTGAGTGGACGACCCAATTAAGCATTACACTTGTTTACAACAGGGTCAACATTGTTCAATTCATCAAAACATATACAGACATACAAATAGACACTTCTATGTAGTTAAAGAACAGAACAGGAATTCATCATATATAAGCAAAAAAGGGAAAAGATCCCTTTTGAAGGAGATTTTAAAATGTTGCATATACAGTACCTCAACCCTCTTCCACCAATTCTCCCTTTTGACCATAAGAAACAACAGTAAACACGATGATTCAATGCCGGTTTTCAAAGCAACATACAGCCTAGCTTTCCTTACTTGTGCTTATCCAAGGGCCATTTTTTGGGGTTCACGATAGTTCTTCTACAGTGATGTTACAGTTATTTTAAATTGTTGTTTGCTGTTTACAGGTGCGTTGGGATGACCGCAGGCGAAGAGACAGGGTAAGGATCAAACCTTTGTGTCATCTGTGCATACTGTAAATACTGTACATACATACACAGACCAACAGATGGAAGCTAAACCCTAATACTTGTGTCATCTGTGCATACATACACAGACCAACACATGGAAGCTAAACTAAACCAAAAGACAAGATACATGTCGTCACTGCCGTACCTAACCCTATAGCCTGCCCTGTATGGAATCACGGCACTCCATCTTTAAATAGCTCTACCGTACCACCTAATCCCTACAGCCCATCATCACTGCTACTGGGGATGCATTTGAAATTGTTCTGTAATGCATTTGTGTATTCTATGTACAGTAATGATGTTTTTATTGTTCTATACTGACTGACAGTGTGCCAAAGCAGGTCATGATGGACACAGTGTTCTCAGGATTTTGCTGGAAATGGAAAATAACCTCCCTTTTTCTTACAAAAACAGGGACTCACACACTTTCAGGCACGCACACACACACACACACACACACACACACACACACACACACACACACACACACACACACACACACACACACACACACACACATTGATGTTCTCTCTCTCTCTCTTCCAGGAGCTGATGAAGAGAGAGGTGGTGAATGTCACACACCTGGTGATTCCTGCCGAGCTGGGAGCCTTACTGCAGACCGCACTAAGTCAGTGGCCGCGGTTACATCATGAGGGCTTTTCATTCAGAATAAAACCTTCAGATTAAAATAATTCGGAAGTAATGTCTCTCTCTCTCCCCCCCACTCTCTCTCTCTCTCTCTCCCTCTCTCTCTCTCTCTCTCTCTCTCTCTCTCTCCCTCTCCCTCCCTCCCTCTCTCTCTCTCTCTCTCCCTCTCTCTCTCTCCCCCCCACTCTCTCTCTCCCTCTCTCTCTCCCCCCTCCCTCTCTCTCTCCAGGTGGTAAGGTGTTGCATTCTGACTGCCTGGCCATGCTCCAGGCTCCTCACATCAGGGAGGAGGCTCAGCACACTCTGCCTCTGGACATCAACAACTACCCCTTCTACCGCTACGCACAGGCCTACTTTCAGGGTCCGTTACACCTTATTATAGAACACCCTTCTACCGCTACGCACAGGCCTACTTCAGGGTCCGTTACACCTTATTATAGAACACCCTTCTACCGCTACGCACAGGCCTACTTCAGGGTCCGTTACACCTTATTATAGAACACCCTTCTACCGCTACGCACAGGCCTACTTCAGGGTCCGTTACACCTTATTATAGTACACCCTTCTACCGCTACGCACAGGCCTACTTCAGGGTCCGTTACACCTTATTATAGTACACTAACATATCCTTCTACCGCTACGCACAGGCCTACTTCAGGGTCCGTTACACCTTATTATAGAACACCCTTCTACCGCTACGCACAGGCCTACTTCAGGGTCCGTTACACCTTATTATAGAACACCCTTCTACCGCTACGCACAGGCCTACTTCAGGGTCCGTTACACCTTATTATAGTACACTAACATATCCTTCTACCGCTATGCACAGGCCTACTTCAGGGTCCGTTACACCTTATTATAGAACACCCTTCTACCGCTACGCACAGGCCTACTTCAGGGTCCGTTACACCTTATTATAGAACACCCTTCTACCGCTACGCACAGGCCTACTTCAGGGTCCGTTACACCTTATTATAGTGCACTAACATATCCTTCTACCGCTACGCACAGGCCTACTTCAGGGTCCGTTACACCTTATTATAGAACACCCTTCTACCGCTACGCACAGGCCTACTTCAGGGTCCGTTACACCATATTATAGTACACTAACATATCCTTCTAGTGCCTTCTATGTTGGTTTTCTCTTGCATTTGGTGGTGAGTGTGGGAAAGAAGGGCCAGGTCAAATGGCATCCAGTGGACACCTTGGACACAGTTAGATGACCTTGATTTTGCTGACGCTCTATTTGGGTGTACGGTTAATAAGATGTACCTCCTCTTGTACCTCTCCCTATCCATGTAGGAACCAAAGTTTGGAATGCTGATGGTTCCTATTGAGGCGCCACTGACCCGGATAGACGAGGACCTCCGAGAAGAAGCCCTGGGACTTTTCATCATGGTGGGACCTCATCTGTGCTCTCACTTCCTCCTCTTGTGAACTAGTGTTCCAAAAGGCCTTTGTTTCGTCTGTGAACCTGTCCCTTGACCCCGTTATGTTTGTCATCTTCTAAAAGAGTTACAGATACAAAGCCTGATTTGTTGACTCTGTTTAGATTCATTGAGGTTAGAGTCTAACATCAGCTGTGGATGAGCTGTGCAAACGTTTGAAATAAGCCTGGCATTCATCATGAAGCTATATAGAGGGTATGCACATCATGCATATATATTTTTTTAAACATATGTTTATTCAATTTCTTTACAGTACAAATAAGTATATTCAAAACAATTGACATATATTTTTTACCCCCCCCCACATCCCCATGGCAGCACAAATACAAACAAAATCTCATCACAAAATGTTTTGACAATAAATACAGAACAAAAATAAATAAATAATGACAAAACGAAAAATAAAACGAAAATAAAACACATTACATACAGTTAAACAAACAAAATACACAATGTCCGTCACAGTTCCCTACCCCCACCCCACTCAGTTCATCATGCATAGTTTGAGTGTCAAATCGAGTGGCAGGGTGAGTTGCAAAGTGAGTTTAACCTTGTTTAATGCAATTCAATTCAAAGGGCTTTATTGGCATGAGAAAACATACGTTTACATTGCCAAAGCAGAAAGAACAATACAACAATACAGCAATACAATCAAAACAAAAATTATGTACTTTGAAGGTCAGAATCATCAATAGATCAACTTCTGTGTACCAAGATCACTCAATGCAGGTATAGTGCAGGAATATACACAATGATTAGTCTTTAGGGTGGTTGTGTTCCATTTGATATCCTTCTCCTATCACAGCAACTCACAAATCTTGCTGCTGTGTTTGCACATTGTTGTACTTCAGCCCAGCAGATATGGGAGTATTTTGTCATTGGTCATGTTTTCAAAATCTCCGTGTGTGGTTGTAATCTGTGGGAAGTATGTGTCTCTGATGTCTTGGTACAATGGACAGATGGTTAGGAAGTGTAGCTCGGTTTCCACTTAATGCAACCACACAGGACTTTTCTGTTTGGATGTATGTAGGATGATGATGTCACACGCATACCCTCTATATTGGCCAGTCTTACACCAAGATAAGACCTTTATGGCTTCCGCTGTTGAAAATCAGGCGCCAAAGACAGTACAGTAATTAAACGAGCCTCATCTCACCCAAGCACGGTGAAATAACAAGGACTGGCAAAACTCCCCCACAACATTATCTACGATAGTACCTTTCCTTTCCTTAGTCCAGTTACCCTGGGTAAACATAGTACATTTCCTTTCCTTAGTCCAGTTACCCTGGGTAAACATAGTACATTTCCTTTCCTTAGTCTGGTTACCCTGGGTAAACATAGTACCTTTCCTTTCCTTAGTCCAGTTACCCTGGGTAAACATAGTACCTTTCCTTTCCTTAGTCCAGTTACCCTGGGTAAACATAGTACCTTTCCTTTCTTTAGTCCAGTTACCCTGGGTAAACATAGTACCTTTCCTTTCCTTAGTCCAGTTACCCTGGGTAAACATAGTACCTTTCCTTTCCTTAGTCCAGTTACCCTGGGTAAACATAGTACCTTTCCTTTCCTTAGTCCGGTTACCCTGGGTAAACATAGTACCTTTCCTTTCCTTAGTCCAGTTACCCTGGGTAAACATAGTACCTTTCCTTTCCTTAGTCCAGTTACCCTGGGTAAACATAGTATCTTTCCTTTCCTTAGTCCAGTTACCCTGGGTAAACATAGTACCTTTCCTTTCCTTAGTCCAGTTACCCTGGGTAAACATAGTACCTTTCTTTTCCTTTCCCTGTAGGTGTTGAGGTTCATGGGCGACCCCCACCTGAACGGCGCTCCCGAGAACCTGTTCGGGAACTACATCATCCAGCGCGGCCTCTCCTCGCCGGGCTTGAGGGACGAGATCATGTCCCAGGTGGCCAATCAGGTGTGGCGGAACTTCAACCCCCACAACGCCGACCGGGGCTGGCTGCTGCTGCTGGCCTGCGCCTGCGCCTTCGCACCGTCGCCCAAGCTGGAGAAACAACTGCTGAAGTGAGTGTTAC
Organism: Protomyctophum bolini; assembly: GCF_963924005.1. Classification (NCBI taxonomy): domain Eukaryota; kingdom Metazoa; phylum Chordata; class Actinopteri; order Myctophiformes; family Myctophidae; genus Protomyctophum; species Protomyctophum bolini. Next base: position 116,286 of record NC_137877.1, on the reverse strand, counting down.
GGCGCGCATGCATGCGCGCCGCGGGCACACAGACTGAATAACTCTTCCTATTAGGGCTGGGACTAATTGCGATTAATTTAGATTAATTAACTACAGAAAAAATTATTGCGATTAACTACAGATAAATTAATCGCACCTTTTTTTTCACCGCGGAACGTTTCTCACTGGGCGCTTTACTATAGTACTGAAAACTGGAAATAATAAAAAGTCACCCCATTTTGTGTTGCCTAGAACTGGAGGTCTGACAAAAAACAGTAACAATATGAAGTAAGTACAGCTTTGTGATGTCACTGAGATGTACTTGTTACTGTTACTATTTTTTTTTCAGACCTCCAGTTCTAGGCAACACAGAATGGGGTGACTTTTTATTATTATTTCCACAACAGGTATATTAATGACAGTAAAATGTTGAAAATGAGTGGTATCCTGTAGTCACTAATTCATTGATTCACTGGGATATCAAAAAACATTAAAAAAGGTTTCTCGCTGTTCTCAGGTTGAATTTTGATATGCGATTAAAATGCGATTAATCTAGATTAATTAACTACAAAGCCTCTGATTAATTAGATTTTTTTTTTTAATCGAGTCCCATCTCTACTTCCTACTAATGACACTCGTCTCACGTTACCAGGCGGTTGCCTCTCGCAAATTTCCAAATGCTTCCGTCATACAGTCTGGAGCAACGGAAGAGCTATTCATGAGTAAGCGATAAAGCGGAAGTGGAGCCTCCTCCCCACTTCCGTTTCGTCTTTACAGTCGCGCACATTTATTTTAATCATCTAAGCATAATATAGCTTGTTGCTTAGCATCTTATAAGGATATTTTTTTTAATATATTTTCGTGAATGGAAATGGCAGCTTCCTTACTCGGCTTATGGGGGCTATTTTTTCGGCTTAGGTCTTGAGGTTGTGTCTTTGTTTTGTTATTATATTATACTTGTTGTGTTCTATTGTATTGTGTGTGTGTGTGTGTGTGTGTGTGTGTGTGTGTGTGTGTGTGTGTGTGTGTGTGTGTCTGTTGTAGTGTGTGTGTGTCTTGTAACACTGTATGCGGTAAGTAACAAATATGGCATGCAATGAGTGAGGACATTCAAAGGCATCATAATGATCTACTTGACCTTACTTAACTACTGAATAAATCTAATGCTTCCCTTGACCCTTGACCTGTGTCTCTACAGGTTTGTGTCTGACCATGCCCCCGTTGGTTGCCAGGCGCTGCTGCAACACAGACTCATCCAGGCCAATCAGAAGTCCCAGTTGAGTGCAGGCCCCGCCCTCGAGACCGCACGGACCTACCCGCTGTCCCTGCTGGAGTGGACGGCCAATAGGAAGAAGGCTAACATGGTGCTGCAGGTGTATTGCTTAGACGGTGAGCTTCTCTCTCTCTCTAGGAGATTTAGGTCACATTCTCACCTGATACTTCGGTAGACTTGATGCGTATGGGCGGGGAAATTGAACCAAAAGTGTCAAATAATGTTTTATGAGCTGTTTCTCAACAACCAAAAGTGTCAAATAATGTTTTAGGAGCTGTTTCTCAACAACCAAAAGTGTCAAATAATGTTTTAGGAGCTGTTTCTCAACAACCAAAAGTGTCAAAAGTTGACAAAATAATTTGACAAAATAATTTGACAAAATAATTTGACAAAATAATTTGACAAAATAATTTGACAAAATAATTTGACAAAATAATTTGACAAAATAATTTGACAAAATAATTTGACAAAATAATTTGACAAAATAATTTGACAAAATAATTTGACAAAATAATTTGACAAAATAATTTGACAAAATAATTTGACAAAATAATTTGACAAAATAATTTGACAAAATAATTTGACAAAAAGTATTTGACAAAAAGTATTTGACAAAAAGTATTTGACAAAAAGTATTTTGTAAAAAGTATTTTGTAAAAAGTATTTTGTAAAAAGTATTTTGTAAAAAGTATTTTGTAAAAAGTATTTTGTAAAAAGTATTTTGTCAAATTTGACAAAAAATTTGACAAAAAAATTTGCCTGCAAAATAATTTGCCTGCAAAATAATTTGCCTGCAAAATAATTTGCCTGCAAAATAATTTGCCTGCAAAATAATTTGCCTGCAAAATAATTTGCCTGCAAAATAATTTGCCAAAACCCTAATTTGCCAAAACCCTAATTTGCCAAAACCCTAATTTGCCTGCAAAATAATTTGCCTGCAAAATAATTTGCCTGCAAAATAATTTGACAAAATAATTTGACAAAATAATTTGACAAAATAATTTGACAAAGTATTTTGTAAAAAGTATTTTGTAAAAAGTATTTTGTAAAAAGTATTTTGTAAAAAGTATTATATTATAATATAAATAATTTGACAAAATAATTTGACAAAATAATTTGACAAAATAATTTGACAAAATAATTTGACAAAATAATTTGACAAAATAATTTGACAAAATAATTTGACAAAATAATTTGACAAAATAATTTGACAAAATAATTTGACAAAATAATTTGACAAAATAATTTGACAAAATAATTTGACAAAATAATTTGACAAAATAATTTGACAAAATAATTTGACAAAATAATTTGACAAAATAATTTGACAAAATAATTTGACAAAATAATTTGACAAAATAATTTGACAAAATAATTTGACAAAATAATTTGACAAAATAATTTGACAAAATAATTTGACAAAATAATTTGACAAAATAATTTGACAAAATAATTTGACAAAATAATTTGACAAAATAATTTGACAAAATAATTTGACAAAATAATTTGACAAAATAATTTGACAAAATAATTTGACAAAATAATTTGACAAAATAATTTGACAAAATAATTTGACAAAATAATTTGACAAAATAATTTGACAAAATAATTTGACAAAATAATTTGACAAAATAATTTGACAAAATAATTTGACAAAATAATTTGACAAAATAATTTGACAAAATAATTTGACAAAATAATTTGACAAAATAATTTGACAAAATAATTTGACAAAATAATTTGACAAAATAATTTGACAAAATAATTTGACAAAATAATTTGACAAAATAATTTGACAAAATAATTTGACAAAATAATTTGACAAAATAATTTGACAAAATAATTTGACAAAATAATTTGACAAAATAATTTGACAAAATAATTTGACAAAATAATTTGACAAAATAATTTGACAAAAAAAATTTGCCCCCCAAAATAATTTGCCCCCCAAAATAATTTGCCCCCCAAAATAATTTGCCCCCCAAAATAATTTGCCCCCCAAAATAATTTGACAAAATAATTTGACAAAATAATTTGACAAAATAATTTGACAAAATAATTTGACAAAATAATTTGACAAAATAATTTGACAAAATAATTTGACAAAATAATTTGACAAAATAATTTGACAAAATAATTTGACAAAATAATTTGACAAAATAATTTGACAAAATAATTTGACAAAATAATTTGACAAAATAATTTGACAAAATAATTTGACAAAATAATTTGACAAAATAATTTGACAAAATAATTTGACAAAATAATTTGACAAAATAATTTGACAAAATAATTTGACAAAATAATTTGACAAAATAATTTGACAAAATAATTTGACAAAATAATTTGACAAAATAATTTGACAAAATAATTTGACAAAATAATTTGACAAAATAATTTGACAAAATAATTTGACAAAATAATTTGACAAAATAATTTGACAAAATAATTTGACAAAATAATTTGACAAAATAATTTGACAAAATAATTTGACAAAATAATTTGACAAAATAATTTGACAAAATAATTTGACAAAATAATTTGACAAAATAATTTGACAAAATAATTTGACAAAATAATTTGACAAAATAATTTGACAAAATAATTTGACAAAATAATTTGACAAAATAATTTGACAAAATAATTTGACAAAATAATTTGACAAAATAATTTGACAAAATAATTTGACAAAATAATTTGACAAAATAATTTGACAAAATAATTTGACAAAATAATTTGACAAAATAATTTGACAAAATAATTTGACAAAATAATTTGACAAAATAATTTGACAAAATAATTTGACAAAATAATTTGACAAAATAATTTGACAAAATAATTTGACAAAATAATTTGACAAAATAATTTGACAAAATAATTTGACAAAATAATTTGACAAAATAATTTGACAAAATAATTTGACAAAATAATTTGACAAAATAATTTGACAAAATAATTTGACAAAATAATTTGACAAAATAATTTGACAAAATAATTTGACAAAATAATTTGACAAAATAATTTGACAAAATAATTTGACAAAATAATTTGACAAAATAATTTGACAAAATAATTTGACAAAATAATTTGACAAAATAATTTGACAAAATAATTTGACAAAATAATTTGACAAAATAATTTGACAAAATAATTTGACAAAATAATTTGACAAAATAATTTGACAAAATAATTTGACAAAATAATTTGACAAAATAATTTGACAAAATAATTTGACAAAATAATTTGACAAAATAATTTGACAAAATAATTTGACAAAATAATTTGACAAAATAATTTGACAAAATAATTTGACAAAATAATTTGACAAAATAATTTGACAAAATAATTTGACAAAATAATTTGACAAAATAATTTGCCCCCCAAAATAATTTGCCCCCCAAAATAATTTGCCCCCCAAAATAATTTACCCCCAAAATAATTTACCCCCAAAATAATTTGACAAAATAATTTGACAAAATAATTTGACAAAATAATTTGACAAAATAATTTGACAAAATAATTTGACAAAATAATTTGACAAAATAATTTGACAAAATAATTTGACAAAATAATTTGACAAAATAATTTGACAAAATAATTTGACAAAATAATTTGACAAAATAATTTGACAAAATAATTTGACAAAATAATAACCCTAACCCTAACCCTAACCCTAACCCTAACCCTAACCCTAACCCTAACCCCTAACCCTAACCCTAACCCCTAACCCTAACCCTAACCCTAACCCTAACCCTAACCCTAATTTGACAAAACCCTAATTTGACAAAACCCTAATTTGACAAAACCCTAATTTGACAAAACCCTAATTTGACAAAACCCTAATTTGACAAAACCCTAATTTGACAAAACCCTAATTTGACAAAACCCTAATTTGACAAAACCCTAATTTGACAAAACCCTAATTTGACAAAACCCTAATTTGCCTGCAAAATAATTTTCCTGCAAAATAATTTTCCTGCAAAATAATTTGCCTGCAAAATAATTTGCCTGCAAAACAATTTGCCTGCAAAACAATTTGCCTGCAAAATAATTTGCCTGCAAAATAATTTGCCTGCAAAATAATTTGTCTGCAAAATAATTTGCCTGCAAAATAATTTGCCTGCAAAATATTTTGCCTGCAAAACAATTTGCCTGCAAAATAATTTGCCAAAACCCTAATTTGCCAAAACCCTAATTTGCCTGCAAAATAATTTGCCTGCAAAATAATTTGCCTGCAAAATAATTTGTCTGCAAAATAATTTGCCTGCTAAATAATTTGCCTGCTAAATAATTTGCCTTCAAAATAATTTGCCTGCATAATAATTTGCCTGCAAAATAATTTGCCTGCAAAACAATTTGCCTGCAAAATAATTTGCCAAAACCCTAATTTGCCAAAACCCTAATTTGCCTGCAAAATAATTTGCCTGCAAAATAATTTGCCTGCAAAATAATTTGCCTGCTAAATAATTTGTCTGCAAAATAATTTGCCTGCAAAATAATTTGCCTGCTAAATAATTTGCCTGCAAAATAATTTGCCTGCAAAATAATTTGTCTGCAAAATAATTTGCCTGCTAAATAATTTGCCTGCTAAATAATTTGCCTGCAAAATAATTTGCCTGCAAAATAATTTGTTCCCACTTTGTTCCCACTTTTTACAAAATACTTTTTACAAAATACTTTTTACAAAATACTTTTTACAAAATACTTTTTACAAAATACTTTTTACAAAATACTTTTTACAAAATACTTTTTACAAAATACTTTTTACAAAATACTTTTTACAAAATACTTTTTACAAAATACTTTTTACAAAATAATTTGACAAAATAATTTGACAAAATAATTTGACGAAAAGTATTTTGCGAAAAGTATTTTGTAAAGTATTTTGTAAAAAGTATTTTGTAAAAAGTATTTTGTAAAAAGTATTTTGTAAAAAGTATTTTGTAAAAAGTATTTTGTAAAAAGTATTTTGTAAAAAGTATTTTGTAAAATTTGACAAAATAATTTGACAAAACAATTTGACAAAACCCTAATAATTTGCCTGCAAAATAATTTGCCTGCAAAATAATTTGCCAAAACCCTAATTTGCCAAAACCCTAATTTGCCAAAACCCTAATTTGCCTGCACAATAATTTGCCTGCAAAATAATTTGCCTGCTAAATAATTTGCCTGCAAAATAATTTGCCTGCTAAATAATTTGCCTGCAAAATAATTTGCCTGCTAAATAATTTGCCTGCAAAATGATTTGCCTGCTAAATAATTTGCCAAAACCCTAATTTGCCAAAACCCTAATTTGCCAAAACCCTAATTTGCCTGCAAAATAATTTGCCTGCAAAATAATTTGCCTGCAAAATAATTTGCCCCCCAAAATAATTTGACAAAATAATTTGACAAAATAATTTGACAAAATAATTTGACAAAATAATTTGACAAAATAATTTGACAAAATAATTTGACAAAATAATTTGACAAAATAATTTGACAAAATAATTTGACAAAATAATTTGACAAAATAATTTGACAAAATAATTTGACAAAAAGTATTTGACAAAAAGTATTTTGTAAAAAGTATTTTGTAAAATATTTTGTAAAAAGTATTTTGTAAAAAGTATTTTGTAAAAAGTATTTTGTAAAAAGTATTTTGTAAAAAGTATTTTGTAAAAAGTATTTTGTAAAAAGTATTTTGTCAAATTTGACAAAAAAATTGACAAAATAATTTGCCTGCTAAATAATTTGCCTGCTAAATAATTTGCCAAAACCCTAATTTGCCAAAACCCTAATTTGCCTGCAAAATAATTTGCCTGCAAAATAATTTGCCTGCTAAATAATTTGCCAAAACCCTAATTTGCCAAAACCCTAATTTGCCAAAACCCTAATTTGCCAAAACCCTAATTTGCCTGCAAAATAATTTGCCTGCAAAATAATTTGCCTGCAAAATAATTTGCCTGCAAAATAATTTGCCTGCTAAATAATTTGCCTGCAAAATAATTTGCCTGCTAAATAATTTGCCTGCAAAATGATTTGCCTGCTAAATAATTTGTTCCCACTTTGTTCCCACTTTTTACAAAATACTTTTTACAAAATACTTTTAACAAAATACTTTTAACAAAATACTTTTTACAAAATAATTTGACAAAATAATTTGACAAAAAGTATTTTGTAAAAAGTATTTTGTAAAAAGTATTTTGTAAAAAGTATTTTGTAAAAAGTATTTTGTAAAAAGTATTTTGTAAAAAGTATTTTGTAAAAAGTATTTTGTAAAAAGTATTTTGTAAAAAGTATTTTGTAAAAAGTATTTTGTAAAAAGTATTTTGTAAAATTTGACAAAATAATTTGACAAAACAATTTGACAAAACCCTAATAATTTGCCTGCAAAATAATTTGCCTGCAAAATAATTTGCCAAAACCCTAATTTGCCAAAACCCTAATTTGCCAAAACCCTAATTTGCCTGCACAATAATTTGCCTGCAAAATAATTTGCCTGCTAAATAATTTGCCTGCAAAATAATTTGCCTGCTAAATAATTTGCCTGCAAAATAATTTGCCTGCTAAATAATTTGCCTGCAAAATGATTTGCCTGCTAAATAATTTGCCAAAACCCTAATTTGCCAAAACCCTAATTTGCCAAAACCCTAATTTGCCTGCAAAATAATTTGCCTGCAAAATAATTTGCCTGCAAAATAATTTGCCCCCCAAAATAATTTGACAAAATAATTTGACAAAATAATTTGACAAAATAATTTGACAAAAAGTATTTGACAAAAAGTATTTTGTAAAAAGTATTTTGTAAAAAGTATTTTGTAAAAAGTATTTTGTAAAAAGTATTTTGTAAAAAGTATTTTGTAAAAAGTATTTTGTAAAAAGTATTTTGTAAAAAGTATTTTGTCAAATTTGACAAAAAAATTGACAAAATAATTTGCCTGCTAAATAATTTGCCTGCTAAATAATTTGCCAAAACCCTAATTTGCCAAAACCCTAATTTGCCTGCAAAATAATTTGCCTGCAAAATAATTTGCCTGCTAAATAATTTGCCTGCAAAATAATTTGCCTGCTAAATAATTTGCCTGCAAAATGATTTGCCTGCTAAATAATTTGTTCCCACTTTGTTCCCACTTTTTACAAAATACTTTTAACAAAATACTTTTAACAAAATACTTTTTACAAAATACTTTTTACAAAATAATTTGACAAAATAATTTGACAAAAAGTATTTTGTAAAAAGTATTTTGTAAAAAGTATTTTGTAAAAAGTATTTTGTAAAAAGTATTTTGTAAAAAGTATTTTGTAAAAAGTATTTTGTAAAAAGTATTTTGTAAAAAGTATTTTGTAAAAAGTATTTTGTAAAAAGTATTTTGTAAAAAGTATTTTGTAAAAAGTATTTTGTAAAATTTGACAAAATAATTTGACAAAATAATTTGCCTGCAAAATAATTTGCCTGCAAAATAATTTGCCTGCAAAATAATTTGCCTGCAAAATAATTTGCCTGCAAAATAATTTGTTCCCACTTTGTTCCCACTTTTTACAAAATACTTTTTACAAAATACTTTTTACAAAATACTTTTTACAAAATACTTTTTACAAAATAATTTGACAAAATAATTTGACAAAATAATTTGACAAAAAGTATTTTGTAAAAAGTATTTTGTAAAAAGTATTTTGTAAAAAGTATTTTGTAAAAAGTATTTTGTAAAAAGTATTTTGTAAAAAGTATTTTGTAAAATTTGACAAAATAATTTGACAAAACAATTTGACAAAACCCTAATAATTTGCCTGCAAAATAATTTGCCTGCAAAATAATTTGCCAAAACCCTAATTTGCCAAAACCCTAATTTGCCTGCAAAATAATTTGCCTGCAAAATAATTTGCCTGCTAAATAATTTGCCTGCTAAATAATTTGCCTGCAAAATAATTTGCCAAAACCCTAATTTGCCTGCAAAATAATTTGCCTGCAAAATAATTTGCCAAAACCCTAATTTGCCTGCAAAATAATTTGCCTGCTAAATAATTTGCCTGCTAAATAATTTGCCTGCAAAATAATTTGTTCCCACTTTGTTCCCACTTTTTACAAAATACTTTTTACAAAATACTTTTTACAAAATACTTTTTACAAAATACTTTTTACAAAATACTTTTTACAAAATACTTTTTACAAAATACTTTTTACAAAATACTTTTTACAAAATACTTTTTACAAAATAATTTGACAAAATAATTTGACAAAACCCTAATTTGCCAAAACCCTAATTTGCCTGCAAAATAATTTGCCTGCAAAATAATTTGCCTGCAAAATAATTTGCCTGCAAAATAATTTGCCTGCTAAATAATTTGCCTGCAAAATAATTTGCCTGCAAAATAATTTGCCTGCTAAATAATTTGCCTGCAAAATAATTTGCCTGCAAAATAATTTGCCTGCTAAATAATTTGCCTGCTAAATAATTTGCCTGCTAAATAATTTGCCTGCAAAATAATTTGCCAAAACCCTAATTTGCCTGCAAAATAATTTGCCTGCAAAATAATTTGCCAAAACCCTAATTTGCCTGCAAAATAATTTGCCTGCTAAATAATTTGCCTGCTAAATAATTTGCCTGCAAAATAATTTGTTCCCACTTTGTTCCCACTTTTTACAAAATACTTTTTACAAAATACTTTTTACAAAATACTTTTTACAAAATACTTTTTACAAAATACTTTTTACAAAATACTTTTTACAAAATACTTTTTACAAAATACTTTTTACAAAATACTTTTTACAAAATAATTTGACAAAATAATTTGACAAAATAATTTGACAAAAAGTATTTTGTAAAAAGTATTTTGTAAAAAGTATTTTGTAAAAAGTATTTTGTAAAAAGTATTTTGTAAAAAGTATTTTGTAAAAAGTATTTTGTAAAAAGTATTTTGTAAAATTTGACAAAATAATTTGACAAAACAATTTGACAAAACCCTAATAATTTGCCTGCAAAATAATTTGCCTGCAAAATAATTTGCCAAAACCCTAATTTGCCAAAACCCTAATTTGCCTGCAAAATAATTTGCCTGCAAAATAATTTGCCTGCTAAATAATTTGCCTGCTAAATAATTTGCCTGCAAAATAATTTGCCAAAACCCTAATTTGCCTGCAAAATAATTTGCCTGCAAAATAATTTGCCAAAACCCTAATTTGCCTGCAAAATAATTTGCCTGCTAAATAATTTGCCTGCTAAATAATTTGCCTGCAAAATAATTTGTTCCCACTTTGTTCCCACTTTTTACAAAATACTTTTTACAAAATACTTTTTACAAAATACTTTTTACAAAATACTTTTTACAAAATACTTTTTACAAAATACTTTTTACAAAATACTTTTTACAAAATAATTTGACAAAATAATTTGACAAAACCCTAATTTGCCAAAACCCTAATTTGCCTGCAAAATAATTTGCCTGCAAAATAATTTGCCTGCAAAATAATTTGCCTGCAAAATAATTTGCCTGCTAAATAATTTGCCTGCAAAATAATTTGCCTGCAAAATAATTTGCCTGCTAAATAATTTGCCTGCAAAATAATTTGCCTGCTAAATAATTTGCCTGCAAAATGATTTGCCTGCTAAATAATTTGTTCCCACTTTGTTCCCACTTTTTACAAAATACTTTTTACAAAATACTTTTAACAAAATACTTTTTACAAAATACTTTTTACAAAATAATTTGACAAAATAATTTGACAAAATAATTTGACAAAAAGTATTTTGTAAAAAGTATTTTGTAAAAAGTATTTTGTAAAAAGTATTTTGTAAAAAGTATTTTGTAAAAAGTATTTTGTAAAAAGTATTTTGTAAAAAGTATTTTGTAAAAAGTATTTTGTAAAAAGTATTTTGTAAAAAGTATTTTGTAAAAAGTATTTTGTAAAATTTGACAAAATAATTTGACAAAATAATTTGCCTGCAAAATAATTTGCCTGCAAAATAATTTGCCTGCAAAATAATTTGCCTGCAAAATAATTTGCCTGCAAAATAATTTGTTCCCACTTTGTTCCCACTTTTTACAAAATACTTTTTACAAAATACTTTTTACAAAATACTTTTTACAAAATACTTTTTACAAAATACTTTTTACAAAATACTTTTTACAAAATACTTTTTACAAAATAATTTGACAAAATAATTTGACAAAATAATTTGACAAAAAGTATTTTGCGAAAAGTATTTTGTAAAGTATTTTGTAAAAAGTATTTTGTAAAAAGTATTTTGTAAAAAGTATTTTGTAAAAAGTATTTTGTAAAAAGTATTTTGTAAAATTTGACAAAATAATTTGACAAAACAATTTGACAAAACCCTAATAATTTGCCTGCAAAATAATTTGCCTGCAAAATAATTTGCCAAAACCCTAATTTGCCAAAACCCTAATTTGCCAAAACCCTAATTTGCCTGCAAAATAATTTGCCTGCAAAATAATTTGCCTGCTAAATAATTTGCCTGCTAAATAATTTGCCTGCAAAATAATTTGCCAAAACCCTAATTTGCCTGCAAAATAATTTGCCTGCAAAATAATTTGCCAAAACCCTAATTTGCCTGCAAAATAATTTGCCTGCAAAATAATTTGCCTGCTAAATAATTTGCCTGCAAAATAATTTGTTCCCACTTTGTTCCCACTTTTTACAAAATACTTTTTACAAAATACTTTTTACAAAATACTTTTTACAAAATACTTTTTACAAAATACTTTTTACAAAATACTTTTTACAAAATAATTTGACAAAATAATTTGACAAAACCCTAATTTGACAAAACCCTAATTTGCCTGCAAAATAATTTGCCTGCAAAATAATTTGCCTGCAAAATAATTTGCCTGCAAAATAATTTGCCTGCTAAATAATTTGCCTGCAAAATGATTTGCCTGCTAAATAATTTGCCAAAACCCTAATTTGCCAAAACCCTAATTTGCCAAAACCCTAATTTGCCAAAACCCTAATTTGCCTGCAAAATAATTTGCCTGCAAAATAATTTGACAAAATAATTTGACAAAATAATTTGACAAAATAATTTGACAAAATAATTTGACAAAATAATTTGACAAAATAATTTGACAAAAAGTATTTGACAAAAAGTATTTGACAAAAAGTATTTTGTAAAAAGTATTTTGTAAAAAGTATTTTGTAAAAAGTATTTTGTAAAAAGTATTTTGTCAAATTTGACAAAAAAATTGACAAAATAATTTGCCTGCAAAATAATTTGCCTGCAAAATAATTTGCCTGCTAAATAATTTGCCTGCTAAATAATTTGCCAAAACCCTAATTTGCCTGCAAAATAATTTGCCTGCTAAATAATTTGCCTGCTAAATAATTTGCCAAAACCCTAATTTGCCAAAACCCTAATTTGCCTGCAAAATAATTTGCCTGCAAAATAATTTGCCTGCAAAATAATTTGCCTGCAAAATAATTTGCCTGCTAAATAATTTGCCTGCAAAATAATTTGCCTGCTAAATAATTTGCCTGCAAAATGATTTGCCTGCTAAATAATTTGCCAAAACCCTAATTTGCCAAAACCCTAATTTGCCAAAACCCTAATTTGCCTGCAAAATAATTTTCCTGCAAAATAATTTTCCTGCAAAATAATTTTCCTGCAAAATAATTTGCCTGCAAAATAATTTGCCTGCTAAATAATTTGCCTGCAAAACAATTTGCCTGCAAAATAATTTGCCTGCAAAATAATTTGCCTGCAAAATAATTTGCCAAAACCCTAATTTGCCTGCAAAATAATTTGCCTGCAAAATAATTTGCCTGCAAAATAATTTGCCTGCTAAATAATTTGCCTGCAAAATAATTTGCCTGCTAAATAATTTGCCTGCAAAATGATTTGCCTGCTAAATAATTTGCCAAAACCCTAATTTGCCAAAACCCTAATTTGCCAAAACCCTAATTTTCCTGCAAAATAATTTTCCTGCAAAATAATTTTCCTGCTAAATAATTTGCCTGCTAAATAATTTGCCTGCAAAACAATTTGCCTGCAAAACAATTTGCCTGCAAAACAATTTGCCTGCAAAATAATTTGCCTGCAAAATAATTTGCCAAAACCCTAATTTGCCTGCAAAATTATTTGCCTGCAAAATTATTTGCCTGCAAAATAATTTGCCAAAACCCTAATTTGCCAAAACCCTAATTTGCCAAAACCCTAATTTGCCTGCAAAATAATTTGCCCCCCAAAATAATTTGACAAAATAATTTGACAAAATAATTTGACAAAATAATTTGACAAAATAATTTGACAAATACAAAATATTTTACAAAATACTTTTTGTCAAATACTTTTTGTCAAATTATTTTGTCAAATTATTTTGTCAAATTACAAAATAATTTGACAAAATAATTTGACAAAAAGTATTTTTGACCTAACCCTAACCCTAACCCTAACCCTATATGGGCTATAGACCACGGTCCAAAATGATGAGAAACGAGGCTAACTTTTTTTTTCAAAATTTCAAAAAACATGGGCTATAACCCACCGTTTTTTTCATTTTTCATTTTTTTCAAATCCTCAAAAATGATGAAAAACGGCGTGCCATAGTATGCCGTACGATATGGGCTATAGCCCACGGTCCAAAATGATGAGAAACGAGGCTAACTTTTTTTTTCAAAATTTCAAAAAACATGGGCTATAACCCACCGTTTTTTTAATTTTTAATTTTTTTCAAATCCTCAAAAATGATGAAAAACGGCGTGCCATAGTATGCCGTACAATATGGGCTATAGCCCACGGTCCAAAATGATGAGAAACGAGGCTAACTTTTTTTTTCAAAATTTAAAAAAACATGGGCTATAACCCACCGTTTTTTTCATTTTTCATTTTTTTCAAATCCTCAAAAATGATGAAAAACGGCGTGCCATAGTATGCCGTACGATATGGGCTATAGCCCACGGTCCAAAATGATGAGAAACGAGGCTAACTTTTTTTTCCAAAATTTCAAAAAACATGGGCTATAACCCACCGTTTTTTTATTTTTTCATTTTTTTCAAATCCTCAAAAATGATGAAAAACGGCGTGCCATAGTATGCCGTACGATATGGGCTATAGCCCACGGTCCAAAATGATGAGAAACGAGGCTAACTTTTTTTTTCAAAATTTCAAAAGACATGGGCTATAACCCACCGTTTTTTTCATTTTTATTTTTTTTCAAATCCTCAAAAATGATGAAAAACGGCGTGCCATAGTATGCCGTACGATATGGGCTATAGCCCACGGTCCAAAATGATGAGAAACGAGGCTAACTTTTTTTTCCAACATTTCAAAAAACATGGGCTATAACCCACCGTTTTTTTCATTTTTAATTTTTTTCAAATCCTCAAAAATGATGAAAAACGGCGTGCCATAGTATGCCGTACGATATGGGCTATAGCCCACGGTCCAAAATGATGAGAAACGAGGCTAACTTTTTTTTTCAAAATTAAAAAAAACATGGGCTATAACCCACCGTTTTTTTCATTTTTCATTTTTTTCAAATCCTCAAAAATGATGAAAAACGGCGTGCCATAGTATGCCGTACGATATGGGCTATAGCCCACGGTCCAAAATGATGAGAAACGAGGCTAACTTTTTTTTCCAAAATTTCAAAAAACATGGGCTATAACCCACCGTTTTTTTAATTTTTAATTTTTTTCAAATCCTCAAAAATGATGAAAAACGGCGTGCCATAGTATGCCGTACGATATGGGCTATAGCCCACGGTCCAAAATGATGAGAAACGAGGCTAACTTTTTTTTCCAAAATTTCAAAAAACATGGGCTATAACCCACCGTTTTTTTCATTTTTCATTTTTTTCAAATCCTCAAAAATGATGAAAAACGGCGTGCCATAGTATGCCGTACGATATGGGCTATAGCCCACGGTCCAAAATGATGAGAAACGAGGCTAACTTTTTTTTTCAAAATTTCAAAAAACATGGGCTATAACCCACCGTTTTTTTCATTTTTAATTTTTTTCAAATCCTCAAAAATGATGAAAAACGGCGTGCCATAGTATGCCGTACGATATGGGCTATAGCCCACGGTCCAAAATGATGAGAAACGAGGCTAACTTTTTTTTTCAAAATTTAAAAAAACATGGGCTATAACCCACCGTTTTTTTCATTTTTCATTTTTTTCAAATCCTCAAAAATGATGAAAAACGGCGTGCCATAGTATGCCGTACGATATGGGCTATAGCCCACGGTCCAAAATGATGAGAAACGAGGCTAACTTTTTTTTTCAAAATTTCAAAAAACATGGGCTATAACCCACCGTTTTTTTCATTTTTAATTTTTTTCAAATCCTCAAAAATGATGAAAAACGGCGTGCCATAGTATGCCGTACGATATGGGCTATAGCCCACGGTCCAAAATGATGAGAAACGAGGCTAACTTTTTTTTTTAAAATTTCAAAAGACATGGGCTATAACCCACCGTTTTTTTCATTTTTAATTTTTTTCAAATCCTCAAAAATGATGAAAAACGGCGTGCCATAGTATGCCGTACGATATGGGCTATAGCCCACGGTCCAAAATGATGAGAAACGAGGCTAACTTTTTTTTTCAAAATTTCAAAAAACATGGGCTATAACCCACCGTTTTTTTCATTTTTAATTTTTTTCAAATCCTCAAAAATGATGAAAAACGGCGTGCCATAGTATGCCGTACGATATGGGCTATAGCCCACGGTCCAAAATGATGAGAAACGAGGCTAACTGTTTTTTTCCAAAATTTCAGAAAACATGGGCTATAACCCACCGTTTTTTTCATTTTTAATTTCTTTCAAATCCTCAAAAATGATGAAAAACGGCGTGCCATAGTATGCCGTACGATATGGGCTATAGCCCACGGTCCAAAATGATGAGAAACGAGGCTAACTTTTTTTTTCAAAATTAAAAAAAACATGGGCTATAACCCACCGTTTTTTTCATTTTTCATTTTTTTCAAATCCTCAAAAATGATGAAAAACGGCGTGCCATAGTATGCCGTACGATATGGGCTATAGCCCACGGTCCAAAATGATGAGAAACGAGGCTAACTTTTTTTTCCAAAATTTCAAAAAACATGGGCTATAACCCACCGTTTTTTTCATTTTTAATTTTTTTCAAATCCTCAAAAATGATGAAAAACGGCGTGCCATAGTATGCCGTACGATATGGGCTATAGCCCACGGTCCAAAATGATGAGAAACGAGGCTAACTTTTTTTTTCAAAATTTCAAAAAACATGGGCTATAACCCACCGTTTTTTTCATTTTTCATTTTTTTCAAATCCTCAAAAATGATGAAAAACGGCGTGCCATAGTATGCCGTACGATATGGGCTATAGCCCACGGTCCAAAATGATGAGAAACGAGGCTAACTTTTTTTTCCAAAATTTCAAAAAACATGGGCTATAACCCACCGTTTTTTTCATTTTTAATTTTTTTCAAATCCTCAAAAATGATGAAAAACGGCATGCCATAGTATGCCGTACGATATGGGCTATAGCCCACGGTCCAAAATGATGAGAAACGAGGCTAACTTTTTTTTCCAAAATTTCAAAAAACATGGGCTATAACCCACGGTTTTTTTCATTTTTAATTTTTTTCAAATCCTCAAAAATGATGAAAAACGGCGTGCCATAGTATGCCGTACGATATGGGCTATAGCCCACGGTCCAAAATGATGAGAAACGAGGCTAACCTTTTTTTTTCAAAATAAAAAAAAACATGGGCTATAACCCACCGTTTTTTTCATTTTTCATTTTTTTCAAATCCTCAAAAATGATGAAAAACGGCGTGCCATAGTATGCCGTACGATATGGGCTATAGCCCACGGTCCAAAATGATGAGAAACGAGGCTAACTTTTTTTTCCAAAATTTCAAAAAACATGGGCTATAACCCACCGTTTTTTTCATTTTTAATTTTTTTCAAATCCTCAAAAATGATGAAAAACGGCGTGCCATAGTATGCCGTACGATATGGGCTATAGCCCACGGTCCAAAATGATGAGAAACGAGGCTAACTTTTTTTTTCAAAATTTCAAAAAACATGGGCTATAACCCACCGTTTTTTTCATTTTTCATTTTTTTCAAATCCTCAAAAATGATGAAAAACGGCGTGCCATAGTATGCCGTACGATATGGGCTATAGCCCACGGTCCAAAATGATGAGAAACGAGGCTAACTTTTTTTTTCAAAATTTCAAAAAACATGGGCTATAACCCACCGTTTTTTTCATTTTTCATTTTTTTCAAATCCTCAAAAATGATGAAAAACAGCGTGCCATAGTATGCCGTACGATATGGGCTATAGCCCACGGTCCAAAATGATGAGAAACGAGGCTAACCTTTTTTTTCAAAATTTCAAAAAACATGGGCTATAACCCACCGTTTTTTTAATTTTTAATTTTTTTCAAATCCTCAAAAATGATGAAAAACGGCGTGCCATAGTATGCCGTACGATATGGGCTATAGCCCACGGTCCAAAATGATGAGAAACGAGGCTAACTTTTTTTTCCAAAATTTCAAAAAACATGGGCTATAACCCACCGTTCTTTTCATTTTTAATTTTTTTCAAATCCTCAAAAATGATGAAAAACGGCGTGCCATAGTATGCCGTACGATATGGGCTATAGCCCACGGTCCAAAATGATGAGAAACGAGGCTAACTTTTTTTTTCAAAATTTCAAAAAACATGGGCTATAACCCACCGTTTTTTTCATTTTTCATTTTTTTCAAATCCTCAAAAATGATGAAAAACGGCGTGCCATAGTATGCCGTACGATATGGGCTATAGCCCACGGTCCAAAATGATGAGAAACGAGGCTAACTTTTTTTTCCAAAATTTCAAAAAACATGGGCTATAACCCACCGTTTTTTTCATTTTTCATTTTTTTCAAATCCTCAAAAATGATGAAAAACGGCGTGCCATAGTATGCCGTACGATATGGGCTATAGCCCACGGTCCAAAATGATGAGAAACGAGGCTAACTTTTTTTTTCAAAATTTCAAAAAACATGGGCTATAACCCACCGTTTTTTTAATTTTTAATTTTTTTCAAATCCTCAAAAATGATGAAAAACGGCGTGCCATATTATGCCGTACGATATGGGCTATAGCCCACGGTCCAAAATGATGAGAAACGAGGCTAACTTTTTTTTTCAAAATTTCAAAAAACATGGGCTATAACCCACCGTTTTTTTCATTTTTCATTTTTTTCAAATCCTCAAAAATGATGAAAAACGGCGTGCCATAGTATGCCGTACGATATGGGCTATAGCCCACGGTCCAAAATGATGAGAAACGAGGCTAACTTTTTTTTCCAAAATTTCAAAAAACATGGGCTATAACCCACCGTTTTTTTAATTTTTCATTTTTTTCAAATCCTCAAAAATGATGAAAAACGGCGTGCCATAGTATGCCGTACGATATGGGCTATAGACCACGGTCCAAAATGATGAGAAACGAGGCTAACTTTTTTTTTCAAAATTTCAAAAAACATGGGCTATAACCCACCGTTTTTTTCATTTTTCATTTTTTTCAAATCCTCAAAAATGATGAAAAACGGCGTGCCATAGTATGCCGTACGATATGGGCTATAGCCCACGGTCCAAAATGATGAGAAACGAGGCTAACTTTTTTTTTCAAAATTTCAAAAAACATGGGCTATAACCCACCGTTTTTTTAATTTTTAATTTTTTTCAAATCCTCAAAAATGATGAAAAACGGCGTGCCATAGTATGCCGTACGATATGGGCTATAGCCCACGGTCCAAAATGATGAGAAACGAGGCTAACTTTTTTTTTCAAAATTTCAAAAAACATGGGCTATAACCCACCGTTTTTTTCATTTTTCATTTTTTTCAAATCCTCAAAAATGATGAAAAACGGCGTGCCATAGTATGCCGTACGATATGGGCTATAGCCCACGGTCCAAAATGATGAGAAACGAGGCTAACTTTTTTTTTCAAAATTTCAAAAAACATGGGCTATAACCCACCGTTTTTTTCATTTTTCATTTTTTTCAAAAATGATGAAAAACGGCGTGCCATAGTATGCCGTACGATATGGGCTATAGCCCACGGTCCAAAATGATGAGAAACGAGGCTAACTTTTTTTTTCAAAATTTCAAAAAACATGGGCTATAACCCACCGTTTTTTTAATTTTTAATTTTTTTCAAATCCTCAAAAATGATGAAAAACGGCGTGCCATATTATGCCGTACGATATGGGCTATAGCCCACGGTCCAAAATGATGAGAAACGAGGCTAACTTTTTTTTTCAAAATTTCAAAAAACATGGGCTATAACCCACCGTTTTTTTCATTTTTCATTTTTTTCAAATCCTCAAAAATGATGAAAAACGGCGTGCCATAGTATGCCGTACGATATGGGCTATAGCCCACGGTCCAAAATGATGAGAAACGAGGCTAACTTTTTTTTCCAAAATTTCAAAAAACATGGGCTATAACCCACCGTTTTTTTCATTTTTCATTTTTTTCAAATCCTCAAAAATGATGAAAAACGGCGTGCCATAGTATGCCGTACGATATGGGCTATAGACCACGGTCCAAAATGATGAGAAACGAGGCTAACTTTTTTTTTCAAAATTTCAAAAAACATGGGCTATAACCCACCGTTTTTTTCATTTTTCATTTTTTTCAAATCCTCAAAAATGATGAAAAACGGCGTGCCATAGTATGCCGTACGATATGGGCTATAGCCCACGGTCCAAAATGATGAGAAACGAGGCTAACTTTTTTTTTCAAAATTTCAAAAAACATGGGCTATAACCCACCGTTTTTTTCATTTTTCATTTTTTTCAAATCCTCAAAAATGATGAAAAACGGCGTGCCATAGTATGCCGTACGATATGGGCTATAGCCCACGGTCCAAAATGATGAGAAACGAGGCTAACTTTTTTTTCCAAAATTTCAAAAAACATGGGCTATAACCCACCGTTTTTTTCATTTTTAATTTTTTTCAAATCCTCAAAAATGATGAAAAACGGCGTGCCATAGTATGCCGTACGATATGGGCTATAGCCCACGGTCCAAAATGATGAGAAACGAGGCTAACCTTTTTTTTTCAAAATAAAAAAAAACATGGGCTATAACCCACCGTTTTTTTCATTTTTCATTTTTTTCAAATCCTCAAAAATGATGAAAAACGGCGTGCCATAGTATGCCGTACGATATGGGCTATAGCCCACGGTCCAAAATGATGAGAAACGAGGCTAACTTTTTTTTCCAAAATTTCAAAAAACATGGGCTATAACCCACCGTTTTTTTCATTTTTAATTTTTTTCAAATCCTCAAAAATGATGAAAAACGGCGTGCCATAGTATGCCGTACGATATGGGCTATAGCCCACGGTCCAAAATGATGAGAAACGAGGCTAACTTTTTTTTTCAAAATTTCAAAAAACATGGGCTATAACCCACCGTTTTTTTCATTTTTCATTTTTTTCAAATCCTCAAAAATGATGAAAAACGGCGTGCCATAGTATGCCGTACGATATGGGCTATAGCCCACGGTCCAAAATGATGAGAAACGAGGCTAACTTTTTTTTTCAAAATTTCAAAAAACATGGGCTATAACCCACCGTTTTTTTCATTTTTCATTTTTTTCAAATCCTCAAAAATGATGAAAAACGGCGTGCCATAGTATGCCGTACGATATGGGCTATAGCCCACGGTCCAAAATGATGAGAAACGAGGCTAACTTTTTTTTTCAAAATTTCAAAAAACATGGGCTATAACCCACCGTTTTTTTAATTTTTAATTTTTTTCAAATCCTCAAAAATGATGAAAAACGGCGTGCCATAGTATGCCGTACGATATGGGCTATAGCCCACGGTCCAAAATGATGAGAAACGAGGCTAACTTTTTTTTCCAAAATTTCAAAAAACATGGGCTATAACCCACCGTTTTTTTCATTTTTAATTTTTTTCAAATCCTCAAAAATGATGAAAAACGGCGTGCCATAGTATGCCGTACGATATGGGCTATAGCCGACGGTCCAAAATGATGAGAAACGAGGCTAACTTTTTTTTTCAAAATTTCAAAAAACATGGGCTATAACCCACCGTTTTTTTCATTTTTCATTTTTTTCAAATCCTCAAAAATGATGAAAAACGGCGTGCCATAGTATGCCGTACGATATGGGCTATAGCCCACGGTCCAAAATGATGAGAAACGAGGCTAACTTTTTTTTTCAAAATTTCAAAAAACATGGGCTATAACCCACCGTTTTTTTCATTTTTTTCAAATCCTCAAAAATGATGAAAAACGGCGTGCCATAGTATGCCGTACGATATGGGCTATAGCCCACGGTCCAAAATGATGAGAAACGAGGCTAACTTTTTTTTTCAAAATTTCAAAAAACATGGGCTATAACCCACCGTTTTTTTAATTTTTTTCAAATCCTCAAAAATGATGAAAAACGGCGTGCCATATTATGCCGTACGATATGGGCTATAGCCCACGGTCCAAAATGATGAGAAACGAGGCTAACTTTTTTTTTCAAAATTTCAAAAAACATGGGCTATAACCCACCGTTTTTTTCATTTTTCATTTTTTTCAAATCCTCAAAAATGATGAAAAACGGCGTGCCATAGTATGCCGTACGATATGGGCTATAGCCCACGGTCCAAAATGATGAGAAACGAGGCTAACTTTTTTTTCCAAAATTTCAAAAAACATGGGCTATAACCCACCGTTTTTTTCATTTTTCATTTTTTTCAAATCCTCAAAAATGATGAAAAACGGCGTGCCATAGTATGCCGTACGATATGGGCTATAGACCACGGTCCAAAATGATGAGAAACGAGGCTAACTTTTTTTTTCAAAATTTCAAAAAACATGGGCTATAACCCACCGTTTTTTTCATTTTTCATTTTTTTCAAATCCTCAAAAATGATGAAAAACGGCGTGCCATAGTATGCCGTACGATATGGGCTATAGCCCACGGTCCAAAATGATGAGAAACGAGGCTAACTTTTTTTTCCAAAATTTCAAAAAACATGGGCTATAACCCACCGTTTTTTTAATTTTAATTTTTTTCAAATCCTCAAAAATGATGAAAAACGGCGTGCCATAGTATGCCGTACGATATGGGCTATAGCCCACGGTCCAAAATGATGAGAAACGAGGCTAACTTTTTTTTTCAAAATTTCAAAAAACATGGGCTATAACCCACCGTTTTTTTCATTTTTCATTTTTTTCAAATCCTCAAAAATGATGAAAAACGGCGTGCCATAGTATGCCGTACGATATGGGCTATAGCCCACGGTCCAAAATGATGAGAAACGAGGCTAACTTTTTTTTCCAAAATTTCAAAAAACATGGGCTATAACCCACCGTTTTTTTCATTTTTAATTTTTTTCAAATCCTCAAAAATGATGAAAAACGGCGTGCCATAGTATGCCGTACGATATGGGCTATAGCCCACGGTCCAAAATGATGAGAAACGAGGCTAACTTTTTTTTTCAAAATTTCAAAAGACATGGGCTATAACCCACCGTTTTTTTCATTTTTATTTTTTTTCAAATCCTCAAAAATGATGAAAAACGGCGTGCCATAGTATGCTGTACGATATGGGCTATAGCCCACGGTCCAAAATGATGAGAAACGAGGATAACTTTTTTTTTCAAAATTTCAAAAAACATGGGCTATAACCCACCGTTTTTTTCATTTTTCATTTTTTTCAAATCCTCAAAAATGATGAAAAACGGCGTGCCATAGTATGCCGTACGATATGGGCTATAGCCCACGGTCCAAAATGATGAGAAACGAGGCTAACTTTTTTTTCCAAAATTTCAAAAAACATGGGCTATAACCCACCGTTTTTTTCATTTTTAATTTTTTTCAAATCCTCAAAAATGATGAAAAACGGCGTGCCATAGTATGCCGTACGATATGGGCTATAGCCCACGGTCCAAAATGATGAGAAACGAGGCTAACTTTTTTTTTCAAAATTAAAAAAAACATGGGCTATAACCCACCGTTTTTTTCATTTTTCATTTTTTTCAAATCCTCAAAAATGATGAAAAACGGCGTGCCATAGTATGCCGTACGATATGGGCTATAGCCCACGGTCCAAAATGATGAGAAACGAGGCTAACTTTTTTTTCCAAAATTTCAAAAAACATGGGCTATAACCCACCGTTTTTTTAATTTTTAATTTTTTTCAAATCCTCAAAAATGATGAAAAACGGCGTGCCATAGTATGCCGTACGATATGGGCTATAGCCCACGGTCCAAAATGATGAGAAACGAGGCTAACTTTTTTTTCCAAAATTTCAAAAAACATGGGCTATAACCCACCGTTTTTTTCATTTTTCATTTTTTTCAAATCCTCAAAAATGATGAAAAACGGCGTGCCATAGTATGCCGTACGATATGGGCTATAGCCCACGGTCCAAAATGATGAGAAACGAGGCTAACTTTTTTTTTCAAAATTTCAAAAAACATGGGCTATAACCCACCGTTTTTTTCATTTTTCATTTTTTTCAAATCCTCAAAAATGATGAAAAACGGCGTGCCATAGTATGCCGTACGATATGGGCTATAGCCCACGGTCCAAAATGATGAGAAACGAGGCTAACTTTTTTTTTCAAAATTTAAAAAAACATGGGCTATAACCCACCGTTTTTTTCATTTTTCATTTTTTTCAAATCCTCAAAAATGATGAAAAACGGCGTGCCATAGTATGCCGTACGATATGGGCTATAGCCCACGGTCCAAAATGATGAGAAACGAGGCTAACTTTTTTTTTCAAAATTTCAAAAAACATGGGCTATAACCCACCGTTTTTTTCATTTTTCATTTTTTTCAAATCCTCAAAAATGATGAAAAACGGCGTGCCATAGTATGCCGTACGATATGGGCTATAGCCCACGGTCCAAAATGATGAGAAACGAGGCTAACTTTTTTTTTCAAAATTTCAAAAGACATGGGCTATAACCCACCGTTTTTTTCATTTTTAATTTTTTTCAAATCCTCAAAAATGATGAAAAACGGCGTGCCATAGTATGCCGTACGATATGGGCTATAGCCCACGGTCCAAAATTATGAGAAACGAGGCTAACTTTTTTTTTCAAAATTTCAAAAAACATGGGCTATAACCCACCGTTTTTTTCATTTTTCATTTTTTTCAAATCCTCAAAAATGATGAAAAACGGCGTGCCATAGTATGCCGTACGATATGGGCTATAGCCCACGGTCCAAAATGATGAGAAACGAGGCTAACTGTTTTTTTCCAAAATTTCAAAAAACATGGGCTATAACCCACCGTTTTTTTCATTTTTAATTTCTTTCAAATCCTCAAAAATGATGAAAAACGGCGTGCCATAGTATGCCGTACGATATGGGCTATAGCCCACGGTCCAAAATGATGAGAAACGAGGCTAACTTTTTTTTTCAAAATTAAAAAAAACATGGGCTATAACCCACCGTTTTTTTCATTTTTCATTTTTTTCAAATCCTCAAAAATGATGAAAAACGGCGTGCCATAGTATGCCGTACGATATGGGCTATAGCCCACGGTCCAAAATGATGAGAAACGAGGCTAACTTTTTTTTTCAAAATTTCAAAAAACATGGGCTATAACCCACCGTTTTTTTCATTTTTCATTTTTTTCAAATCCTCAAAAATGATGAAAAACGGCGTGCCATAGTATGCCGTACGATATGGGCTATAGCCCACGGTCCAAAATGATGAGAAACGAGGCTAACTTTTTTTTCCAAAATTTCAAAAAACATGGGCTATAACCCACCGTTTTTTTCATTTTTAATTTTTTTCAAATCCTCAAAAATGATGAAAAACGGCGTGCCATAGTATGCCGTACGATATGGGCTATAGCCCACGGTCCAAAATGATGAGAAACGAGGCTAACTTTTTTTTCCAAAATTTCAAAAAACATGGGCTATAACCCACCGTTTTTTTCATTTTTAATTTTTTTCAAATCCTCAAAAATGATGAAAAACGGCGTGCCATAGTATGCCGTACGATATGGGCTATAGCCCACGGTCCAAAATGATGAGAAACGAGGCTAACCTTTTTTTTTCAAAATAAAAAAAAACATGGGCTATAACCCACCGTTTTTTTCATTTTTCATTTTTTTCAAATCCTCAAAAATGATGAAAAACGGCGTGCCATAGTATGCCGTACGATATGGGCTATAGCCCACGGTCCAAAATGATGAGAAACGAGGCTAACTTTTTTTTCCAAAATTTCAAAAAACATGGGCTATAACCCACCGTTTTTTTCATTTTTCATTTTTTTCAAATCCTCAAAAATGATGAAAAACGGCGTGCCATAGTATGCCGTACGATATGGGCTATAGCCCACGGTCCAAAATGATGAGAAACGAGGCTAACTTTTTTTTTCAAAATTTCAAAAAACATGGGCTATAACCCACCGTTTTTTTCATTTTTCATTTTTTTCAAATCCTCAAAAATGATGAAAAACGGCGTGCCATAGTATGCCGTACGATATGGGCTATAGCCCACGGTCCAAAATGATGAGAAACGAGGCTAACTTTTTTTTTCAAAATTTCAAAAAACATGGGCTATAACCCACCGTTTTTTTCATTTTTCATTTTTTTCAAATCCTCAAAAATGATGAAAAACGGCGTGCCATAGTATGCCGTACGATATGGGCTATAGCCCACGGTCCAAAATGATGAGAAACGAGGCTAACTTTTTTTTTCAAAATTTCAAAAAACATGGGCTATAACCCACCGTTTTTTTAATTTTTAATTTTTTTCAAATCCTCAAAAATGATGAAAAACGGCGTGCCATAGTATGCCGTACGATATGGGCTATAGCCCACGGTCCAAAATGATGAGAAACGAGGCTAACTTTTTTTTCCAAAATTTCAAAAAACATGGGCTATAACCCACCGTTTTTTTCATTTTTAATTTTTTTCAAATCCTCAAAAATGATGAAAAACGGCGTGCCATAGTATGCCGTACGATATGGGCTATAGCCCACATGGGCTATAACCCACCGTTTTTTTCATTTTTCATTTTTTTCAAATCCTCAAAAATGATGAAAAACGGCGTGCCATAGTATGCTGTACGATATGGGCTATAGCCCACGGTCCAAAATGATGAGAAACGAGGCTAACTTTTTTTTCCAAAATTTCAAAAAACATGGGCTATAACCCACCGTTTTTTTCATTTTTCATTTTTTTCAAATCCTCAAAAATGATGAAAAACGGCGTGCCATAGTATGCCGTACGATATGGGCTATAGCCCACGGTCCAAAATGATGAGAAACGAGGCTAACTTTTTTTTTCAAAATTTCAAAAAACATGGGCTATAACCCACCGTTTTTTTCATTTTTCATTTTTTTCAAATCCTCAAAAATGATGAAAAACGGCGTGCCATAGTATGCCGTACGATATGGGCTATAGCCCACGGTCCAAAATGATGAGAAACGAGGCTAACTTTTTTTTTCAAAATTTCAAAAAACATGGGCTATAACCCACCGTTTTTTTCATTTTTCATTTTTTTCAAATCCTCAAAAATGATGAAAAACGGCGTGCCATAGTATGCCGTACGATATGGGCTATAGCCCACGGTCCAAAATGATGAGAAACGAGGCTAACTTTTTTTTTCAAAATTTCAAAAAACATGGGCTATAACCCACCGTTTTTTTAATTTTTAATTTTTTTCAAATCCTCAAAAATGATGAAAAACGGCGTGCCATAGTATGCCGTACGATATGGGCTATAGCCCACGGTCCAAAATGATGAGAAACGAGGCTAACTTTTTTTTCCAAAATTTCAAAAAACATGGGCTATAACCCACCGTTTTTTTCATT
This sequence comes from Protomyctophum bolini, assembly GCF_963924005.1. Taxonomy (NCBI): domain Eukaryota; kingdom Metazoa; phylum Chordata; class Actinopteri; order Myctophiformes; family Myctophidae; genus Protomyctophum; species Protomyctophum bolini. Next base: position 89,250 of record NC_137877.1, on the reverse strand, counting down.
TTTAATTTTTTTCAAATCCTCAAAAATGATGAAAAACGGCGTGCCATAGTATGCCGTACGATATGGGCTATAGCCCACGGTCCAAAATGATGAGAAACGAGGCTAACTTTTTTTTTCAAAATTTCAAAAAACATGGGCTATAACCCACCGTTTTTTTCATTTTTCATTTTTTTCAAATCCTCAAAAATGATGAAAAACGGCGTGCCATAGTATGCCGTACGATATGGGCTATAGCCCACGGTCCAAAATGATGAGAAACGAGGCTAACTTTTTTTTTCAAAATTTCAAAAAACATGGGCTATAACCCACCGTTTTTTTCATTTTTCATTTTTTTCAAATCCTCAAAAATGATGAAAAACGGCGTGCCATAGTATGCCGTACGATATGGGCTATAGCCCACGGTCCAAAATGATGAGAAACGAGGCTAACTTTTTTTTTCAAAATTTCAAAAAACATGGGCTATAACCCACCGTTTTTTTCATTTTTCATTTTTTTCAAATCCTCAAAAATGATGAAAAACGGCGTGCCATATTATGCCGTACGATATGGGCTATAGCCCACGGTCCAAAATGATGAGAAACGAGGCTAACTTTTTTTTTCAAAATTTCAAAAAACATGGGCTATAACCCACCGTTTTTTTCATTTTTCATTTTTTTCAAATCCTCAAAAATGATGAAAAACGGCGTGCCATAGTATGCCGTACGATATGGGCTATAGCCCACGGTCCAAAATGATGAGAAACGAGGCTAACTTTTTTTTCCAAAATTTCAAAAAACATGGGCTATAACCCACCGTTTTTTTCATTTTTCATTTTTTTCAAATCCTCAAAAATGATGAAAAACGGCGTGCCATAGTATGCCGTACGATATGGGCTATAGACCACGGTCCAAAATGATGAGAAACGAGGCTAACTTTTTTTTTCAAAATTTCAAAAAACATGGGCTATAACCCACCGTTTTTTTCATTTTTCATTTTTTTCAAATCCTCAAAAATGATGAAAAACGGCGTGCCATAGTATGCCGTACGATATGGGCTATAGCCCACGGTCCAAAATGATGAGAAACGAGGCTAACTTTTTTTTTCAAAATTTCAAAAAACATGGGCTATAACCCACCGTTTTTTTAATTTTTAATTTTTTTCAAATCCTCAAAAATGATGAAAAACGGCGTGCCATAGTATGCCGTACGATATGGGCTATAGCCCACGGTCCAAAATGATGAGAAACGAGGCTAACTTTTTTTTTCAAAATTTCAAAAAACATGGGCTATAACCCACCGTTTTTTTCATTTTTCATTTTTTTCAAATCCTCAAAAATGATGAAAAACGGCGTGCCATAGTATGCCGTACGATATGGGCTATAGCCCACGGTCCAAAATGATGAGAAACGAGGCTAACTTTTTTTTCCAAAATTTCAAAAAACATGGGCTATAACCCACCGTTTTTTTCATTTTTAATTTTTTTCAAATCCTCAAAAATGATGAAAAACGGCGTGCCATAGTATGCCGTACGATATGGGCTATAGCCCACGGTCCAAAATGATGAGAAACGAGGCTAACTTTTTTTTTCAAAATTTCAAAAAACATGGGCTATAACCCACCGTTTTTTTCATTTTTATTTTTTTTCAAATCCTCAAAAATGATGAAAAACGGCGTGCCATAGTATGCCGTACGATATGGGCTATAGCCCACGGTCCAAAATGATGAGAAACGAGGCTAACTTTTTTTTTCAAAATTTCAAAAAACATGGGCTATAACCCACCGTTTTTTTCATTTTTCATTTTTTTCAAATCCTCAAAAATGATGAAAAACGGCGTGCCATAGTATGCCGTACGATATGGGCTATAGCCCACGGTCCAAAATGATGAGAAACGAGGCTAACTTTTTTTTCCAAAATTTCAAAAAACATGGGCTATAACCCACCGTTTTTTTCATTTTTAATTTTTTTCAAATCCTCAAAAATGATGAAAAACGGCGTGCCATAGTATGCCGTACGATATGGGCTATAGCCCACGGTCCAAAATGATGAGAAACGAGGCTAACTTTTTTTTTCAAAATTAAAAAAAACATGGGCTATAACCCACCGTTTTTTTCATTTTTCATTTTTTTCAAATCCTCAAAAATGATGAAAAACGGCGTGCCATAGTATGCCGTACGATATGGGCTATAGCCCACGGTCCAAAATGATGAGAAACGAGGCTAACTTTTTTTTCCAAAATTTCAAAAAACATGGGCTATAACCCACCGTTTTTTTAATTTTTAATTTTTTTCAAATCCTCAAAAATGATGAAAAACGGCGTGCCATAGTATGCCGTACGATATGGGCTATAGCCCACGGTCCAAAATGATGAGAAACGAGGCTAACTTTTTTTTCCAAAATTTCAAAAAACATGGGCTATAACCCACCGTTTTTTTCATTTTTCATTTTTTTCAAATCCTCAAAAATGATGAAAAACGGCGTGCCATAGTATGCCGTACGATATGGGCTATAGCCCACGGTCCAAAATGATGAGAAACGAGGCTAACTTTTTTTTTCAAAATTTCAAAAAACATGGGCTATAACCCACCGTTTTTTTCATTTTTCATTTTTTTCAAATCCTCAAAAATGATGAAAAACGGCGTGCCATAGTATGCCGTACGATATGGGCTATAGCCCACGGTCCAAAATGATGAGAAACGAGGCTAACTTTTTTTTTCAAAATTTAAAAAAACATGGGCTATAACCCACCGTTTTGTTCATTTTTCATTTTTTTCAAATCCTCAAAAATGATGAAAAACGGCGTGCCATAGTATGCCGTACGATATGGGCTATAGCCCACGGTCCAAAATGATGAGAAACGAGGCTAACTTTTTTTTTCAAAATTTCAAAAAACATGGGCTATAACCCACCGTTTTTTTCATTTTTCATTTTTTTCAAATCCTCAAAAATGATGAAAAACGGCGTGCCATAGTATGCCGTACGATATGGGCTATAGCCCACGGTCCAAAATGATGAGAAACGAGGCTAACTTTTTTTTTCAAAATTTCAAAAGACATGGGCTATAACCCACCGTTTTTTTCATTTTTAATTTTTTTCAAATCCTCAAAAATGATGAAAAACGGCGTGCCATAGTATGCCGTACGATATGGGCTATAGCCCATGGTCCAAAATGATGAGAAACGAGGCTAACTTTTTTTTTCAAAATTTCAAAAAACATGGGCTATAACCCACCGTTTTTTTCATTTTTCATTTTTTTCAAATCCTCAAAAATGATGAAAAACGGCGTGCCATAGTATGCCGTACGATATGGGCTATAGCCCACGGTCCAAAATGATGAGAAACGAGGCTAACTGTTTTTTTCCAAAATTTCAAAAAACATGGGCTATAACCCACCGTTTTTTTCATTTTTAATTTCTTTCAAATCCTCAAAAATGATGAAAAACGGCGTGCCATAGTATGCCGTACGATATGGGCTATAGCCCACGGTCCAAAATGATGAGAAACGAGGCTAACTTTTTTTTTCAAAATAAAAAAAAACATGGGCTATAACCCACCGTTTTTTTCATTTTTCATTTTTTTCAAATCCTCAAAAATGATGAAAAACGGCGTGCCATAGTATGCCGTACGATATGGGCTATAGCCCACGGTCCAAAATGATGAGAAACGAGGCTAACTTTTTTTTCCAAAATTTCAAAAAACATGGGCTATAACCCACCGTTTTTTTCATTTTTAATTTTTTTCAAATCCTCAAAAATGATGAAAAACGGCGTGCCATAGTATGCCGTACGATATGGGCTATAGCCCACGGTCCAAAATGATGAGAAACGAGGCTAACTTTTTTTTTCAAAATTTCAAAAAACATGGGCTATAACCCACCGTTTTTTTCATTTTTCATTTTTTTCAAATCCTCAAAAATGATGAAAAACGGCGTGCCATAGTATGCCGTACGATATGGGCTATAGCCCACGGTCCAAAATGATGAGAAACGAGGCTAACTTTTTTTTCCAAAATTTCAAAAAACATGGGCTATAACCCACCGTTTTTTTAATTTTTAATTTTTTTCAAATCCTCAAAAATGATGAAAAACGGCGTGCCATAGTATGCCGTACGATATGGGCTATAGCCCACGGTCCAAAATGATGAGAAACGAGGCTAACTTATTTTTTCCAAAATTTCAAAAAACATGGGCTATAACCCACCGTTTTTTTCATTTTTAATTTTTTTCAAATCCTCAAAAATGATGAAAAACGGCGTGCCATAGTATGCCGTACGATATGGGCTATAGCCCACGGTCCAAAATGATGAGAAACGAGGCTAACCTTTTTTTTTCAAAATAAAAAAAAACATGGGCTATAACCCACCGTTTTTTTCATTTTTCATTTTTTTCAAATCCTCAAAAATGATGAAAAACGGCGTGCCATAGTATGCCGTACGATATGGGCTATAGCCCACGGTCCAAAATGATGAGAAACGAGGCTAACTTTTTTTTCCAAAATTTCAAAAAACATGGGCTATAACCCACCGTTTTTTTCATTTTTAATTTTTTTCAAATCCTCAAAAATGATGAAAAACGGCGTGCCATAGTATGCCGTACGATATGGGCTATAGCCCACGGTCCAAAATGATGAGAAACGAGGCTAACTTTTTTTTTCAAAATTTCAAAAAACATGGGCTATAACCCACCGTTTTTTTCATTTTTCATTTTTTTCAAATCCTCAAAAATGATGAAAAACGGCGTGCCATAGTATGCCGTACGATATGGGCTATAGCCCACGGTCCAAAATGATGAGAAACGAGGCTAACTTTTTTTTTCAAAATTTAAAAAAACATGGGCTATAACCCACCGTTTTTTTCATTTTTCATTTTTTTCAAATCCTCAAAAATGATGAAAAACGGCGTGCCATAGTATGCCGTACGATATGGGCTATAGCCCACGGTCCAAAATGATGAGAAACGAGGCTAACTTTTTTTTTCAAAATTTCAAAAAACATGGGCTATAACCCACCGTTTTTTTAATTTTTAATTTTTTTCAAATCCTCAAAAATGATGAAAAACGGCGTGCCATAGTATGCCGTACGATATGGGCTATAGCCCACGGTCCAAAATGATGAGAAACGAGGCTAACTTTTTTTTCCAAAATTTCAAAAAACATGGGCTATAACCCACCGTTTTTTTCATTTTTAATTTTTTTCAAATCCTCAAAAATGATGAAAAACGGCGTGCCATAGTATGCCGTACGATATGGGCTATAGCCCACGGTCCAAAATGATGAGAAACGAGGCTAACTTTTTTTTTCAAAATTTCAAAAAACATGGGCTATAACCCACCGTTTTTTTTCATTTTTCATTTTTTTCAAATCCTCAAAAATGATGAAAAACGGCGTGCCATAGTATGCCGTACGATATGGGCTATAGCCCACGGTCCAAAATGATGAGAAACGAGGCTAACTTTTTTTTCCAAAATTTCAAAAAACATGGGCTATAACCCACCGTTTTTTTCATTTTTCATTTTTTTCAAATCCTCAAAAATGATGAAAAACGGCGTGCCATAGTATGCCGTACGATATGGGCTATAGCCCACGGTCCAAAATGATGAGAAACGAGGCTAACTTTTTTTTTCAAAATTTCAAAAAACATGGGCTATAACCCACCGTTTTTTTAATTTTTAATTTTTTTCAAATCCTCAAAAATGATGAAAAACGGCGTGCCATATTATGCCGTACGATATGGGCTATAGCCCACGGTCCAAAATGATGAGAAACGAGGCTAACTTTTTTTTTCAAAATTTAAAAAACATGGGCTATAACCCACCGTTTTTTTCATTTTTCATTTTTTTCAAATCCTCAAAAATGATGAAAAACGGCGTGCCATAGTATGCCGTACGATATGGGCTATAGCCCACGGTCCAAAATGATGAGAAACGAGGCTAACTTTTTTTTCCAAAATTTCAAAAAACATGGGCTATAACCCACCGTTTTTTTCATTTTTCATTTTTTTCAAATCCTCAAAAATGATGAAAAACGGCGTGCCATAGTATGCCGTACGATATGGGCTATAGACCACGGTCCAAAATGATGAGAAACGAGGCTAACTTTTTTTTTCAAAATTTCAAAAAACATGGGCTATAACCCACCGTTTTTTTCATTTTTCATTTTTTTCAAATCCTCAAAAATGATGAAAAACGGCGTGCCATAGTATGCCGTACGATATGGGCTATAGCCCACGGTCCAAAATGATGAGAAACGAGGCTAACTTTTTTTTTCAAAATTTCAAAAAACATGGGCTATAACCCACCGTTTTTTTAATTTTTAATTTTTTTCAAATCCTCAAAAATGATGAAAAACGGCGTGCCATAGTATGCCGTACGATATGGGCTATAGCCCACGGTCCAAAATGATGAGAAACGAGGCTAACTTTTTTTTTCAAAATTTCAAAAAACATGGGCTATAACCCACCGTTTTTTTCATTTTTCATTTTTTTCAAATCCTCAAAAATGATGAAAAACGGCGTGCCATAGTATGCCGTACGATATGGGCTATAGCCCACGGTCCAAAATGATGAGAAACGAGGCTAACTTTTTTTTCCAAAATTTCAAAAAACATGGGCTATAACCCACCGTTTTTTTCATTTTTCATTTTTTTCAAATCCTCAAAAATGATGAAAAACGGCGTGCCATAGTATGCCGTACGATATGGGCTATAGCCCACGGTCCAAAATGATGAGAAACGAGGCTAACTTTTTTTTTCAAAATTTCAAAAGACATGGGCTATAACCCACCGTTTTTTTCATTTTTAATTTTTTTCAAATCCTCAAAAATGATGAAAAACGGCGTGCCATAGTATGCCGTACGATATGGGCTATAGCCCACGGTCCAAAATGATGAGAAACGAGGCTAACTTTTTTTTTCAAAATTTCAAAAAACATGGGCTATAACCCACCGTTTTTTTCATTTTTCATTTTTTTCAAATCCTCAAAAATGATGAAAAACGGCGTGCCATAGTATGCCGTACGATATGGGCTATAGCCCACGGTCCAAAATGATGAGAAACGAGGCTAACTTTTTTTTCCAAAATTTCAAAAAACATGGGCTATAACCCACCGTTTTTTTCATTTTTAATTTTTTTCAAATCCTCAAAAATGATGAAAAACGGCGTGCCATAGTATGCCGTACGATATGGGCTATAGCCCACGGTCCAAAATGATGAGAAACGAGGCTAACTTTTTTTTTCAAAATTAAAAAAAACATGGGCTATAACCCACCGTTTTTTTCATTTTTCATTTTTTTCAAATCCTCAAAAATGATGAAAAACGGCGTGCCATAGTATGCCGTACGATATGGGCTATAGCCCACGGTCCAAAATGATGAGAAACGAGGCTAACTTTTTTTTCCAAAATTTCAAAAAACATGGGCTATAACCCACCGTTTTTTTAATTTTTAATTTTTTTCAAATCCTCAAAAATGATGAAAAACGGCGTGCCATAGTATGCCGTACGATATGGGCTATAGCCCACGGTCCAAAATGATGAGAAACGAGGCTAACTTTTTTTTCCAAAATTTCAAAAAACATGGGCTATAACCCACCGTTTTTTTCATTTTTAATTTTTTTCAAATCCTCAAAAATGATGAAAAACGGCGTGCCATAGTATGCCGTACGATATGGGCTATAGCCCACGGTCCAAAATGATGAGAAACGAGGCTAACTTTTTTTTTCAAAATTTCAAAAAACATGGGCTATAACCCACCGTTTTTTTCATTTTTCATTTTTTTCAAATCCTCAAAAATGATGAAAAACGGCGTGCCATAGTATGCCGTACGATATGGGCTATAGCCCACGGTCCAAAATGATGAGAAACGAGGCTAACTTTTTTTTTCAAAATTTCAAAAAACATGGGCTATAACCCACCGTTTTTTTCATTTTTCATTTTTTTCAAATCCTCAAAAATGATGAAAAACGGCGTGCCATAGTATGCCGTACGATATGGGCTATAGCCCACGGTCCAAAATGATGAGAAACGAGGCTAACTTTTTTTTTCAAAATTTCAAAAAACATGGGCTATAACCCACCGTTTTTTTCATTTTTCATTTTTTTCAAATCCTCAAAAATGATGAAAAACGGCGTGCCATAGTATGCCGTACGATATGGGCTATAGCCCACGGTCCAAAATGATGAGAAACGAGGCTAACTTTTTTTTTCAAAATTTCAAAAAACATGGGCTATAACCCACCGTTTTTTTCATTTTTCATTTTTTTCAAATCCTCAAAAATGATGAAAAACGGCGTGCCATAGTATGCCGTACGATATGGGCTATAGCCCACGGTCCAAAATGATGAGAAACGAGGCTAACTTTTTTTTTCAAAATTTCAAAAGACATGGGCTATAACCCACCGTTTTTTTCATTTTTAATTTTTTTCAAATCCTCAAAAATGATGAAAAACGGCGTGCCATAGTATGCCGTACGATATGGGCTATAGCCCACGGTCCAAAATGATGAGAAACGAGGCTAACTTTCTTTTTCAAAATTTCAAAAAACATGGGCTATAACCCACCGTTTTTTTCATTTTTCATTTTTTTCAAATCCTCAAAAATGATGAAAAACGGCGTGCCATAGTATGCCGTACGATATGGGCTATAGCCCACGGTCCAAAATGATGAGAAACGAGGCTAACTGTTTTTTTCCAAAATTTCAAAAAACATGGGCTATAACCCACCGTTTTTTTCATTTTTAATTTCTTTCAAATCCTCAAAAATGATGAAAAACGGCGTGCCATAGTATGCCGTACGATATGGGCTATAGCCCACGGTCCAAAATGATGAGAAACGAGGCTAACTTTTTTTTTCAAAATTAAAAAAAACATGGGCTATAACCCACCGTTTTTTTCATTTTTCATTTTTTTCAAATCCTCAAAAATGATGAAAAACGGCGTGCCATAGTATGCCGTACGATATGGGCTATAGCCCACGGTCCAAAATGATGAGAAACGAGGCTAACTTTTCTTTCCAAAATTTCAAAAAACATGGGCTATAACCCACCGTTTTTTTCATTTTTAATTTTTTTCAAATCCTCAAAAATGATGAAAAACGGCGTGCCATAGTATGCCGTACGATATGGGCTATAGCCCACGGTCCAAAATGATGAGAAACGAGGCTAACTTTTTTTTTAAAAATTTCAAAAAACATGGGCTATAACCCACCGTTTTTTTCATTTTTCATTTTTTTCAAATCCTCAAAAATGATGAAAAACGGCGTGCCATAGTATGCCGTACGATATGGGCTATAGCCCACGGTCCAAAATGATGAGAAACGAGGCTAACTTTTTTTTCCAAAATTTCAAAAAACATGGGCTATAACCCACCGTTTTTTTCATTTTTAATTTTTTTCAAATCCTCAAAAATGATGAAAAACGGCGTGCCATAGTATGCCGTACGATATGGGCTATAGCCCACGGTCCAAAATGATGAGAAACGAGGCTAACTTTTTTTTTCAAAATTTCAAAAAACATGGGCTATAACCCACCGTTTTTTTCATTTTTCATTTTTTTCAAATCCTCAAAAATGATGAAAAACGGCGTGCCATAGTATGCCGTACGATATGGGCTATAGCCCACGGTCCAAAATGATGAGAAACGAGGCTAACCTTTTTTTTCAAAATTTCAAAAGACATGGGCTATAACCCACCGTTTTTTTCATTTTTAATTTTTTTCAAATCCTCAAAAATGATGAAAAACGGCGTGCCATAGTATGCCGTACGATATGGGCTATAGCCCACGGTCCAAAATGATGAGAAACGAGGCTAACTTTTTTTTTCAAAATTTCAAAAAACATGGGCTATAACCCACCGTTTTTTTCATTTTTCATTTTTTTCAAATCCTCAAAAATGATGAAAAACGGCGTGCCATAGTATGCCGTACGATATGGGCTATAGCCCACGGTCCAAAATGATGAGAAACGAGGCTAACTTTTTTTTCCAAAATTTCAAAAAACATGGGCTATAACCCACCGTTTTTTTCATTTTTAATTTTTTTCAAATCCTCAAAAATGATGAAAAACGGCGTGCCATAGTATGCCGTACGATATGGGCTATAGCCCACGGTCCAAAATGATGAGAAACGAGGCTAACTTATTTTTTCAAAATTAAAAAAAACATGGGCTATAACCCACCGTTTTTTTCATTTTTCATTTTTTTCAAATCCTCAAAAATGATGAAAAACGGCGTGCCATAGTATGCCGTACGATATGGGCTATAGCCCACGGTCCAAAATGATGAGAAACGAGGCTAACCTTTTTTTTTCAAAATAAAAAAAAACATGGGCTATAACCCACCGTTTTTTTCATTTTTCATTTTTTTCAAATCCTCAAAAATGATGAAAAACGGCGTGCCATAGTATGCCGTACGATATGGGCTATAGCCCACGGTCCAAAATGATGAGAAACGAGGCTAACTTTTTTTTTCAAAATTTCAAAAAACATGGGCTATAACCCACCGTTTTTTTCATTTTTCATTTTTTTCAAATCCTCAAAAATGATGAAAAACGGCGTGCCATAGTATGCCGTACGATATGGGCTATAGCCCACGGTCCAAAATGATGAGAAACGAGGCTAACTTTTTTTTTCAAAATTTCAAAAGACATGGGCTATAACCCACCGTTTTTTTCATTTTTAATTTTTTTCAAATCCTCAAAAATGATGAAAAACGGCGTGCCATAGTATGCCGTACGATATGGGCTATAGCCCACGGTCCAAAATGATGAGAAACGAGGCTAACTTCTTTTTTCAAAATTTCAAAAAACATGGGCTATAACCCACCGTTTTTTTCATTTTTCATTTTTTTCAAATCCTCAAAAATGATGAAAAACGGCGTGCCATAGTATGCCGTACGATATGGGCTATAGCCCACGGTCCAAAATGATGAGAAACGAGGCTAACTTTTTTTTCCAAAATTTCAAAAAACATGGGCTATAACCCACCGTTTTTTTAATTTTTAATTTTTTTCAAATCCTCAAAAATGATGAAAAACGGCGTGCCATAGTATGCCGTACGATATGGGCTATAGCCCACGGTCCAAAATGATGAGAAACGAGGCTAACCTTTTTTTTTCAAAATAAAAAAAAACATGGGCTATAACCCACCGTTTTTTTCATTTTTCATTTTTTTCAAATCCTCAAAAATGATGAAAAACGGCGTGCCATATTATGCCGTACGATATGGGCTATAGCCCACGGTCCAAAATGATGAGAAACGAGGCTAACTTTTTTTTTCAAAATTTCAAAAAACATGGGCTATAACCCACCGTTTTTTTCATTTTTCATTTTTTTCAAATCCTCAAAAATGATGAAAAACGGCGTGCCATAGTATGCCGTACGATATGGGCTATAGCCCACGGTCCAAAATGATGAGAAACGAGGCTAACTTTTTTTTCCAAAATTTCAAAAAACATGGGCTATAACCCACCGTTTTTTTCATTTTTCATTTTTTTCAAATCCTCAAAAATGATGAAAAACGGCGTGCCATAGTATGCCGTACGATATGGGCTATAGACCACGGTCCAAAATGATGAGAAACGAGGCTAACTTTTTTTTCAAAATTTCAAAAAACATGGGCTATAACCCACCGTTTTTTTCATTTTTCATTTTTTTCAAATCCTCAAAAATGATGAAAAACGGCGTGCCATAGTATGCCGTACGATATGGGCTATAGCCCACGGTCCAAAATGATGAGAAACGAGGCTAACTTTTTTTTTCAAAATTTCAAAAAACATGGGCTATAACCCACCGTTTTTTTAATTTTTAATTTTTTTCAAATCCTCAAAAATGATGAAAAACGGCGTGCCATAGTATGCCGTACGATATGGGCTATAGCCCACGGTCCAAAATGATGAGAAACGAGGCTAACTTTTTTTTTCAAAATTTCAAAAAACATGGGCTATAACCCACCGTTTTTTTCATTTTTCATTTTTTTCAAATCCTCAAAAATGATGAAAAACGGCGTGCCATAGTATGCCGTACAATATGGGCTATAGCCCACGGTCCAAAATGATGAGAAACGAGGCTAACTTTTTTTTCCAAAATTTCAAAAAACATGGGCTATAACCCACCGTTTTTTTCATTTTTCATTTTTTTCAAATCCTCAAAAATGATGAAAAACGGCGTGCCATAGTATGCCGTACGATATGGGCTATAGCCCACGGTCCAAAATGATGAGAAACGAGGCTAACTTTTTTTTTCAAAATTTCAAAAGACATGGGCTATAACCCACCGTTTTTTTCATTTTTAATTTTTTTCAAATCCTCAAAAATGATGAAAAACGGCGTGCCATAGTATGCCGTACGATATGGGCTATAGCCCACGGTCCAAAATGATGAGAAACGAGGCTAACTTTTTTTTTCAAAATTTCAAAAAACATGGGCTATAACCCACCGTTTTTTTCATTTTTCATTTTTTTCAAATCCTCAAAAATGATGAAAAACGGCGTGCCATAGTATGCCGTACGATATGGGCTATAGCCCACGGTCCAAAATGATGAGAAACGAGGCTAACTTTTTTTTCCAAAATTTCAAAAAACATGGGCTATAACCCACCGTTTTTTTCATTTTTAATTTTTTTCAAATCCTCAAAAATGAGGAAAAACGGCGTGCCATAGTATGCCGTACGATATGGGCTATAGCCCACGGTCCAAAATGATGAGAAACGAGGCTAACTTTTTTTTTCAAAATTAAAAAAAACATGGGCTATAACCCACCGTTTTTTTCATTTTTCATTTTTTTCAAATCCTCAAAAATGATGAAAAACGGCGTGCCATAGTATGCCGTACGATATGGGCTATAGCCCACGGTCCAAAATGATGAGAAACGAGGCTAACTTTTTTTTCCAAAATTTCAAAAAACATGGGCTATAACCCACCGTTTTTTTAATTTTTAATTTTTTTCAAATCCTCAAAAATGATGAAAAACGGCGTGCCATAGTATGCCGTACGATATGGGCTATAGCCCACGGTCCAAAATGATGAGAAACGAGGCTAACTTTTTTTTCCAAAATTTCAAAAAACATGGGCTATAACCCACCGTTTTTTTCATTTTTAATTTTTTTCAAATCCTCAAAAATGATGAAAAACGGCGTGCCATAGTATGCCGTACGATATGGGCTATAGCCCACGGTCCAAAATGATGAGAAACGAGGCTAACTTTTTTTTTCAAAATTTCAAAAAACATGGGCTATAACCCACCGTTCTTTTCATTTTTCATTTTTTTCAAATCCTCAAAAATGATGAAAAACGGCGTGCCATAGTATGCCGTACGATATGGGCTATAGCCCACGGTCCAAAATGATGAGAAACGAGGCTAACTTTTTTTTTCAAAATTTCAAAAAACATGGGCTATAACCCACCGTTTTTTTCATTTTTCATTTTTTTCAAATCCTCAAAAATGATGATAAACGGCGTGCCATAGTATGCCGTACGATATGGGCTATAGCCCACGGTCCAAAATGATGAGAAACGAGGCTAACTTTTTTTTTCAAAATTTCAAAAAACATGGGCTATAACCCACCGTTTTTTTCATTTTTCATTTTTTTCAAATCCTCAAAAATGATGAAAAACGGCGTGCCATAGTATGCCGTACGATATGGGCTATAGCCCACGGTCCAAAATGATGAGAAACGAGGCTAACTTTTTTTTTCAAAATTTCAAAAAACATGGGCTATAACCCACCGTTTTTTTCATTTTTCATTTTTTTCAAATCCTCAAAAATGATGAAAAACGGCGTGCCATAGTATGCCGTACGATATGGGCTATAGCCCACGGTCCAAAATGATGAGAAACGAGGCTAACTTTTTTTTTCAAAATTTCAAAAGACATGGGCTATAACCCACCGTTTTTTTTCATTTTAATTTTTTTCAAATCCTCAAAAATGATGAAAAACGGCGTGCCATAGTATGCCGTACGATATGGGCTATAGCCCACGGTCCAAAATGATGAGAAACGAGGCTAACTTTTTTTTTCAAAATTTCAAAAAACATGGGCTATAACCCACCGTTTTTTTCATTTTTAATTTTTTTCAAATCCTCAAAAATGATGAAAAGCGGCGTGCCATAGTATGCCGTACGATATGGGCTATAGCCCACGGTCCAAAATGATGAGAAACGAGGCTAACTTTTTTTTTCAAAATTAAAAAAAACATGGGCTATAACCCACCGTTTTTTTCATTTTTCATTTTTTTCAAATCCTCAAAAATGATGAAAAACGGCGTGCCATAGTATGCCGTACGATATGGGCTATAGCCCACGGTCCAAAATGATGAGAAACGAGGCTAACTTTTTTTTCCAAAATTTCAAAAAACATGGGCTATAACCCACCGTTTTTTTCATTTTTAATTTTTTTCAAATCCTCAAAAATGATGAAAAACGGCGTGCCATAGTATGCCGTACGATATGGGCTATAGCCCACGGTCCAAAATGATGAGAAACGAGGCTAACTTTTTTTTTCAAAATTTCAAAAAACATGGGCTATAACCCACCGTTTTTTTCATTTTTCATTTTTTTCAAATCCTCAAAAATGATGAAAAACGGCGTGCCATAGTATGCCGTACGATATGGGCTATAGCCCACGGTCCAAAATGATGAGAAACGAGGCTAACTTTTTTTTCAAAATTTCAAAAAACATGGGCTATAACCCACCGTTTTTTTCATTTTTCATTTTTTTCAAATCCTCAAAAATGATGAAAAACGGCGTGCCATAGTATGCCGTACGATATGGGCTATAGCCCACGGTCCAAAATGATGAGAAACGAGGCTAACTTTTTTTTTCAAAATTTCAAAAAACATGGGCTATAACCCACCGTTTTTTTCATTTTTCATTTTTTTCAAATCCTCAAAAATGATGAAAAACGGCGTGCCATAGTATGCCGTACGATATGGGCTATAGCCCACCGTCCAAAATGATGAGAAACGAGGCTAACTTTTTTTTTCAAAATTTCAAAAAACATGGGCTATAACCCACCGTTTTTTTCATTTTTCATTTTTTTCAAATCCTCAAAAATGATGAAAAACGGCGTGCCATAGTATGCCGTACGATATGGGCTATAGCCCACGGTCCAAAATGATGAGAAACGAGGCTAACTTTTTTTTTCAAAATTTCAAAAGACATGGGCTATAACCCACCGTTTTTTTCATTTTTAATTTTTTTCAAATCCTCAAAAATGATGAAAAACGGCGTGCCATAGTATGCCGTACGATATGGGCTATAGCCCACGGTCCAAAATGATGAGAAACGAGGCTAACTTTTTTTTTCAAAATTTCAAAAAACATGGGCTATAACCCACCGTTTTTTTCATTTTTCATTTTTTTCGAATCCTCAAAAATGATGAAAAACGGCGTGCCATAGTATGCCGTACGATATGGGCTATAGCCCACGGTCCAAAATGATGAAAAACGAGGCTAACTGTTTTTTTCCAAAATTTCAAAAAACATGGGCTATAACCCACCGTTTTTTTCATTTTTAATTTCTTTCAAATCCTCAAAAATGATGAAAAACGGCGTGCCATAGTATGCCGTACGATATGGGCTATAGCCCACGGTCCAAAATGATGAGAAACGAGGCTAACTTTTTTTTCCAAAATTTCAAAAAACATGGGCTATAACCCACCGTTTTTTTCATTTTTAATTTTTTTCAAATCCTCAAAAATGATGAAAAACGGCGTGCCATAGTATGCCGTACGATATGGGCTATAGCCCACGGTCCAAAATGATGAGAAACGAGGCTAACTTTTTTTTTCAAAATTTCAAAAAACATGGGCTATAACCCACCGTTTTTTTCATTTTTCATTTTTTTCAAATCCTCAAAAATGATGAAAAACGGCGTGCCATAGTATGCCGTACGATATGGGCTATAGCCCACGGTCCAAAATGATGAGAAACGAGGCTAACTTTTTTTTCCAAAATTTCAAAAAACATGGGCTATAACCCACCGTTTTTTTCATTTTTAATTTTTTTCAAATCCTCAAAAATGATGAAAAACGGCGTGCCATAGTATGCCGTACGATATGGGCTATAGCCCACGGTCCAAAATGATGAGAAACGAGGCTAACTTTTTTTTTCAAAATTTCAAAAAACATGGGCTATAACCCACCGTTTTTTTCATTTTTCATTTTTTTCAAATCCTCAAAAATGATGAAAAACGGCGTGCCATAGTATGCCGTACGATATGGGCTATAGCCCACGGTCCAAAATGATGAGAAACGAGGCTAACTTTTTTTTTCAAAATTTCAAAAGACATGGGCTATAACCCACCGTTTTTTTCATTTTTAATTTTTTTCAAATCCTCAAAAATGATGAAAAACGGCGTGCCATAGTATGCCGTACGATATGGGCTATAGCCCACGGTCCAAAATGATGAGAAACGAGGCTAACTTTTTTTTTCAAAATTTCAAAAAACATGGGCTATAACCCACCGTTTTTTTCATTTTTCATTTTTTTCAAATCCTCAAAAATGATGAAAAACGGCGTGCCATAGTATGCCGTACGATATGGGCTATAGCCCACGGTCCAAAATGATGAGAAACGAGGCTAACTTTTTTTTCCAAAATTTCAAAAAACATGGGCTATAACCCACCGTTTTTTTCATTTTTAATTTTTTTCAAATCCTCAAAAATGATGAAAAACGGCGTGCCATAGTATGCCGTACGATATGGGCTATAGCCCACGGTCCAAAATGATGAGAAACGAGGCTAACTTTTTTTTTCAAAATTAAAAAAAACATGGGCTATAACCCACCGTTTTTTTCATTTTTCATTTTTTTCAAATCCTCAAAAATGATGAAAAACGGCGTGCCATAGTATGCCGTACGATATGGGCTATAGCCCACGGTCCAAAATGATGAGAAACGAGGCTAACCTTTTTTTTTCAAAATAAAAAAAAACATGGGCTATAACCCACCGTTTTTTTCATTTTTCATTTTTTTCAAATCCTCAAAAATGATGAAAAACGGCGTGCCATAGTATGCCGTACGATATGGGCTATAGCCCACAGTCCAAAATGATGAGAAACGAGGCTAACTTTTTTTTTCAAAATTTCAAAAAACATGGGCTATAACCCACCGTTTTTTTCATTTTTCATTTTTTTCAAATCCTCAAAAATGATGAAAAACGGCGTGCCATAGTATGCCGTACGATATGGGCTATAGCCCACGGTCCAAAATGATGAGAAACGAGGCTAACTTTTTTTTTCAAAATTTCAAAAGACATGGGCTATAACCCACCGTTTTTTTCATTTTTAATTTTTTTCAAATCCTCAAAAATGATGAAAAACGGCGTGCCATAGTATGCCGTACGATATGGGCTATAGCCCACGGTCCAAAATGATGAGAAACGAGGCTAACTTTTTTTTTCAAAATTTCAAAAGACATGGGCTATAACCCACCGTTTTTTTCATTTTTAATTTTTTTCAAATCCTCAAAATGATGAAAAACGGCGTGCCATAGTATGCCGTACGATATGGGCTATAGCCCACGGTCCAAAATGATGAGAAACGAGGCTAACTTCTTTTTTCAAAATTTCAAAAAACATGGGCTATAACCCACCGTTTTTTTCATTTTTCATTTTTTTCAAATCCTCAAAAATGATGAAAAACGGCGTGCCATAGTATGCCGTACGATATGGGCTATAGCCCACGGTCCAAAATGATGAGAAACGAGGCTAACTTTTTTTTCCAAAATTTCAAAAAACATGGGCTATAACCCACCGTTTTTTTCATTTTTAATTTTTTTCAAATCCTCAAAAATGATGAAAAACGGCGTGCCATAGTATGCCGTACGATATGGGCTATAGCCCACGGTCCAAAATGATGAGAAACGAGGCTAACCTTTTTTTTTCAAAATAAAAAAAACATGGGCTATAACCCACCGTTTTTTTCATTTTTCATTTTTTTCAAATCCTCAAAAATGATGAAAAACGGCGTGCCATATTATGCCGTACGATATGGGCTATAGCCCACGGTCCAAAATGATGAGAAACGAGGCTAACTTTTTTTTTCAAAATTTCAAAAAACATGGGCTATAACCCACCGTTTTTTTCATTTTTCATTTTTTTCAAATCCTCAAAAATGATGAAAAACGGCGTGCCATAGTATGCCGTACGATATGGGCTATAGCCCACGGTCCAAAATGATGAGAAACGAGGCTAACTTTTTTTTCCAAAATTTCAAAAAACATGGGCTATAACCCACCGTTTTTTTCATTTTTCATTTTTTTTCAAATCCTCAAAAATGATGAAAAACGGCGTGCCATAGTATGCCGTACGATATGGGCTATAGACCACGGTCCAAAATGATGAGAAACGAGGCTAACTTTTTTTTTCAAAATTTCAAAAAACATGGGCTATAACCCACCGTTTTTTTCATTTTTCATTTTTTTCAAATCCTCAAAAATGATGAAAAACGGCGTGCCATAGTATGCCGTACGATATGGGCTATAGCCCACGGTCCAAAATGATGAGAAACGAGGCTAACTTTTTTTTCAAAATTTCAAAAAACATGGGCTATAACCCACCGTTTTTTTAATTTTTAATTTTTTTCAAATCCTCAAAAATGATGAAAAACGGCGTGCCATAGTATGCCGTACGATATGGGCTATAGCCCACGGTCCAAAATGATGAGAAACGAGGCTAACTTTTTTTTTCAAAATTTCAAAAAACATGGGCTATAACCCACCGTTTTTTTCATTTTTCATTTTTTTCAAATCCTCAAAAATGATGAAAAACGGCGTGCCATAGTATGCCGTACGATATGGGCTATAGCCCACGGTCCAAAATGATGAGAAACGAGGCTAACTTTTTTTCCAAATTTCAAAAAACATGGGCTATAACCCACCGTTTTTTTCATTTTTCATTTTTTTCAAATCCTCAAAAATGATGAAAAACGGCGTGCCATAGTATGCCGTACGATATGGGCTATAGCCCACGGTCCAAAATGATGAGAAACGAGGCTAACTCTTTTTTCAAAATTTCAAAAGACATGGGCTATAACCCACCGTTTTTTTCATTTTTAATTTTTTTCAAATCCTCAAAAATGATGAAAAACGGCGTGCCATAGTATGCCGTACGATATGGGCTATAGCCCACGGTCCAAAATGATGAGAAACGAGGCTAACTTTTTTTTTCAAAATTTCAAAAAACATGGGCTATAACCCACCGTTTTTTTCATTTTTCATTTTTTTCAAATCCTCAAAAATGATGAAAAACGGCGTGCCATAGTATGCCGTACGATATGGGCTATAGCCCACGGTCCAAAATGATGAGAAACGAGGCTAACTTTTTTTTCCAAAATTTCAAAAAACATGGGCTATAACCCACCGTTTTTTTCATTTTTAATTTTTTTCAAATCCTCAAAAATGATGAAAAACGGCGTGCCATAGTATGCCGTACGATATGGGCTATAGCCCACGGTCCAAAATGATGAGAAACGAGGCTAACTTTTTTTTTCAAAATTAAAAAAAACATGGGCTATAACCCACCGTTTTTTTCATTTTTCATCTTTTTCAAATCCTCAAAAATGATGAAAAACGGCGTGCCATAGTATGCCGTACGATATGGGCTATAGCCCACGGTCCAAAATGATGAGAAACGAGGCTAACTTTTTTTTCCAAAATTTCAAAAAACATGGGCTATAACCCACCGTTTTTTTCATTTTTCATTTTTTTCAAATCCTCAAAAATGATGAAAAACGGCGTGCCATAGTATGCCGTACGATATGGGCTATAGCCCACGGTCCAAAATGATGAGAAACGAGGCTAACTTTTTTTTCCAAAATTTCAAAAAACATGGGCTATAACCCACCGTTTTTTTCATTTTTAATTTTTTCAAATCCTCAAAAATGATGAAAAACGGCGTGCCATAGTATGCCGTACGATATGGGCTATAGCCCACGGTCCAAAATGATGAGAAACGAGGCTAACTTTTTTTTTCAAATTTCAAAAAACATGGGCTATAACCCACCGTTTTTTTCATTTTTCATTTTTTTCAAATCCTCAAAAATGATGAAAAACGGCGTGCCATAGTATGCCGTACGATATGGGCTATAGCCCACGGTCCAAAATGATGAGAAACGAGGCTAACTTTTTTTTTCAAAATTTCAAAAAACATGGGCTATAACCCACCGTTTTTTTCATTTTTCATTTTTTTCAAATCCTCAAAAATGATGATAAACGGCGTGCCATAGTATGCCGTACGATATGGGCTATAGCCCACGGTCCAAAATGATGAGAAACGAGGCTAACTTTTTTTTTCAAAATTTCAAAAAACATGGGCTATAACCCACCGTTTTTTTCATTTTTCATTTTTTTCAAATCCTCAAAAATGATGAAAAACGGCGTGCCATAGTATGCCGTACGATATGGGCTATAGCCCACGGTCCAAAATGATGAGAAACGAGGCTAACTTTTTTTTTCAAAATTTAAAAAAACATGGGCTATAACCCACCGTTTTTTTCATTTTTCATTTTTTTCAAATCCTCAAAAATGATGAAAAACGGCGTGCCATAGTATGCCGTACGATATGGGCTATAGCCCACGGTCCAAAATGATGAGAAACGAGGCTAACTTTTTTTTTCAAAATTTCAAAAGACATGGGCTATAACCCACCGTTTTTTTTCATTTTTAATTTTTTTCAAATCCTCAAAAATGATGAAAAACGGCGTGCCATAGTATGCCGTACGATATGGGCTATAGCCCACGGTCCAAAATGATGAGAAACGAGGCTAACTTTTTTTTCAAAATTTCAAAAAACATGGGCTATAACCCACCGTTTTTTTCATTTTTAATTTTTTTCAAATCCTCAAAAATGATGAAAAACGGCGTGCCATAGTATGCCGTACGATATGGGCTATAGCCCACGGTCCAAAATGATGAGAAACGAGGCTAACTTTTTTTTTCAAAATTAAAAAAAACATGGGCTATAACCCACCGTTTTTTTCATTTTTCATTTTTTTCAAATCCTCAAAAATGATGAAAAACGGCGTGCCATAGTATGCCGTACGATATGGGCTATAGCCCACGGTCCAAAATGATGAGAAACGAGGCTAACTTTTTTTTCCAAAATTTCAAAAAACATGGGCTATAACCCACCGTTTTTTTCATTTTTAATTTTTTTCAAATCCTCAAAAATGATGAAAAACGGCGTGCCATAGTATGCCGTACGATATGGGCTATAGCCCACGGTCCAAAATGATGAGAAACGAGGCTAACTTTTTTTTTCAAAATTTCAAAAACATGGGCTATAACCCACCGTTTTTTTCATTTTTCATTTTTTTCAAATCCTCAAAAATGATGAAAAACGGCGTGCCATAGTATGCCGTACGATATGGGCTATAGCCCACGGTCCAAAATGATGAGAAACGAGGCTAACTTTTTTTTTCAAAATTTCAAAAAACATGGGCTATAACCCACCGTTTTTTTCATTTTTCATTTTTTTCAAATCCTCAAAAATGATGAAAAACGGCGTGCCATAGTATGCCGTACGATATGGGCTATAGCCCACGGTCCAAAATGATGAGAAACGAGGCTAACTTTTTTTTCAAAATTCAAAAAACATGGGCTATAACCCACCGTTTTTTTCATTTTTCATTTTTTTCAAATCCTCAAAAATGATGAAAAACGGCGTGCCATAGTATGCCGTACGATATGGGCTATAGCCCACGTCCAAAATGATGAGAAACGAGGCTAACTTTTTTTTTCAAAATTTCAAAAAACATGGGCTATAACCCACCGTTTTTTTCATTTTCATTTTTTTCAAATCCTCAAAAATGATGAAAAACGGCGTGCCATAGTATGCCGTACGATATGGGCTATAGCCCACGGTCCAAAATGATGAGAAACGAGGCTAACTTTTTTTTTCAAAATTTCAAAAGACATGGGCTATAACCCACCGTTTTTTTCATTTTTAATTTTTTTCAAATCCTCAAAAATGATGAAAAACGGCGTGCCATAGTATGCCGTACGATATGGGCTATAGCCCACGGTCCAAAATGATGAGAAACGAGGCTAACTTTTTTTTTCAAAATTTCAAAAAACATGGGCTATAACCCACCGTTTTTTTCATTTTTCATTTTTTTCAAATCCTCAAAAATGATGAAAAACGGCGTGCCATAGTATGCCGTACGATATGGGCTATAGCCCACGGTCCAAAATGATGAAAACGAGGCTAACTGTTTTTTTCCAAAATTTCAAAAAACATGGGCTATAACCCACCGTTTTTTTCATTTTTAATTTCTTTCAAATCCTCAAAAATGATGAAAAACGGCGTGCCATAGTATGCCGTACGATATGGGCTATAGCCCACGGTCCAAAATGATGAGAAACGAGGCTAACTTTTTTTTTCAAAATTAAAAAAAACATGGGCTATAACCCACCGTTTTTTTCATTTTTCATTTTTTTCAAATCCTCAAAAATGATGAAAAACGGCGTGCCATAGTATGCCGTACGATATGGGCTATAGCCCACGGTCCAAAATGATGAGAAACGAGGCTAACTTTTTTTTCCAAAATTTCAAAAAACATGGGCTATAACCCACCGTTTTTTTCATTTTTAATTTTTTTCAAATCCTCAAAAATGATGAAAAACGGCGTGCCATAGTATGCCGTACGATATGGGCTATAGCCCACGGTCCAAAATGATGAGAAACGAGGCTAACTTTTTTTTTCAAAATTTCAAAAAACATGGGCTATAACCCACCGTTTTTTTCATTTTTCATTTTTTTCAAATCCTCAAAAATGATGAAAAACGGCGTGCCATAGTATGCCGTACGATATGGGCTATAGCCCACGGTCCAAAATGATGAGAAACGAGGCTAACTTTTTTTTCCAAAATTTCAAAAAACATGGGCTATAACCCACCGTTTTTTTCATTTTAATTTTTTTCAAATCCTCAAAAATGATGAAAAACGGCGTGCCATAGTATGCCGTACGATATGGGCTATAGCCCACGGTCCAAAATGATGAGAAACGAGGCTAACTTTTTTTTTCAAAATTTCAAAAAACATGGGCTATAACCCACCGTTTTTTTCATTTTTCATTTTTTTCAAATCCTCAAAAATGATGAAAAACGGCGTGCCATAGTATGCCGTACGATATGGGCTATAGCCCACGGTCCAAAATGATGAGAAACGAGGCTAACTTTTTTTTCAAAATTTCAAAAGACATGGGCTATAACCCACCGTTTTTTTCATTTTTAATTTTTTCAAATCCTCAAAAATGATGAAAAACGGCGTGCCATAGTATGCCGTACGATATGGGCTATAGCCCACGGTCCAAAATGATGAGAAACGAGGCTAACTTTTTTTTTCAAAATTTCAAAAAACATGGGCTATAACCCACCGTTTTTTTTCATTTTTCATTTTTTTCAAATCCTCAAAAATGATGAAAAACGGCGTGCCATAGTATGCCGTACGATATGGGCTATAGCCCACGGTCCAAAATGATGAGAAACGAGGCTAACTTTTTTTTTCCAAATTTCAAAAAACATGGGCTATAACCCACCGTTTTTTTCATTTTTAATTTTTTTCAAATCCTCAAAATGATGAAAAACGGCGTGCCATAGTATGCCGTACGATATGGGCTATAGCCCACAGGTCCAAAATGATGAGAAACGAGGCTAACTTTTTTTTTCAAAATTTCAAAAAACATGGGCTATAACCCACCGTTTTTTTCATTTTTCATTTTTTTCAAATCCTCAAAAATGATGAAAAACGGGTGCCATAGTATGCCGTACGATATGGGCTATAGCCCACGGTCCAAAATGATGAGAAACGAGGCTAACTTTTTTTTTCAAAATTTCAAAAGACATGGGCTATAACCCACCGTTTTTTTCATTTTTAATTTTTTTCAAATCCTCAAAAATGATGAAAAACGGCGTGCCATAGTATGCCGTACGATATGGGCTATAGCCCACGGTCCAAAATGATGAGAAACGAGGCTAACTTTTTTTTTCAAAATTTCAAAAAACATGGGCTATAACCCACCGTTTTTTTCATTTTTCATTTTTTTCAAATCCTCAAAAATGATGAAAACGGCGTGCCATAGTATGCCGTACGATATGGGCTATAGCCCACGGTCCAAAATGATGAGAAACGAGGCTAACTTTTTTTTCCAAAATTTCAAAAAACATGGGCTATAACCCACCGTTTTTTTCATTTTTAATTTTTTTCAAATCCTCAAAAATGATGAAAAACGGCGTGCCATAGTATGCCGTACGATATGGGCTATAGCCCACGGTCCAAAATGATGAGAAACGAGGCTAACTTTTTTTTTCAAAATTAAAAAAAACATGGGCTATAACCCACCGTTTTTTTCATTTTTCATTTTTTTCAAATCCTCAAAAATCAAATCCTCAAAAATGATGAAAAACGGCGTGCCATAGTATGCCGTACGATATGGGCTATAGCCCACGGTCCAAAATGATGAGAAACGAGGCTAACTTTTTTTTCCAAAATTTCAAAAAACATGGGCTATAACCCACCGTTTTTTTCATTTTTAATTTTTTTCAAATCCTCAAAAATGATGAAAAACGGCGTGCCATAGTATGCCGTACGATATGGGCTATAGCCCACGGTCCAAAATGATGAGAAACGAGGCTAACCTTTTTTTTTCAAAATAAAAAAAAACATGGGCTATAACCCACCGTTTTTTTCATTTTTCATTTTTTTCAAATCCTCAAAAATGATGAAAAACGGCGTGCCATAGTATGCCGTACGATATGGGCTATAGCCCACGGTCCAAAATGATGAGAAACGAGGCTAACTTTTTTTTCCAAAATTTCAAAAAACATGGGCTATAACCCACCGTTTTTTTCATTTTTATTTTTTTTCAAATCCTCAAAAATGATGAAAAACGGCGTGCCATAGTATGCCGTACGATATGGGCTATAGCCCACGGTCCAAAATGATGAGAAACGAGGCTAACTTTTTTTTTCAAAATTTCAAAAAACATGGGCTATAACCCACCGTTTTTTTCATTTTTCATTTTTTTCAAATCCTCAAAAATGATGAAAAACGGCGTGCCATAGTATGCCGTACGATATGGGCTATAGCCCACGGTCCAAAATGATGAGAAACGAGGCTAACTTTTTTTTCCAAAATTTCAAAAAACATGGGCTATAACCCACCGTTTTTTTCATTTTTCATTTTTTTCAAATCCTCAAAAATGATGAAAAACGGCGTGCCATAGTATGCCGTACGATATGGGCTATAGACCACGGTCCAAAATGATGAGAAACGAGGCTAACTTTTTTTTTCAAAATTTCAAAAAACATGGGCTATAACCCACCGTTTTTTTCATTTTTCATTTTTTTTAAATCCTCAAAAATGATGAAAAACGGCGTGCCATAGTATGCCGTACGATATGGGCTATAGCCCACGGTCCAAAATGATGAGAAACGAGGCTAACTTTTTTTTTCAAAATTTCAAAAAACATGGGCTATAACCCACCGTTTTTTTAATTTTTAATTTTTTTCAAATCCTCAAAAATGATGAAAAACGGCGTGCCATAGTATGCCGTACGATATGGGCTATAGCCCACGGTCCAAAATGATGAGAAACGAGGCTAACTTTTTTTTTCAAAATTTCAAAAAACATGGGCTATAACCCACCGTTTTTTTCATTTTTCATTTTTTTCAAATCCTCAAAAATGATGAAAAACGGCGTGCCATAGTATGCCGTACGATATGGGCTATAGCCCACGGTCCAAAATGATGAGAAACGAGGCTAACTTTTTTTTCCAAAATTTCAAAAAACATGGGCTATAACCCACCGTTTTTTTCATTTTTAATTTTTTTCAAATCCTCAAAAATGATGAAAAACGGCGTGCCATAGTATGCCGTACGATATGGGCTATAGCCCACGGTCCAAAATGATGAGAAACGAGGCTAACTTTTTTTTTCAAAATTAAAAAAAACATGGGCTATAACCCACCGTTTTTTTCATTTTTCATTTTTTTCAAATCCTCAAAAATGATGAAAAACGGCGTGCCATAGTATGCCGTACGATATGGGCTATAGCCCACGGTCCAAAATGATGAGAAACGAGGCTAACTTTTTTTTCCAAAATTTCAAAAAACATGGGCTATAACCCACCGTTTTTTTAATTTTTAATTTTTTTCAAATCCTCAAAAATGATGAAAAACGGCGTGCCATAGTATGCCGTACGATATGGGCTATAGCCCACGGTCCAAAATGATGAGAAACGAGGCTAACTTTTTTTTCCAAAATTTCAAAAAACATGGGCTATAACCCACCGTTTTTTTCATTTTTCATTTTTTTCAAATCCTCAAAAATGATGAAAAACGGCGTGCCATAGTATGCCGTACGATATGGGCTATAGCCCACGGTCCAAAATGATGAGAAACGAGGCTAACTTTTTTTTTCAAAATTTCAAAAAACATGGGCTATAACCCACCGTTTTTTTCATTTTTCATTTTTTTCAAATCCTCAAAAATGATGAAAAACGGCGTGCCATAGTATGCCGTACGATATGGGCTATAGCCCACGGTCCAAAATGATGAGAAACGAGGCTAACTTTTTTTTTCAAAATTTAAAAAAACATGGGCTATAACCCACCGTTTTTTTCATTTTTCATTTTTTTCAAATCCTCAAAAATGATGAAAAACGGCGTGCCATAGTATGCCGTACGATATGGGCTATAGCCCACGGTCCAAAATGATGAGAAACGAGGCTAACTTTTTTTTTCAAAATTTCAAAAAACATGGGCTATAACCCACCGTTCTTTTCATTTTTCATTTTTTTCAAATCCTCAAAAATGATGAAAAACGGCGTGCCATAGTATGCCGTACGATATGGGCTATAGCCCACGGTCCAAAATGATGAGAAACGAGGCTAACTTTTTTTTTCAAAATTTCAAAAGACATGGGCTATAACCCACCGTTTTTTTCATTTTTAATTTTTTTCAAATCCTCAAAAATGATGAAAAACGGCGTGCCATAGTATGCCGTACGATATGGGCTATAGCCCACGGTCCAAAATGATGAGAAACGAGGCTAACTTTTTTTTTCAAAATTTCAAAAAACATGGGCTATAACCCACCGTTTTTTTCATTTTTCATTTTTTTCAAATCCTCAAAAATGATGAAAAACGGCGTGCCATAGTATGCCGTACGATATGGGCTATAGCCCACGGTCCAAAATGATGAGAAACGAGGCTAACTGTTTTTTTCCAAAATTTCAAAAAACATGGGCTATAACCCACCGTTTTTTTCATTTTTAATTTCTTTCAAATCCTCAAAAATGATGAAAAACGGCGTGCCATAGTATGCCGTACGATATGGGCTATAGCCCACGGTCCAAAATGATGAGAAACGAGGCTA
Organism: Protomyctophum bolini; assembly: GCF_963924005.1. Lineage (NCBI taxonomy): Eukaryota > Metazoa > Chordata > Actinopteri > Myctophiformes > Myctophidae > Protomyctophum > Protomyctophum bolini. Next base: position 61,928 of record NC_137877.1, on the reverse strand, counting down.
ACTTTTTTTTTCAAAATTAAAAAAAACATGGGCTATAACCCACCGTTTTTTTCATTTTTCATTTTTTTCAAATCCTCAAAAATGATGAAAAACGGCGTGCCATAGTATGCCGTACGATATGGGCTATAGCCCACGGTCCAAAATGATGAGAAACGAGGCTAACTTTTTTTTCCAAAATTTCAAAAAACATGGGCTATAACCCACCGTTTTTTTCATTTTTAATTTTTTTCAAATCCTCAAAAATGATGAAAAACGGCGTGCCATAGTATGCCGTACGATATGGGCTATAGCCCACGGTCCAAAATGATGAGAAACGAGGCTAACTTTTTTTTTCAAAATTTCAAAAAACATGGGCTATAACCCACCGTTTTTTTCATTTTTCATTTTTTTCAAATCCTCAAAAATGATGAAAAACGGCGTGCCATAGTATGCCGTACGATATGGGCTATAGCCCACGGTCCAAAATGATGAGAAACGAGGCTAACTTTTTTTTCCAAAATTTCAAAAAACATGGGCTATAACCCACCGTTTTTTTCATTTTTAATTTTTTTCAAATCCTCAAAAATGATGAAAAACGGCGTGCCATAGTATGCCGTACGATATGGGCTATAGCCCACGGTCCAAAATGATGAGAAACGAGGCTAACTTTTTTTTCCAAAATTTCAAAAAACATGGGCTATAACCCACCGTTTTTTTCATTTTTAATTTTTTTCAAATCCTCAAAAATGATGAAAAACGGCGTGCCATAGTATGCCGTACGATATGGGCTATAGCCCACGGTCCAAAATGATGAGAAACGAGGCTAACCTTTTTTTTTCAAAATAAAAAAAAACATGGGCTATAACCCACCGTTTTTTTCATTTTTCATTTTTTTCAAATCCTCAAAAATGATGAAAAACGGCGTGCCATAGTATGCCGTACGATATGGGCTATAGCCCACGGTCCAAAATGATGAGAAACGAGGCTAACTTTTTTTTCCAAAATTTCAAAAAACATGGGCTATAACCCACCGTTTTTTTCATTTTTAATTTTTTTCAAATCCTCAAAAATGATGAAAAACGGCGTGCCATAGTATGCCGTACGATATGGGCTATAGCCCACGGTCCAAAATGATGAGAAACGAGGCTAACTTTTTTTTTCAAAATTTCAAAAAACATGGGCTATAACCCACCGTTTTTTTCATTTTTCATTTTTTTCAAATCCTCAAAAATGTAGAAAAACGGCGTGCCATAGTATGCCGTACGATATGGGCTATAGCCCACGGTCCAAAATGATGAGAAACGAGGCTAACTTTTTTTTTCAAAATTTCAAAAAACATGGGCTATAACCCACCGTTTTTTTCATTTTTCATTTTTTTCAAATCCTCAAAAATGATGAAAAACGGCGTGCCATAGTATGCCGTACGATATGGGCTATAGCCCACGGTCCAAAATGATGAGAAACGAGGCTAACTTTTTTTTTCAAAATTTCAAAAAACATGGGCTATAACCCACCGTTTTTTTTAATTTTTATTTTTTTTCAAATCCTCAAAAATGATGAAAAACGGCGTGCCATAGTATGCCGTACGATATGGGCTATAGCCCACGGTCCAAAATGATGAGAAACGAGGCTAACTTTTTTTTCCAAAATTTCAAGAAACATGGGCTATAACCCACCGTTTTTTTCATTTTTAATTTTTTTCAAATCCTCAAAAATGATGAAAAACGGCGTGCCATAGTATGCCGTACGATATGGGCTATAGCCCACGGTCCAAAATGATGAGAAACGAGGCTAACTTTTTTTTTCAAAATTTCAAAAAACATGGGCTATAACCCACCGTTTTTTTCATTTTTCATTTTTTTCAAATCCTCAAAAATGATGAAAAACGGCGTGCCATAGTATGCCGTACGATATGGGCTATAGCCCACGGTCCAAAATGATGAGAAACGAGGCTAACTTTTTTTTTCAAAATTTCAAAAAACATGGGCTATAACCCACCGTTTTTTTCATTTTTCATTTTTTTCAAATCCTCAAAAATGATGAAAAACGGCGTGCCATAGTATGCCGTACGATATGGGCTATAGCCCACGGTCCAAAATGATGAGAAACGAGGCTAACTTTTTTTTTCAAAATTTCAAAAAACATGGGCTATAACCCACCGTTTTTTTAATTTTTAATTTTTTTCAAATCCTCAAAAATGATGAAAAACGGCGTGCCATATTATGCCGTACGATATGGGCTATAGCCCACGGTCCAAAATGATGAGAAACGAGGCTAACTTTTTTTTTCAAAATTTCAAAAAACATGGGCTATAACCCACCGTTTTTTTCATTTTTCATTTTTTTCAAATCCTCAAAAATGATGAAAAACGGCGTGCCATAGTATGCCGTACGATATGGGCTATAGCCCACGGTCCAAAATGATGAGAAACGAGGCTAACTTTTTTTTCCAAAATTTCAAAAAACATGGGCTATAACCCACCGTTTTTTTCATTTTTCATTTTTTTCAAATCCTCAAAAATGATGAAAAACGGCGTGCCATAGTATGCCGTACGATATGGGCTATAGACCACGGTCCAAAATGATGAGAAACGAGGCTAACTTTTTTTTTCAAAATTTCAAAAAACATGGGCTATAACCCACCGTTTTTTTCTTTTTTCATATTTCATTTTTTTCAAATCCTCAAAAATGATGAAAAACGGCGTGCCATAGTATGCCGTACGATATGGGCTATAGCCCACGGTCCAAAATGATGAGAAACGAGGCTAACTTTTTTTTTCAAAATTTCAAAAAACATGGGCTATAACCCACCGTTTTTTTAATTTTTAATTTTTTTCAAATCCTCAAAAATGATGAAAAACGGCGTGCCATAGTATGCCGTACGATATGGGCTATAGCCCACGGTCCAAAATGATGAGAAACGAGGCTAACTTTTTTTTTCAAAATTTCAAAAAACATGGGCTATAACCCACCGTTTTTTTCATTTTTCATTTTTTTCAAATCCTCAAAAATGATGAAAAACGGCGTGCCATAGTATGCCGTACGATATGGGCTATAGCCCACGGTCCAAAATGATGAGAAACGAGGCTAACTTTTTTTTCCAAAATTTCAAAAAACATGGGCTATAACCCACCGTTTTTTTCATTTTTAATTTTTTTCAAATCCTCAAAAATGATGAAAAACGGCGTGCCATAGTATGCCGTACGATATGGGCTATAGCCCACGGTCCAAAATGATGAGAAACGAGGCTAACTTTTTTTTTCAAAATTTCAAAAGACATGGGCTATAACCCACCGTTTTTTTCATTTTTAATTTTTTTCAAATCCTCAAAAATGATGAAAAACGGCGTGCCATAGTATGCCGTACGATATGGGCTATAGCCCACGGTCCAAAATGATGAGAAACGAGGCTAACTTTTTTTTTCAAAATTTCAAAAAACATGGGCTATAACCCACCGTTTTTTTCATTTTTCATTTTTTTCAAATCCTCAAAAATGATGAAAAACGGCGTGCCATAGTATGCCGTACGATATGGGCTATAGCCCACGGTCCAAAATGATGAGAAACGAGGCTAACTTTTTTTTCCAAAATTTCAAAAAACATGGGCTATAACCCACCGTTTTTTTCATTTTTAATTTTTTTCAAATCCTCAAAAATGATGAAAAACGGCGTGCCATAGTATGCCGTACGATATGGGCTATAGCCCACGGTCCAAAATGATGAGAAACGAGGAAAACTTTTTTTTTCAAAATTAAAAAAAACATGGGCTATAACCCACCGTTTTTTTCATTTTTCATTTTTTTCAAATCCTCAAAAATGATGAAAAACGGCGTGCCATAGTATGCCGTACGATATGGGCTATAGCCCACGGTCCAAAATGATGAGAAACGAGGCTAACTTTTTTTTCCAAAATTTCAAAAAACATGGGCTATAACCCACCGTTTTTTTAATTTTTAATTTTTTTCAAATCCTCAAAAATGATGAAAAACGGCGTGCCATAGTATGCCGTACGATATGGGCTATAGCCCACGGTCCAAAATGATGAGAAACGAGGCTAACTTTTTTTTCCAAAATTTCAAAAAACATGGGCTATAACCCACCGTTTTTTTCATTTTTAATTTTTTTCAAATCCTCAAAAATGATGAAAAACGGCGTGCCATAGTAGTTTGGAGAGGAAGGGGAGGAGCTTGAGAACCTCTGCACTGTTCTTCTTGAAGGACTTGGTTAGTAACACATGACACTGATAACCGCAAGGCGAGAGTTGTTACCTTGAACCTGAACCTTTAGGAAATTGCTGCAATCTGAGACCATAGAGCGCCGAAGTCTGACGTCACTTTCAGTAGAGGGCGTCAGTCCCCAGGTTCATGTATTTGTTTAGTTGCATTGAAATCCCCATTGAGGCGATTTTAGATCGCCTCATATAACAACTGTGTTTGAAAAATAAACATGTCACCCCGGCCGCTTCACTCATATGGATATGAAGAATCAACTGACTGAGAGAAAACGCTAATGTTACTGCTGCTGAATTAGTTAGATTTTCGCTAGAAGCAGACTGTATCATATATGAGTGACTGACTGTTGCAAACGATACAGAGACACCTCCCTGACAATAACGCCGAGACAGCTTGTTTATTTTTGGACCACAACGCTTATAGTAGACGATATTAAGATCACCCCATGTTATTCTCCATAGAGAAATTACTTCCGCGAACCAGGGGAATCGAAGGGATGAGCGAGTTACGTCAGGACTTCGGTGCTCTATTCAAATAAAACAAAAGGTAATGTTGCCCTGAGAGGCAATACAGTAGTTTCTCAACCAAATATGGCATGGTCATGTAGTCCAGGTGACGCTTCAGGCTGTTGCTCCTTCCTCAGACTTAGCCCAATATTTAGATTCCGAGACAGAGTGGATCAAAACACCTTTTTTATTGAAAACTACGGACCTGCGGGGTGTTATTGCTTGCCGCACACAAACCGGACAAGTGGGGCAACCGGGAAAGCAGCTTAGATTTTGCATTTGTACAAGATAAGAGTTACTTTGAGGCAGGGATCGCTTGTGGCCAAAAATAAGCAGTATGGTCGCTAAGACTGACTAAATGAGATCTCCCACAGATCGGTGCACGGCATGCACATTATGTGCAGACATGTTAACCACTTGACTTGAGCCCATAACTTCTCATGCGACAAATATCAAAAATAGCGTGTTGACATGTGATGTAAGCTAAGGTTGTATATCTCCACTTTATGTTGGTTTGGAAATTGTCATATTGATTCACATTGATAACATACAGGCAGACGGGTGGTAAATGCAAGTTATGATTTTAAAGTCATACAAGCATCATACAAATGTATATATTTGTATGATGCCACTCTGTTGTGTTGTGATAGGTTTATTTACCTTTTTAAATTAAACTTTAAACAGGATACAGGCTTTAGTTTACACAGTCAAAGACGTCCGGAAACGCCACTGCCACGTTGTGTGCTTGCAGATTGCCTATTGACGTTGGGGCGCACATACCAGCACGTCATGAAATAGAAATCACACTTCAGAACATGGAAAATAGTAAATACATCTCAGTTCAGTGACCATACCAATTGTGTAAAGAAATGAGACTGTCTCTCTTGCTAAGAATGGAATGTTCCTGTAAAAGATATTTGCTCTGTCCTTTTCATCTGGATTGAACACATTTGCAATTTACAATTTAGGCATTTAGCAGACGCTTTTAATCCAGAGCGATTTACAGTAAGCAAGAAGAACAACACAAGAACCTTATAGAATATCCGTACAATATTCTATTTATTTGATCATAGGTTGTAGCCTACTAGACTGCATGGGCAAGACCACTTCTTCTTAGTCACTGTTTTGCTGTTAACAGGATCATATGGGCTGTAATAATAACATTATTTAATTATTTCAAGAACCTTTCCAAAATGTTTCACTTTATCTTTGTTTCATTGTTACTAGTGCTTGCAAATCTTGTTACAATATACTTGAAACTATTTCCCACCTCTGATGTGGGCATTATTTCCTTCCATGTATAATAATAACAACAACAACAAAAATGTCTCCTAATATAGTGTTGTGAAATTACAATGTCATCATTATTTATAAAATATACCGGTATATGACTTTCATAACATTTATTAGGCCTATTCATGTTGACCGAGGGACAAAACAGAGAATATTTAATTGTAGGGTATTTGAGTAGTTGGATAGTTTTTATTGCATATCATTCGATATTGGATGACATGAGCCAGAAATCTATTTATAGATTATTATTATTTTCCTCCTTTCCTTTTTTTTACTGACAGTTATTGGGAACACAATATTGTTTTAGTTATAGGAATGGCTGCACTTATATTGTAATAGTATTTAAAACTTACTTTGAACATGATGTTTTCCCTGTATTGTGTACATTGCCTCCATCACGTGTATTGTTGTCAAATGTCAATGTTATTTAATTGAAAGAGTTTTAGATTAATATATTTCACACAACGGCAATGGTTCTTTATTGCTTCTCATGGGTTGGATTACCTTACTTAAACATACAAGGCCTCACGATCTTTGGCAGGCCTGAACACCAGTTTTGGAAACACTGGAGTAGAACAACAGCGTCTAAAGCTGAAACAAGGGTGATCGTGTGTGGATGAGTTTATCTGAATCTGCCTCCATGTTTCCCCTATTTTTGCCCTGGGTTTTCCGTCTGCACTCCTTTCTTTTTTTTCTTCCCCGTTATTTTCTTAATATACCTTTGTAGCAAAGTACCCATATCTGCAGCTGAAGAGCTCAGACAGGAAGCAGGAAGTGGACAGCGCAGCGCTCCACTTAGGCTATGTACCTGTGGGTGTCAGTGTGCAGAAACACTTTGATGTTACCAATCCTTCCCCTGTGAGTAGAAAATGAAGACATGCACAGTATACGCATCCTCCTTGTACCTCTCTCTCTCTCTCTAGTCCGCGAAAGTTACCAATCTGCAAAATATGACTAATAGCTTTCTTCACAAATATCACCTCTCAATTTGTTCCAACCGAACCTTGTGACAGCTGCTGAAAGTTGGGGTACCATTAACAACCTATATGCAGGCAAAATGTTCTCATTTTTAATCTGCTTTAGTTTAAGTAGCATGTGACGGGTCAAACTAGGGGTTTTCTCCTTGGGCTAAAACGTTTTGTTTTTTTAAGATATTTTTTGCGGCTTACGCCTTTTATTGGTTTTTGAAGGGACAGACAGTAGGCTGACAGGAAACGGGAGAGAGATGGGGGGATGACATGCAGTAAAGGCCGTGTCGGGCTCGGGAGTCGAACCCGCGGCACACTGCGACTGGATTACTAGTCGGGTGCCCAAACGGTTACGCCACCGCCTGGGCCGGCTAAAACGTCTTTGTGCAAAACAGAATCATGAAAAACCCCTATAGTTTGACACGTCACATGCTACTTAAAGCAAAATGGAAATTAGTAAATTTGCATATAGGTTCAGGTTGTTAATGGTACTTGGAACTAGAACTTTCAGCACCTGTCGCAAAGTTTCCCAAGGGAGTTGGGTTGGAACAAATTGAGAGGTGATAGTAGACACCTTTTATGAACATATTTTGTGAAGAAAGCTATTGGTCTAAGCATTTATTTTGCAGGTTGGTCACACATTTGGCTTACTTTCCCTAACTACTCTCTCTCCACTCTCCTTCCCTCCCTCCCTCTCCTCCAGGTGATGACCTCCTTCTCCCTCTCTCGGCTGCCTGGTGCTTCACCCCTGCTCGGGTCAGAGTTCAGCTGTGACGTCACCAACGGGGAGGTGGCTCCCGGTGCGTCGCTGCGGGTGACGGTCACTTACGCCCCGCTGGCCGCAGACGCAGTCTCTGTCGACTACCTGTCCCTGACCTATCCCGGATCGCTCAGCAAAGCCCTGCTCAAACTCACCGGGAAATGTATAGGTAGGTATACAGTTGCACTATGAATCGTTTTAGGGCGAGAAGAAGCGAACAGGCAGTGGGTGAGGGCACATTTTCATAATTGTTCAAACTTCTTATACTTCTTAGACTTTCAGAAATGCCAAAAATATGAGATTTATAAGCTCACAACATGTTGTGATGTGATGTCTTGTGAGCTTGTGTTAGCAAGACACCATTGTACGTCTAAGTATAAAGTAGGGATTTAGTGGTTAACCGTTTTGCTTTTGGAAAGCTCTCGTTAATGGCAGTGGTGGAAAGTAACTACATACATTTACTTAAAGATGGAGTGCCACAATTTTTGTATTTTTCCAGTTTTCCATGTGTCTATGAGGTGACAGTACTTCATTAGACACCCTGGAGTTGTTTTTATGTGCAATGGTGTATTAACTTTGTATGGCACCGTCGTTTTTCACCAGAAGCAGAGACGTGTGTTTTCATTTTTTCAACCAGTCTAACGTTCATTAGAAGGACAATATCAGTCACCAGAAGCAGAGACGTGTGTGAAGTTACAATTGGTTTATATAGGAAGGTAAAGTTAATATCAAATATCTAAATATTGAATCAAGCAACTTAAAAACCATCTGGGGTGAAACACAGAAGTCAGATGTTAAAATGACAGCAGGGGGGAAAAAAAACTTTAATATTGGACACCTCTTTATAATAATTTCTGTCTGTCTGTTTCTTTCTTACACGTGTGTGCGTGCGTGCGTGCGTGCGTGTGTGCGTGCGTGCGTGTGTGCGTGCGTGCGTGCGTGTGTGTGTGTGACAGTCTACACCGTCTTTGCGCTCCTAGAATACTTGGTCGTTGGATCCAACATGGCGTTCCACCTCACTGCAGCCTTGGACTTCAGCAACCAGGAAGTACTGGTGGCCACGCCCCCTGAGGACAAGAGATACTGACCTCACACACACACACACACACACACACACACACACACACACACATTTGAATTATTTTATTTGGTCCACAAAAAAAAGGAAAAATGCATAGGACATAAACATTATGGGTGCAGTTATTATGTTACAATCACAAGCCTATGACACATGTTTGGAATCATACTGCTAATATAAATGATGTTCCTCGGTTTCCTGTCAATCAAAATCATGCCTAACATTAACCTCTAAAAAAATACAAGAACCGCTGAGAGTGAGATTTTAGAAATGTTAGCCCCTCTAACATTCTCTGCACGTCTGTGTGTGTGTGTGTGTGTGTGTGTGTGTGTGTGTGTGTGTGTGTGTGTGTGTGTGTGTGTGTGTGTGTGTGTGTGTGTGCGTGTGCGTGCGTGCGTGTGTGCACACGCGCATTATGTATACAGCAAACATTTCCTCTCATTTTTTTAAGATTCGTTTTTTGGCTTTTGTGCCTTTGTTGATAGTTACAAGCGACGAGCTGACGCGACAATAAGAGCCTATTATGTGGCATTATGTGGCATGTGCCTGGACTAGGCCAGCATTGACTGTTTCCTGGTGTATTGTGACTGTAATCTTGACAGGTTTCCTGAAGACCAAAGATGAGTCAGTGTGAGGAGAGAGAGGAGGAGGGAGCTGACAAACATCACATCCACAGAGCAGAGCCTCCATCTGTGTCTATGAAGAGTCATGAACCTCCTGACTTCAGTAATGAACCTGGACCTCCAGATACAACGTATGTGAATCCTCCTATACAATTCAAGGTTCAATGTTGTACTTTATTCTTCCATCTTGTGTACACTACATGTACATAAGAGTGAAACTTGGCTTCCTTCAGACAATGCAGCAGCATTATATACACCAGCGGTTCCCAAACTTTTTCACGTCAAGGACCCCCAAAAAATATATGCCAGGGACCCCCCATAAGAGAAGATTTGTACGGCTCTAGCGGTGATTCTCAACCCGTTTAATTTCAAGGACCCCCAGTTTCACATGCATTAGTCTACATATCCCCATTTAATGGCATTTCTATCTCTGGGACCCCCAATTTATATTGTAAAATCAATGCTAATTTAACTCTGAGAGTGTACAAATGGAACCAAATGGACCCTAACGGGTCTCTGAGTTACAGTCCCATAAGGGTCCAGTTGGTTCATAACTATCATCTAGCTGGGTCCCCCCTGGAACTCCCTCAAGTACCCCTGGAGGTCCCCGGACCCCACTTTGGGAACCACTGATATACACAACACTATAATACAACTTTGTGATCTCATGCTAAGTTACATGAATGACAAAAACAAGACATAACATCTAATAATGTTGTATGAATCCTGTTCAAAGTTAATCTACAGATTGTAAGTTACTGTGTGTGCAGTTTGTGAATGAAGTGGTACAAATCAGTGTGGTGTTCAGTAGACAGGCTGGCTGCTTGTGTGCATGTATAGTATGTGAACAGTAATATGTACAGTATGTGATTGTGTACAGTATATGCAACAAGCCATGTTTAAACTATCCCCGGTTATTGTATTGTATATTTAGTAAGTATTGTACAGTGACAACTAAAGTCTCTGTAATGTTTATGTTGTACTATTGTCTATTACTATAAAACTAAAATAAAGGGATTTAAGATCAATCTATATGGCTCTGCCTCCTACTGACTGCCTAGTCCTAATCTGGTGTACTTGTGCCCCCTCTTGGCCAGGCCCTGTAACTACAGTATTTTACATGCATAGTAAAACTACAACAAAACAATTTATATAATGTTTTTTGCAATTTTAGTTTTCTTTTTGCTGCAATGTTGTGAGAGGAAACTAAAAGATGTTACCCTTGTATAAATAAAATGAAATGTAACAATAATACAAATAAAAAAAAGAATTGACAATGTCATTAACACAAACAATGTTATGATTCCAGAAGTCTGTACCACAGAGCAGAGTCTCCAACACCCAGCTACATGTCTATGAAGAGACGCGTCTAAAGGACTTTCTCCTGACTTCAGTAATGAACCTGGACCTCCACACACACAGTATGTGAATCCTACTGTACAATATACACACTATAACCACTAACCAGGGCTGCACACAACTTTTTTGGTCTAGTAGCCTACTCAGAGGAGCACCTGGAGGAGTTACTGGTGCTCTTAAAATGCGGCGACCCGTCTCGCCGGATGGATAAAAGAGGGATGCATGAATAACTTATAGCAAAGCGATATTTATTGGATAAGTGGGGACTGGGGAGTCAATGGAGAGTATTGCAACTAAACTCTAGATTCATCCCATTATTTAAAAAAAATCTAGAGTTGCAAATTGCAGCTATAGGTCCATGTGTATTCCAGCCCTATATCATGCATATTCTAATACAAACTTCTTAATACTTCCTAAGGATAATATGAGCATCAAAGCAATATTTAGATTTCTTTTTTTAAATTATTTAATAGCTCACAACGTGTTGCGGAGGCGACACGTTGTGAGCTTGCAGATCGGCTATTTGTTTAACATATGACACGTCGTACGGCGAAGCATACGTCAGGCTTCCCTGACTGAGGCAATGTACACAGTCAACACAGAGTCAGACAGTCAGACAGACACACATTGCTCCTCGGTGCAAAATAAACAGTGTACACTACCCGACTTTACGATAATAAGGGACAGTATGTCGGGGCACGCTGTTGTCATGTTGATAAGCTTCATATTGTGCAGCAGCAGTGCCAGTCCGTGAGAAACGGCATCGCACACTTGCTCCAGCATCTGGAAAACAAGCAGTGAGCAGCATGGAATCCTCCCTCGTTTGACTAAGGACACGCTGTGATTAGCCACAATGGCCAGTGCACTTGTGCAAGACGTGCTGTGATTAGCCAGTAGTAGCTACGGTACTTTGAGTGGCAGTCAGTGCGAAATGCTCTCTGTGTGGCCCCAGCTGTAAGCTGTTGGTGCAGAAGCGCTTCCCGGCGCATTATGAATTTTGACGGCGCATGCACACTGGCGCACCGCTTATGTGCAGCCCTGACTATAACACTATACAATATACACACTATGGTCCTCTCCTCATTCACAAAGGAGAAATACGCCACAGTGTAACTGATGCGTAAATAGATGCGTAATATGATATCGTATTTATCCGTCCGATCAAGCTGCGATTTGCTCCTGTGATATTCAGGGAACCTGCATGGTGTAATCACTTCAATTGCGGATCGCTGAGTGTATCCTTTCCGCATTTTTCCCAAGCGATTCGCCTGGTTAGTTGGAACATCCATGCCCATTCAACACAATATAAGGCAACAGGAAATATCGAAATACGTCATCATAGCCTGCACAGAGGATTCCAAACTTTAAATTTTATACAACAGCCGCGATGAGCAGTTCATTTTGACAGGAGGGTCTCTGCACGGACAGATCTTCAAGTAAACAGCGCAAGTTGTATATAATTATAAACTAAACTTGCCAACTTGGCACGCATTGCTTCACTCCTTGTTAAATGTCAGAACATTAATAAGTTAACTGATGTTACAGTTACTTTCACATAATGAGAAAGAAGTTAATTTGTACTGTTCACCACACGACCAAATGCTATATTACAACTCGGCAATGATAAAAGCCCTTACTGATGACTGCACTGCAGGGTTATAAAAATATGAAAGAACAATTGCACACTCGCCTGCAGAAGTAAAATAGATATCAGAGCTGCATTGATTCATGCAGGGAATAGATTAATATCATCTCACTGTCATCTGTCTAAATGCCATGTGGAGAATGGATTTGTTCTGATCATGGACACGTAGGTAGGCATATAGCTATTTAAATGTTCAACCATATACGGCGGGTAGCCTATATCCTCTTTGTGCAGGTTCATTGCATGATGTCGTCATATTAAAATGATTTGCGGGACATTTGTCACCAAACATGATTGATCTCATGATGAGATCAATGTAGTAGCCTACAGCCTACACAGCTACAGTTGCCCATATTATAATTAATTAAGGTGATCTGGCTTAAAACTATAGACTGGCCGAATTGCACTGATGCCATAATGTGGACTTCTATTTTTTTATAGGGCTAATTAGCCCTAGTGATTGCTGTCTGTCTGTCAGACCGGCATGTCTGTGAACCCAGGGCTCGAAATTAACTTTTCTTGGTAGGACCAGTGCTCCCAAATTAAAAAGTTAGTAGCACTAGCAAAAAATTAGGAGCACCTACCCAAAAAGTAAGGAGCACAGACAATATATATAACGCAATACATTGTATTAATAAAAGAGTATAACGCAGTATACCAATTAACACTTGTAAACATCTCCATGTCAGTGCATTAGTCACGTGCATACCTAACTGTGGCATTAAGACATTGCATTTCTGAGCACTGAGCACTGCAGAGTTCATCACATGCCGGGTTAAGGTTTAACAATAAAATATGAAACTTATTTATTCAGACCATGGAGAAATGTATTCAGTCCACCATGAACATTTTCCCTTCCCTTTTTTGCTATAATGCTTGTCCCCACAGGTCTCAATATTTGCTATTGAGAATGAAAGAAATTAGATCAAATGTGACGTATGATGATATATAATGATATATAATGATAGGAGCACCTCACTTCCCACTTAATTTTTATTGAAGGAAGAACAGACAGACAAAAACTCAACTAACAAGAAAAAAAAGACAAAAAGTAAAAGAAAAAAGGCTGCATTTTTCATATTACAATAAACATTCAATGAAATTCTATTGCAATATCGCTAGGCTGAGAGAAGAGATTCCACTTTTCCCATTTTTTTATAGAATTTATCCTCTTGTAGTCTAAGTATGAATGTTAGTTTTTCCATAGAATGCAGTTCCTCAATAATGTCCATCCATTGATCTTTCGTTGGTGGGTCCTGTTGGTACCAGCGTCGTGTGATTGCTTTTTTACTTGATGCTAAGAGGATCTTGATTCAATATTTATCATGTGTTAGAAACTCTTCAGGGATATTTCCCAATAGTAGAAAAGAAACAGACAGAGGTATCTCAAAACACAGAATGGTCTCCAAAGTGGAGTGAATATCCTGCCAGTATTTCTGAATTTTAGGACAAGACCAGAAAATATGAGCGTGGCCCGCTTCCTTGTGGCCACATTGTCTCCAGCAAGGCTGTTCTGTTTTCAGTTGTCTTGATTTAATTTTTGGAGTAATAAAAAATCTCATTAAGTTCTTCCAACAGAATTCTCTCCACATTCTTGAGTTGGTGGATGTAATTTGTGTTTTGCACATGTTTGCCCATTCTTCTGATGTGATGGTAATCTCCAACTCTTTTTCCCAATTAGTTTTAATGTACTCTGTGGAGTTAGACCTAGCTGAAACCAGGGCATTATATATACTGGACACTACTCTTTTGGACTCCTGCTTATATGCCTGAATAAAAACCTGTATGAGATGGTTTGAGGCCACCGGCTCGGATGCTTTCACCTCCCCCATGAAGTACTCTCGTATTTGGAGGTATCTAAAAAAGTCCTTGTTATCTATGCACATACACATATTTTTCAATTGTTCAAAGTTCAATAACACATTGCCTTTCATGGCAGTACTGTAAGAGGAAAAACCATACCGAGCCCATCGGGTGTGATTTTTAACTCATGCATTGTCCTGGGGCCAGGATTTAAAATGTGGTCTCCTGACTCTCAGTCCCTCTCCCATCCATCTCTTCACGGACACCGAAGCATCAAAGCTCTCCTGAGGAGGACCCTCTACAATTGCTCAATTCAACAGACCCATTCAGGATTCTAAAAACGCCTTCTCAATCCTGACCTAAGTTTTAAGTGTATAGAGAGGCACTTGTCTTTATCTCCTTGGGCAAATCATTCCATTGCACCGTTTGTACTACATGGAATACAAGCTACTGTTATGCTAATTACATGCACAAAAGTAATAGTAGTATTATTCACTGTCTCTGTTGTTTATGTATTGTTATTTCTGTCTGTATGATTCCAGAAGTGTCCACCACAGAGCAGAGTCTCCAACTCCCAGCCTTCTGTCTGTGAAGAGTGACTGGTCTAAACCAGGAAATCCTCCTTACTTCAGTAACGAACCTGGACCTCCTGATTCACAGTATGTCAACCCTCCTATAAATATATACAACTGCACTATAACACTGTAACACTATACAATATACACTATAACACTATACAATATACACTATAACATATTGTGGGGTGTCGCTAGGCAACCAGCCGCCAGGTGAGCGTCATGGCCCAGACAGCCAGTGGGGAGGAGGCAGAACACAGCCGAGGAGAACACGCCTCCTCTGCCTCGTCATCGACCAGACATACTACCCAGCCCACCTATTGGCTCAAGGCCAAGTGCACGCTTGTAGTGCCGAAATTATTTCGGCTCGTCAGAAATGTTTCAGTAGCACCGAATAGCCGACTTTAGGACGGTACCCGCCCCCCCCGAACCTCAAATGACGTCACATTGTAGGCTCTACAGCGCCGAACCGAATTATATTCGTCTCTAAAATAGGAGTATGAATCGGCCCTAAGAGCGTCTGCTAAATGCCTAAATTGTAAATTGTAAAATGTGACAGACATCATGATTATTATAGAATCTAAGACCGTGATTCACATAATCAGGTATTATTACTTAGGCAACAATTCAAATATATACAGCATACGATAAAGAAATTATTTTAAAAAATGGCTGATGGGGAAGTCCTCGTACATTCCCTTTGGGGACATTGTATTTAAAGTGTAAATCCAAAAGGATTCACGTTGTAGCAACAATCTATTCAGATCCCCTCCTCGCCTGCATGGGGCATTTCACATGTTCAACCCATAGACTGTAAAAGATATGGACAAAGCGTTCCCCGGGTCTAACATGGACGTAAAATGAAGCCAGTAATTCCTTGCACTGTAAGTCGCCATCTTTCTAGATCCGTTTGGGCCCAGCTGGCCCATTGGCTGGCCCAGACAACGAGGCGGGACTTCCCCCCCCTTCTTCTCCGTTGGTTTTTATTTTGACTCGAGTGGGAGGGGACTCCCGATCATAGACTGTAAACGGTAGCCACGCCCCTCAGAACATACGCGACTTTATGGTAATTTCTTTTTGCGAACGCAGTGAGCACTTACTATGAGACCTAGCAGATCATGTCTGTCTGTCTGTCTGTCTATCTGTCTGTGTGTGTGTGTGTGTGTGTCTGTCTGTCCCGCTATCCAAATATGGAGTGTGTTGCATCAGCAATCACTCAGCTCCATATATGGGCACAAAAGGGGCCAGGTCCACTCAGCTCCATATATGGGCACAAAAGGGGCCAGGTCCACATATACAGTAACAGCGGGACAGACACACAGACAGACAGACAGACAGACAGACAGACAGACAGACATGATCTGCAGGGTCTCAGCTGCGTTTGCTTCCCGCGTTTGCGCGTCTTACTGGTATAAATGGGACCATCATTTTCCAAAAAGAATATTATGACATTAGAAATTAGACTTTAAACTAGTGACTGGAAGCAGAAAGTATTCATGACCATGTTTATTAAGGTAATACAGTCTAGGTGAAGTTGGGCCCAAATACATGGACTTCTATGGGGCTATGGGTTCTTTTGGGTCCAGTGACAGTGCCACAACAGGCCCATTATATGAACTTTCAGGAAATCCCGATTTCCTCAGTGGCTTCACAAAATATCTGTCTGACTGCCCCCCTGGTTCAACCCCCTGATATCTCAGAGTGGCCACTGTGTGTTTAGAGGACAGAAACTGCATTGCAACCAAAGGGGCTTTTTAGGATCTTGGTTGCTGGATGCTGCTTCTATGCTCGAACATGTGCGTCTTTAGCGCCCTGTTGGTCTTGCCAACATATCCTAGTCCAACATGGGCATTTGAGCAAGTATATCACATTTTTGGTCGTGCATGTTATGGTGCCCTTGATGTCAAAGTTTTTACCCGTGAGTGGGTGTGTAAAAGTGTGGCTCTTAGTGGTGAAGTTGCATTGTGCGCACCTGCCGCATTTATAATTGCCATCCTATGTAGGACAGCGCCACCTAGAGGGTGTGGTAACACCCTGTCTCCTCTAGGACAGCACCACGGTGGAGGACGTGGAGACCCTCATCAAGGACACCGACTACAACGGCTTCCCGGTCGTCGTGTCCCGCGAGTCTGAGAGGCTCATCGGATTTGTGCAGCGCAGAGACCTCACCCTGGCTATCAGTAAGACCTCCCCCTATTGGCTATCAGTAAGACCTCCCCCTATTGGCTATCAGTAAGACCTCACCCTGGCTATCAGTAAGTGTAAATAACCATTTAAGAGCTATCTTGAGTGTGAAGTGTTGTTTTCCATAAGTGGCCCTACAGTTACTCATCCTGGCCAGAGGAGGGAGCTGTCGCCATTTGGGACAATCTAGCCTTTGGACCTTCAACATTAGCTGGACCCTGGCCTACTTTTATTCTTTTCTCTTTCTTTGAGGTCTTGAAACTGTTCAAAGTGTACATTTAAAGCAGTTAAACCTTGGTGTAATACTTGTTTGTTAAAGGGTATACAATACAGTAATGAGCTGACCCAGGGGGTCCCGAGAGGGGCTAACAAGTGTAATGCTTTATTGCGAACGCAGTGAGCACTTCCTATGAGACCTAGCAGATCATGTCTGTCTGTGTGTCTGTCTGTCCCGCTATCCAAATATGGAGTGTGTTGCATCAGCAATCACTCAGCTCCATATATGGGCACAAAAGGGGCCAGGTCCACTCAGCTCCATATATGGGCACAAAAGGGGCCAGGTCCACATAGACAGACAGACAGACAGACAGACATGATCTGCAGGGTCTCAGCTGCGTTCGCTTCCCGCGTTTGCGCGTCTTACTGGTGGTGTCGTCCACTCACAGTTAACAGTATTTGTATTGAGTTGTACTTTAAATGTACTGGAATTCTGCAAACAGTTAATAAATACTATTGCTGAATCAATCAAAAAGATTTACACACACACTCACACTGATTGATTGATTAATTGAAGTATTTATTAACAGTTTGCAGAATTACAGTACATTTCAAGTACAACTCAATACAAAGACTGTTAACTGTGAGTGGACGACCCAGTTAAGCATTACACTTGTTTACAACAGGGTCCACATTGTTCAATTCATCAAAACATTTAGAGACATACAAATAGACACTTCTATGTAGCTCACACACACACACACACACACACACACACACACACACACACACACACACACACACACACACACACACACACACACACACACACACACACACACACACACACACACACACACACACACACCCAGAGAGAGACCGTTCCATTAAGGTCAGTTTACACCTCATTCACACACAGAGAGAGAGAGAGAGATATTCACACAGAGAGAGAGAGAGAGACCATTCCATTCAGGTCAGTTTACAATTTAGGCATTTAGCAGACGCTCTTAATCCAGAGCGACTTACATTAAGCAAGAACAAAAAAGCATGGGAATACATCACATAAAAACATTTATCATGAAACATGCGTAACCTAAGAAAGTTACAGTGGAATATCTATATAATTAAACTATACATATAAACTATACATATATACTATACTATGCTATACATATGTACTATGACGTGCTATGACTACATACAGTGCAATTATAGTGCTGTCTTCATAACATGCTATAAGTCTGTATCAAATGCTATCTAAGGGGGTAGGGTAAGTGCTATGGGCCATGATGGAGTCTGAAAAGGTGGGTTTACCTCAAAATACCAACAATGAGTAGTAGCCTATTAATGATTATACAGACTATATATATATATGCGTTACCTCAGTCTGAGCAAGTAGGCCATTATTTATATACCACCTTTCACACATTCAAACAAAGTACAGTACAGCTCATTTAAAGCCCAGACTATATCAGGCTATCTATCAAGCCTAGTTGATAGACTAGCAGCAATTTGCAACTCTAGATTTTTTTATAATGGGATGAATCTAGATGAAATAAAGTATGGATGCCACAACTGGACCAGGATGGAAAGACCAAGGGTTTGCGTTCTAAGCACAATGACGTGTTTTAAAAAATTGGTGTATGTACAGTATGTGCCATTTAACATTCCATTTTCCAATTTCTTCGGCTTGTTGCCATATATGAATGGAATGAGATATGAGAGGACCACATTTTTGTTGGCAGTATTTACTCAATGTGCCACTGAACAGAACTTCATTCAATTTGTAGGGTGTGACTATACTGCGTTCCATCAGAAGCCATGGGATATTCTCTTCTTGGGAAAACCATTTCTCAAGTGAGCGGATGGCAAAGGAGATGTGATATAATTCTAAATTGGGAAATTCAAATCCACCTTGTTGTTTACTTTGGTAAATAATTGTATTTTTCAGCCTTGGTCGTTCCCCCTTCCAAATTAATTTTGTAACCAGGCCTTGTATCTGACTTTTGTTTTAATCTTGATGAGTATAGCGTACAGCTCATGAAAATCAAAAAATCCTATTTCAAAATATTAGAATATTTACGAGACCACTAAAAAAGTATATTAATGTATGCAGTCAATACTTGATCTGGGCTACTTTTGAACAAACCATTTCATCAATGGGGCGTGGCATGGAGGTGACCAGCCTGTGGCACTGTTGAGGTGTTATGGAAGCCCAGGTTTGCTTTGATAACAGCCGTAAGTTAATTTGTATTGTTCAGTCTCATGTCTCACACCTTCCTCTTGACAATACAACCTAGAATCTCTGTGGGGTTCTGGTCAGGCCAGTTGGCTGGTCAGTTAAGCACAGTAATACCATGGTCAGTACACCAGTTACTAGTAGTTTTCAATATAAAAATATATTTCAATCCAAATACAGCAAAAATAGAAGATCTACAAGCTCAAAACATGTCACACTGCGACACGTTTTGAGCTTGTAGATCTTCTATCTTGGCTACTACAACAGTATATGCAGTGTGGCCCTCTGGAGTGAGTGTGGCCCTGTCCATATCCAAAGTTGCCCACCCCTGATTTAGATGTTGTAGAATCTGCTCTCTGCTCTCAATGAGGTTAATGTGTCTCATCATCACGTCTGTTTGCTGCTCTTCCAGATATCGCCGTGCAGTTCCTCCATAAATCTGCCCCCATATGCAAGCTACAGAAGTAGTATGCAGCGCATGTCGCCAGGTTAGTGGATGTATAGATCTACACGTTGTGTTCTATTCATTCCATGGTGCAGGTTAGTGGATGTATAGATCTACACGTTGTGTTCTATTCATTCCATGGTGCAGGTTAGTGGATGTATAGATCTACACGTTGTGTTCTATTCATTCACACACAGACACACAGACATCAAAGGGGGCTTCAGCCCCTGCCCTTTTACCCTTCTGTAAAACAACTGCCCTCTCCAGACCACGAATGCAGCGTTTGCTACATGGTGGAAGAAATGCAAAATGCCCTCCTCTCCTTTCCATGCCATTCCAGAAGGCCGCAGTCTCGTGAACTTACGTCTCCTGAACTTAAACACAGCATTTTGCGTTGAACAAATTTGTTTAGAAATCCATGTCGTTACACCGCATCTCCACTAGCTAAAGATTGCTGGGTTGCGCCCCAAAAATATCTAATCTACAAGCTCTCAACGTGACACGTTGTGAGCTACCTGGTTGGTTGGTTGGTTAGTAGCATATTCTTGTCTCAAAGATTAAGATTCAAGATTCAAGATTCAAGATTCAAGATTCAATAATTTATTTGCCATGTCAACAAGTTGATAGGAATTTGTCTTGGTTCATACTCAACATATACACAAACAAGAAGGACAGTACAATACAAAAACCAGCAGCATATGAAATTACATTCAGTTTTTTTAAAGTGCTATATGCATATACTGTACTATTGGTTCAGATGTCTAATGGCTACTGGGTAAGTGCTATCCCTGAAGCGACATGTAGAGCTCTGGATACTTCTATATCTCCTGCCTGATGGGAGGAGATTGAAGAGGTGATGTGCAGGATGGGAGTTGTCTGCAATGATTTTGTTTGCCTTTCTAATTATTCTGGTGGAATAGAGTGAGGAAAGTGTAGGGAGGCTGCATCCTATGTTTTTTGATGCGCGACGTACTACTCTTTCCAGCTTTGATTTGTCTTGAGAGGTTGTGTGACCAAACCAGACAAGCATGGAGAAGGTGAGAACACTTTCAATAGTGGCCCTATAGAAGTGAGTCATGGCTGCTTGGCTGACTTTGAACTTCTTAAGCTGCCGCAGGAAATAGAGACGCTGGTGTGATTTGCTTATTATGAGACTGGTGTTAAGATCCCATGATAAGGATTCATGGATGGTGGTCCCTAGGAACCGGAAGGAGGAAACTCTTTCTACCTCTTCCCCATTGATGAAGAGGGGGGGGAGGGGACACGATTTCTTTTTCCTGAAATCTATGAACATCTCTTTGGTTTTAGAGATGTTTAGGATTAAGTTGTAACTCTCACACCATCTCACCAGCTCCTCTACTGCTCTGCGGTAGTCGGTTTCCACCTCGTTGGTAATAAGACCTACTAAGGATGTGTCATCAGCAAACTTATACATCATAACTGTACTAAAGTGAGATTGACAGAAATGAGTGTATAAAGAGTACAGAAGTGGAGAAAGGACGCACCCCTGGGGGGCCCCAGTGTTTAGGAGCCTCGACAGCGAGACGAGATCACCTATTTTGACCACCTGTTTCCTGTCACATAGAAAATTAAAGATCCATTTACATAGAGGTGTACTGACGCCTAGCTCCTGTAGGGTTGAAATCAGCTTCCCAGGCACTATTGTGTTAAATGCGGAGCTAAAATCAACAAAAAGTACACGAGCATAGGTGGATCTGGATTCTAGATGTTGAGTAATATTGTGCAGACAGAGGGACACTGCATCATCTACACTCCTATTTGCTCTGTAGGCAAATTGGTGGGGATCTAGTGCTATGCTGGACAGGTGTTTACATACCAGTCGCTCAAAGACTTTCATAATGACAGATGTTAGGGCAACAGGCCTATAGTCATTAAGCCATGCATGTCTAAGTACAAACGGTGAAACTGCGACATGAGTCCATATTTATCATTACCAATGTTATCGGTCGGTCAATAGCTTTCTGTTTGTTTCTCTATCACAGTTACTGACATGTGGATGAAACAGCAGACGCAGGACATCGACTCTGCTTTGGACCCGGAGAGCAAAGACCGCTCGTCTGAGAAACTGCAGCCGCCGTCTGTGTCCGTGAGCCATCACCAACACCACTGAGGGGAGGAGATTGTGTTTTCAGCCAGGTTGGCATTTAATGCTCCTCCCACCTCCGGTGAACTCTCACATTTCTGACATTGAGGCACAAGAACACTTTGGTCACTTTTATTTTTTTTATATAAAGTATATTTATTGTTTTTTCACTTGGGTGACTTTGTGAGTGTGTGTTGGTGTTTCTTGCTTATCAAATCAAGGAGACAACAAGAGAAACAAGACTACAGATATGTAGTAATGCCCCATTTAGACTGCAGTCACAGCCAGTCAAATATTTTCCCCCCGACCGTTCACACTGCATCTGCAATGAGCAGTAATGCAATACAGTGAGGACATGAATAACAAAAAATAAAAGATCAATTAAAAGCAATGTTGTAGAAGTGGGTCTTGAGCTGTGCTTTAAAAATGTCTACAGAGGCTTCCTGAAGAAGGCACAGTGGGAGCTTGTTCCATGCCGTCGACCCGTAGAAGCAAAAAGCTGCTTCCCCGTATTTTTTGAGGTTTGGGCTGTGTTAACATCATGATAACTCCAAGTGTTGGTGAGATTCATACCTCCAAATATAGTTGCTCTGTGGATTTATTTTTAAATTCACGTCTCCCCAAGAATCTCCTTTAGTTCACTTTAGTATGTGTGCCAAAAGTGTGCCTTTGAGCCCTGCTTTACAGTGAAACTCAACAGGGAGACTATCTTACGTCATACATATATATTCTTTTTAATCTATGGAGCAACTATTGGACAACAGACACGAATATGTGTAGTTACATTGTGGCATGGAAACCACACAGCTCAAAGCTCCACCAATAAACATAATATGTCTTTGCACTTTAAGTAATCTGGTGTGGTGAGTTATTATGAATAATAGTCAGGTTTTCTTTTTCTTTCTTTTCAGTTAACCCATTTAGGCCTGACGTCGAAGTTAAAAAAATGTCTGAAATACCTCATGTTTCTCTATCAGTGGTGCTCAATATTTCATGTCGAGGACCCCCAGAATTATGTGTATTTGGCCGCCGACCCCCATCTGAAAATATGTTGTTCCAGAGACCTCCCCAGAAGCAAATGTATGAGTTAAAAATGTTCCCTCTGAAAGAATATATATTCAAAGATTTCCACCACATTTTCACGATATTTCAAAAATAGCAGACCTACAAGCTCGTAGCGCTGCACTCGTGCTGTGCTATGAGCTTGTAGATCTGCTATTTTTCAACGGCTAAAGCATAACATAATGCTTAAAACACCAAAGGGGTTCCCGCCCAAAATGGGTTAAATATTGGTCCGGGTTGCGTGGTCCGGCTTTTATTTGCTACCTGGCACATTCTTATTAATAAAAATAAATATTTTATTGTTTAATTAAAGAATATAACATTATTTAATACAACTATAATACATTTCAACATTTTATTACTAAATGATATAATATTATTTAGGGTTAGGGTTTATATAATTGTATAACACTAACAATAATATAAGTTTGTGGTCCGTCTTTTTGATTGATTGATTGAAATATTTATTAACAGTTTGCAGAATTACAGTACATTTTAAGCACAAACTCAATACAAAGACTGTTGACTGTGAGTGGACGACACCATGAAGCATTACACTTGTTTACAACAGGGTCTAGTTACTAGTATGTACCTATAGCCTAGGGTTACAGTAACGATAGTAAATGTTTGGATTTAAATACGTTCTAAAACATAATTATTTATTTTATATAATTGTATATAACATTAATAACAATAATATAAGTTTTGCATTGTGTGCACAATTTCACAGCAATCACAAGATGTGTTCATGATTTACAGCTTTTTGTTTGAAACTGAGCACTCCTGCGAACTTTGGAAGCCAATCTTAGCCAATCAGGATGGAGTCTGAGAAATCTGAAAGACCCGTTTCGTTGAATGGCTCTAGAGAGACTGTGTACCAATTTGCGTGATGTTTAGACCAAATTTGCAGTTGTACTGTCCAAAAACTTGTTTTGCACAAAGCGGTCTCCTGGTGGCGCTATAACAGGCCGTTCTGGAAATTTTGGGCCAGAGGTTCATCGTTGGCATCCAGGGAGTGTGTGTGCAAAATTTGGCATCGTCCAGGTTAACGGTGCCGGAGATTAGCTCCCCATGCCTTCGGCATGGTGGAGACAATTAATGAAACTAGAAACTACAGACAAAACGATTTCCCCTCATTTTACAGCTCAATTTACAATATATATGCAAAATAAAGGCTTTGCTGCCATCTGGTGGTGATAACCGCATACGGCACATTGTAGATTAACCGTCCACAAAGCTTGATTTTAAAGCAATAATAAACTTAAACTATAATCTAATGGCGTTTCTACTGAGAGACACTAACTGTTATAATGTTTATAGTTGTATACGTTGCTAAACATCATCAATAATCAGTACTGTAGCTGTTGAAAGGTTTTATACGTTATTAAAAGCAGGAATGTCTGTTGTTTACATCGAGTTATAAATAAAGGTTGTTTAGCGCTGAAGTGACCAGATTCTGGTTGAGGTTTCCGGTGTGTAACATTGAAATCCAGTGACCTATCGAACTCTGTGACTGCTAGCCTCCTAGCTAGCTTTTCAAATGATGTAAAAACTAAACAGTACTACATTTGATGTAAAAACTGTTCTTTATTTCAACACATCAAACTATTAGTAGCCTAATTAATTACACAATGAATGGACTGTCCTACGAAACAACGATAACCCTTAATAATAGCTATAAAGATAAGACAATAACGAATAACTTAAGCTAATGCTCATTGACATAGCGTCCCGTAGACATAGACTCCCGTCCCGTGGTGTAGTTTTTAGAGGATCAGATTGTAGTTCTTCTAGCGTCCCGTGGTGAATGGAACATGTAGTTCTTATAGGCTCAGAATGTAGTTCTTCCATCCACCCACATATGGTGTATGGGAAATGTAGTGTTTGAATGTAGTTCTATGGTATCATAATGGGAAATGTAGTCCAGCAATGTAGTTCTTCCATCCACCCACATATGGTGTTTGGGAAATGTAGTGTTTGAATGTAGTTCTATGGTCCATCCACATGTTCATATGGGAAATGTAGTCCTGAAATGACGCCGTGTGGTGTCCCATAGGTGGGAGGGACGCCGATGACGTCCCATAGTTGGGAGGGACGCCGGACGGTGTCCCATAGTTGGGAGGGACGCCGGACGGTGTCCCATAGTTGGGAGGGACGCCGGACGGCGTCCCATAGTTGGGAGGGACGCCAAAGACGTCCCATAGTTGGGAGGGACGCCATCCGGCGTCCCATAGTTGGGAGGGACGCCATCCGGCGTCCCATAGTTGGGAGGGACGCTGATGACGTCCCATAGTTGGGAGGGACGCCGATGACGTCCCATAGTTGGGAGGGACGCCGGACGGTGTCCCATAGTTGGGAGGGACGCCGGACGGTGTCCCATAGTTGGGAGGGACGCCGGACGGCGTCCCATAGTTGGGAGGGACGCCAAAGACGTCCCATAGTTGGGAGGAACGCCGGATGGTGTCCCATAGTTGGGAGGGACGCCATCCGGCGTCCCATAGTTGGGAGGGACGCCATCCGGCGTCCCATAGTTGGGAGGGACGCTGATGACGTCCCATAGTTGGGAGGGACGCCGATGACGTCCCATAGTTGGGAGGGACGCCGCACGGTGTCCCATAGTTGGGAGGGACGCCGGACGGTGTCCCATAGTTGGGAGGGACGCCGGACGGCGTCCCATAGTTGGGAGGGACGCCGGACGGCGTCCCATAGTTGGGAGGGACGCCAAAGACGTCCCATAGTTGGGAGGGACGCCATCCAGCGTCCCATAGTTGGGAGGGACGCCGATGACGTCCCATAGTTGGGAGGGACGCCGGATGGCGTCCCATAGTTGGGAGGGACGCCGTCCGGTGTCCCATAGTTGGGAGGGACGCCGATGACGTCCCATAGTTGGGAGGGACGCCGGACGGTCTCCCATAGTTGGGAGGGACGCCGGACGGCGTCCCATAGTTGGGAGGGACGCCGATGACGTCCCATAGTTGGGGGGGACGCCGGATGGTGTCCCATAGTTGGGAGGGACGCCGATGACGTCCCATAGTTGGGAGGGACGCCGGATGCGTCCCATAGTTGGGAGGGACGCCGGATACGTCCAATAGCTGGGAGGGACGCCGGATGCGTCCCATAGTTGGGAGGGACGCCGGATGGCGTCCCATAGTTGGGAGGGACGCCGATGACGTCCCATAGTTGGGAGGGACGCCGGATGGCGTCCCATAGTTGGGGACGCCGATGACGTCCCATAGTTGGGAGGGACGCCATCCGGCGTCCCATAGTTGGGAGGGACGCCATCCGGCCTCCCATAGTTGGGAGGGACGCCGATGACGTCCCATAGTTGGGAGGGACGCCGATGACGTCCCATAGTTGGGAGGGACGCCGGACGGTGTCCCATAGTTGGGAGGGACGCCGGTTTACATTGTGCTAAAGATACAATAATTAATACAATACTGGTAATAGAAAAAAATAAGAGAGAGAAAAGATTTTGGATCTACTTTTTGGCATTCATCTTTCTGTGTGCACGCATGCACACACACACACACACACACACACACACACACACACACACACACACACACACTCACTCACTCACTCACTCACTCACTCACTCACGCACGCACCTTGTGGTGACAACAGCTCCTTTGAGTTTTCTCAGACAATATACGTTTACATTGCCAAAGTGTCAAAATATTATAAAAACCATTGAAAATGGGGAAAGTATTTACAGTCGGGAGGTACAGCATTGTGTAAACAAAGTATATACAGTTGGAGGTACAGTATTGTGTAAACATAAAGTATATACAGTTGGAGGTACAGCATTGTGTAAACATAAAGTATGTACAGTTGGAGGTACAGCATTGTGTAAACATAAAGTATATACAGTTGGAGGTACAGCATTGTGTAAACAAAGTATTTACAGTTGGAGGTACAGCATTGTGTAAACTAAGTATTTACAGTTGGAGGTACAGCATTGTGTAAACTAAGTATTTACAGTTGGAGGTACAGCATTGTGTAAACTAAGTATTTACAGTTGGAGGTACAGCATTGTGTAACCCCTCAATGGACATCATTGGCCACAGTTAGGTGACTCAAATGGCGCTTACACACCCACCCCTAATTGCTACTGGTGTGAAAACAGAGCAATTCAAAAAACATAAAAATACAAAGAGCCATTAAATAACAAAACCAAAATTCAAAACCTTTTAAGCATTCATAACACAGGCTATATTCAAGATTGCAAACATAAACTGGCCTACTTAGAGGGTGAATGTCAGAGACTTGCTTAAACAACTCGGGTTATGTCTTCTGCTTTGTTCCTTTTTGTTCTTGAGCTCTCCCATCTTCTTTTCTTTCTCTTTCTTGAGCTTTGCCATCTTTTCTTTCTCTTTCTTTGGCTCTGCCATTTTCCCTTCTTTCTCTCCTTTGAGCTTTTAGCTGCCATCTTCATGATCACAGTCAGGGACATGTTGTTGCTCCGTTCCTTAGGGGCGGATATGGCCTCGACGACCTGCTCAGCGATGCTGGGGCTGGTCTTCTTTGGTCGTGGAGCTGCTGCCTTCATGGCCGGGGCTGGAGAGAAGGATGGAGGCTTTTGTATGAGTGGCTCTTCCACCACTCTGCTCAGCTTGGGCCTCTCACCAACAGCTGATTCTTCAGCTGAGCTGCTGATCATATCATCTTGTAGACCTGCCTGCATTTCCTGTGTTCCCTGCAGAGCCTCATCACCATTGTCACACTCATGAGCACCAACAGAGACCCCAATAATATGAAATATGACATCACAGTCATCGGAATACTCAATATCATATGTGACATCACCATCATGGCACTTTTGACACCGATTGTTTGGAAAATACTTGTGCATGAGATAGTCATGAATTGTTTTCAAAGTGACTACTGGAGGTTCATCATCCAACCAGTAATCCATGTTCAAATGAACAAAGAGTCAGTTAAATGTGCTCGTTGTTACCAATACTGGTATTACTGTATTGGTGGCCGTGCGCCGCTGAAACACACCCACTTTGTTGGTCGGTGAGGATGATCTCCGACTGGCAAGCGGTTCCGTCCGGCCCTGAAGATCTGCTGCTGTGGCCGTGTGGCGACAGTGCTGCCGATGTCCCCGGTGCACCCCTATAGCTCCGAGTTGCAATCGATCACCACCACCTCACAGCAACTTGTAGAGACGATCGCTCGCAGCTGCTGCCATCTCTGCAGATCCGTCCGGTTCTCACCAAACGCACACACACACACACACACACACACACACACACACACGCCCTGTCTGTGTGTACTGTGTGCCCCACTGGATAAACACTGACCACGGCGCTGACGGTGGTCAGCGCAAAATATGTTCCTTGTTCTGTGTCTTTGCGGCTCGGTCCAGTACCGACCCGATCTCGGCTGGCCTGCTGAAGTGATGACGTCCCCGGTGGCACCCCTGTAGCTCCGGGTGGCAATCAATTGCTTGCTTCAGGTAACAGCAGCAGTCAGCAGAACTTGTTTGTAGAGCAGTGGACGATCAGTCCGCTCCACGCCAACACAGTCACGCACGCCTTGTCCGTGCGTGTCCAATGTCCTCAAAACAACCCAGCTCGTTTGACTTGCTTCCTATAAACAAGTGTAGAACTAAGGCAGTTTTCAGACCTAATGTAGCGCCCAAATCCTAAATTTGTGGCACTACTAGTTGCCGACAGTGGGGTTGTAGTTAAGACGTGTGCTCCAGGAAGTGATGTCCAAACATGTGCGTAGAGTTGGTATAATGAGGATTTATTATCTGTTTCTGCAGGCCTAGTCACTACAGCATACATATAAATAAATGCAATAAACGTAAATGATACAAACAGCCTCCTAAACACAGTCTGAAAACTGTTTGCCTCTTGTCAGCAACACCTGCTGCTTGATTGAGATCAGATTAAATACCCTTCCAACCTTCACATTGACCACACCCCTCAGTGGACATCATTGGCCACAGTTAGGTGACTCAAATGGCGCTTACACTAAGTATTTACAGTTGGAGGTACAGTATTTAAACAGGATTACAGGATGCATGAATCCATCTTATTAATAATCTCTGTCTCCACTGCATGTCTTTGGGACATCAGTTCATATGCAATACATTCATAAATACATATCCTGATATAATAATACATAATTAGACTACATATCCTATCAATAAAAGACTCTTAACTTAAGACTTAACTTATTGAACTATTTCCCAGTTTCCCAGAACATTCTGATAATAATCATATTTGGAACATACATGACATTTCCAAAATAGATATTGATTAATAACAGGTTAATTAATCAACTTAATGATTTACAATCATTTTTTCATAATCATTTAAATGTTTAATTTGTTTATAGGATGATCTGTTGCAGGTCTGGAAGGTCACACAGTAGGCTACATTAAACAATGGACAGTACCCCAGACCAACAGTGGGGGGCAGCAACACGCCAGCTCACTGACAGTTGACACCTTAGGTTGTCACTTAGAATGCAAAGAAAACAAAACGTTTATCTATCTATCTATCTATCTATCTACTGTCTGTTTCATCTCTTTATAAAACACCTTTGAATTGAACAAGGTGTGCCCTCTTGTAAACAAGTGTAATGCTTTATGGAGTATAAAATGTAACTTCACATTTATGTTGAACCCTTTCATGTATAATTACTCTTCAATCAGATGTAACCAATGCTGTTGTGTTTACATTGTGCTAAAGGTAAAAATCAAACATTTAAAAAACACGTTATTTTATACACGTTGAAATCCATGGTACATTATTCATTCTTTTTGAGTTTTTATGTATTCTTTCTTGTTTTTACAGTCAATGTGTGTTATATGGTTTAGGTCAATCTGATCCAACATTTAAATAAACAGTTATACTAAAAGGTACCGTTTAGACTGTGCATGTTTATGATCTATACTATAGATTCTAAATCTTTAAACAAAAAATATTTTAATACGGTGTTCCTGCCGACAGGAACTCAGAAGAGTGTGTGTGCTTCCACCCGGACGAGAGAGAGAGACGGACATAGTTCCTCACCGTACCTGTCTGTCCGGGTGGAAACAGTAAGGGCATGAGATTCACAGAAAGTCTCTAGAAAGTTATTAGAATAAACAGCTTATCCTCCATGGAGAAAACCTTTCTTCATAATCTTTAAACGGTATGAACGAGCCTGTGTCTGTGTGACTAAAGAGAATAACGGACAGATTATCTCGTTGTGAAAACGGGAGGAATTTATTTATTTCATACGGAGTTCGTTTGTTTAGTAAGCTAAGCTAACGCTGAGCTAGCTTCAAGTACACACGTTGCAGGAGGCGTTTCTACCAGAACAAGACGGTATGTTTATGTTTATACTATATACAATAACTAATATATAATATATACAATAAGAATATATACACTAAGAATGTGTGTTTTCTACCAGTAGAAGGTAGTTTTTCCACTGTTTCTTTCCCCTTTTCCCCTCCTTTATGATGAATTCCTGTTCTGTTCTTTGTCTATATAGAAGTGTCTAGTACGTCTCTAAATGTTTGAATTGAACAAGGTGGACCCTGTGGTAAACAAGTGTAATGCTTAATTGGGTCGTCCACTCACAGTTAACAGTCTTTGTATTGAGTTGTGCTTGAAATGTACTAGAATTCTGCAAACTGTTTCAATCAATCAACCAACCAATACATTAAGAATGTAACAGTGTGTCATGCTTTGTTTATATATTGTCCTGAAAGAAAATGAGGCATTCCAGTATTATTAGTGAACCTGACAAAAGAAAACAATGTTTTCATTATTAGTAGAAGTAGTAGGCAGCCATCTCTGATCCATTCATTAGAGCTATGGATGAGAGCTAGTAGGCAGCCATCTCTGGTCCAGAGATCTAATGAAGGCACACAGCATATCATTTCCACAACCTAATAACATTGTCTCAAAATGCAATTGGAGGCAAAAGGATCACATTAACAGAGATGTAAATAGGTTTTCAATGTAATGAGTCCCGGGATTCAGGGATGGTCTTTTAGAAATGAGTCCCAGGGACATTTTATGAGTCCCACTTCAACGACATTGAGTTTGCTTTTTATGTGAAAATGATAACAAGCTAAATAAGCCACTGGCTTGAATCAGCCTCGCTGCGATTTGCAACTCTAGATGTTTTTATAATGGGATGAATCTAGAGTTGCAATACCCTCCATTGACTCCCCATTTATCCAAATTGCGTTGTGTGTTGAACTCGCCAACATTGCAGCTGTAGGGCAACCTTGAATGATACTTTTTCAATCGGCAAAGCGTTTGTTTCATAAAAATCCACTGTAGACATGTTATGAGCTACTTTCTGTCAAGACATTCTGTGCAGGTGATTCTTTTTCAAAGTGTTTGAGTTTGGAAGCACTCGTCGAAGTCACTGAATGGCCCTGCGTACCACCTGAATGTCCACATAATGCAGGAGGCAGCAGCACGACCCGTTAATAAAAATGAGTGCCTCCAAACTCCAGCACTTAGAAAAATAATCACATGCACAGGATTTCTTGACAGAAAGTATCTCATAACATTTCTAGGGTGGATTATGAAATAAACGCTTTGCAGATTGAAAGAGGATAAGTTGAGCTTTCCCTACAGCTGCGATATTGGTGAGTTTAACGTCGTTTATTACAAGCAGATCACAAACGCAATTTGGATAAATGGAGGGTATTGCAACTCTAGATTCATCCCATTATAAAAACATAATGGTCAAATTAATACATTTTATGACCAAAATAATTTTTTAAAGAGAGCAAATCTTCTATCAGAGAGAGAATTACATTAAGATTTTCCACACCATATTGAAGACTGCAAAAGATATTGAGGTGAAAAAGGGCCTTACGTTGTATTAACCCATTTTCGGAGGGAACCCCTTTTTGGTGTTTTGACCCATTCTGACCTGAGGTTTCCACTGGACAGTGGACACTGGTCTGATGAACCCATTCTGACCTGAGATCAGATTCTAAAAAATGTCAGTCGTTCTTTGATTTTTTCAAAAATAGCATACCTACAAGCTCGTAGCGCGCCACTCGGTGGCGCGCTATGAGCTTGTAGATCTGCTATTTTTCAATAGCTAAAGCATGACATGATGCCAACACCAAAACGGGTTCCCGTTCAGAATGGGTTAAGCATTATGTTATGCTTTAGCTGTTGAAAAATAGCAGATCTACAAGCTCATGGTGCGGCACTCGGTGTCGCGCTCTGAGCTTGTAGATCTGCTATTTTTTTTTAACTGAAAATGTGGTGCAAATCTTTGAATATATATATATTCTTTCAGAACGTTATTAACTCCAATCTTTGCTTCTGAGAGGTCCCTGGAACTACATATTTTCAGACGGGGGTCGGCGGCCAATTACAGATATGTCCTTGACATTAAAATATTTGATCACCACTGATATATAAACATGGGTTTTTCAGAATACAGTCAGGATTTAGGAGACATTTGTAGAATCTTTTTTCAGGTCTAAATGGGTTAACTATAATTGCATATTCAGGAAGTGCTCTGTGAAAAGATATGTCGCCCAATTGACAAGTCATTACCTTAGAGTATAATACTCTAAGGTCATTACCACAATCAGTTACTCCTTCCTTAGTCACTGTAAGGGCCGATTCATACTCCTATTTTAGAGCCGAATAGAAGTCGGTTCGGCGCTGTAGAGCCTACAATGTGACGTCATTTGAGGTTCGGGGGGGCGGGTACCGTCCTAAAGTCGGCTCTTCGGTGCTACTGAAAATTTCTGACAAAACCGTGCCGAAACCGCGGTAAAATAGGAGTATGAATCGGCCCTTAGTGTCTCCCTCAGAGTCTTTATAATTATTCCCGAACTTTGGTATTTTAATTGTTTCTTTCTAGACTCTGTGGAGTCCAGACTGCAGATGATCTGTCCAGACTCATCCAGACCCGTTTCAATGAACCAGATGGACTGTCCAGACTCATCCAGACCCGTTTCAGTGAACCAGGAGGAAACGGAAGAGCAGCCAGTTGACAGTCAAATGATTGTGCTTCAACTGTGTGGAACAAGACACATTTACACGTGATATGGAGGTGTGATTGATTGATTGAAAATGGTAAATTTCATTATATTTCACAGTATGTAGAATGGATACATTTAATTATATTTCACAGTATGTAGAATGGATACATTTCATTATATTTCACAGTATGTAGAATGGTTACATTTCATTATATTTCACAGTATGTAGATTGGGTACATTTCATTATATTCCACAGTTTGTAGAATGGGTACATTTCATTGTATTTCACAGTATGTAGAATGGATACATTTCATCATATTTCACAGTATGTAGAATGGGTACATTTAATTATATTTCACAGTATGTAGAATGGGTACATTTCATTATATTTCACAGTATGTAGAATGGATACATTTCATCATATTTCACAGTATGTAGAATGGGTACATTTAATTATATTTCACAGTATGTAGAATGGGTACATTTCATTATATTTCACAGTATGTAGAATGGGTACATTTCATTATATTTCACAGTATGTAGAATGGGTACATTTCATTGTATTTCACAGTATAGAATGGGTACATTTAATTGTATTTCACAGTATGTAGAATGGGTACATTTCATTATATTACAGACACACTGTCAAACTGCACTGGCAGTGTTTATGTCCTTTGTACAGTAACAAGGTATTCCTGTACTTTTCATTATGTGGACATAAATAAACATTTAAAATGTGTGTGTGTGTGTGTGTGTGTGTGTGTGTGTGTCTCTCTCTCTCTGTGCGTCCGTGCGTGTATGGGTGTGCGTGCGCTATAGGTATGGATTAGGGATGATCTACAAGCAGGAGAAGTTCAACTTCGCAGAAATTCACTTCAAGAAAGCTCTGAGTATCAACCCTCAGTCGTCAGTGCTTCTGTCATATTGGAGTGGTATGTATGATAATTATAATGACTAGTCCTTATACCTGTTTGAATATATGAACACGCATGCACATTTGTTTTTTAATAATCTGTATAAAAGGTTTCTCCAGATAGGGTAAATGCTGAATATTGGCTGATCAGTGGCCGATTATTGGAGCATCTCTAATTTGAAGTGATCAAACTAGCAATAGAATACAAGTTTAGAAGCACCTTTAACTGAATGGTATCAGTATGAACCAGAGTGGCCTTTGGCAGAGCATGCTTAATTTTCTGCTACCCTGTCCACAATGGATTAATGGGAACATAGTGAGAGCGCTCGGTCGATGCACACAGTTCATGAGTGCCAGGCCCACGGGGGCGCGTGCCCCTGCATGTGTCTGGACATGACGTCTACGTAGGTGCAGTGTGCCACCAAGTGCTTCGACGGCTGCTACTGTGACGTGGGCTCCTATCTGCTCAACAGCAGCTGCGTGTCCCTGGCACAGTGCCCGTGCTACCACCACGGAGAGACGCACCCGGCCGGGGCCACGCTGCCCGCCGACGCGTGCAACAACTGGTCCTGCCGATACGTCTGAGCGCTTGTACCTCACCGACCGTTCAACCGTTTAGGGTCCGTTAAATAATACCATTGCTAGGCCGACACGGAAGAGGAGCGACACAGAAGCCGAGATAAAGGCATTTCTTGAAAGTGCAGTAAAATGGGATTTGTACGGGAGCTGTTTTTTTTGCGACCACGTGATCTCCTGTTCCCATAGTATATGGCTGAGGGTTAAATGGTGACTCATATATGTTAGCGAAGAGTGCCATGTAACGTTACAAAAACAAAAACATGCCAGTGAATGAGTTGATACTAAACTAATATAGGCAATAGGCATAGCCTTAATGCATCCACTAAAGTACACTTACAACACATTCCTGTATAGCTTTATTATCAAGTGAGCCAAATGAGAAAAAAAGCCATCAAATAAAAAATAACGTATACATTCCTTGTGTTTACAGCACCTGTGTTGTGTGAGAAATGGAGTGTGGAAGTGCTCCTTGTGCGGGTTAGTAGCTGCGTGAATGCATCCCACATTGACCATTATTCATTTGGTATTTGTTTGGAACACTGTAATGGAATAATGGAATTTCTGCGCCTCACATTCTATCTGTCTTACTTTCTCGTGTGTGTGTGTGTGTGTGTGTGTGTTTTTCTTTGTGAATTTACATGCATATTTCCCACTGGATTGCGGTTGGAGCAGTTGGACCCATTGGAGCGCGTGCAGTCGATCATGTGACGTGGGCGTGAGGAGGAGGAGGTATCGTTCTGGAACCAATCCCCCCGTAGCGTTCGGGGGTCGACCCTGTAAGGGAGAGCGAGTGGGCATCGACACCTGGAGCCCTGCTATGGTGAGAGGACGTGTGAAACCTTCCAATACAGTGGTTTTCAGAACCTTTTCATATCATGGTTCATTATTTGTTTGGCATTTAAGCCACAGACCACCGTTGAGATTTAGCCTCTCGGACCCAAAAGCGTTTAACCAATAATACAGATGCTTAACAAAAATGTTACTCTCTCAATGGTTACTTCTTTATCTCACAAGTTAAACATATATAAGGATCCATTTGGTTACCAACTCTCCATTTAGCTGGGGACCACCTGGAACCCCCTCAAGAACCACTGGTGGTCCGCGGACCACTGGTTGACAACCACTGTTCTAATCACATCAAGCACACTACTGCATTCAGTGAATAACATTAAAGGTATCGATACAAATATATATATATCCTGACAAATAATAAAAAATAAAATGTGCTTTCACAGAGCTTTCCCCAACAACTATATCATGATTGTGAAGTAATAATTTAAATAATTTTGTCAGGTTTTGTTTACATCTGTAAACTGACAGATGTCATTTGGGAGTGGAACCCTTTAGAGACACTTGGAGGCAAGCATGTGTGAGTGTTGCCTTGTAGATGCAACTCAGGTCAATAAAGGAACATTGTGCCACAGTGGTGTTGTGACCTGAGTGTAGTGACCCATCATGTGGCTAAAATGTTGTTTGTATCACCATTTTGACCTGAGATCAGATTCTAAAAATGTCTTCTACATCCTGACAGTTTTCTGAAAAAGCTATGTTTCTGTGTCAATCGTTCTTCGATTTTTCATAGCCACCGAGTGGTGCGCTACGAGCTTCTAGGTCTGCTATTTTTCAATAGCTAAAGCATAACATAATGCTAACACCAAAAGGGGTTCCCACCCAAAATGGGTTAAGAAAGGGATTTTGGTCAAAGTTTGGTCAAATCTTTCATTGAAAGAATTGCAGGAACTCTTGGATCACTGCACTGTGTGCATATCATTCCAGTCCCATCAGAAATCTTTTTAGACCACTGTAACACAAACCTCTTGTAGATTAAATACAAAATATAACCTGTAAGTATACTGTACTGCAAGTCAGCTAATTGAGTTGTGATGTGTCTTTGTATAGGTGTGAAGGAGCCATGGGGTTCGTGGTCAGCGTGCTCTGTGACGTGTGGAGGAGGTTATAGGAATCGAACCCGCGGGCCGCTCCGAATCCACGGCACCCTCAGAAATTCAGCGCCTGTAACCTAAAGCCATGTGGTAGGAGTTACTAAAGATGTCTACTGTACCGCTGAGTGATTTTACATGTATTTATGTTACAGGATTCTAGCTACCGTAGCTAAGAGCTATGTACTCCAGCATAGAATGGGTGGGCACTGGTTTTAACGTTTAACTTTGAAACACATATTTACTTTATTTACTGGACTCTCGACGAGGAGTCCTTTCTAGCCCCCCTTCTTTTTTTCCCCAGACGAAATAGCAGATCTACATGCTCACAGCGTGTCATGTTTGGGATGTGTGACTCGTGAGCGCTCACATCTGCTATTTTTAGCAGAATCTTTTTCCCCAGCATATGGGAATGCCTGCGTTCACGTATAGTTGGTGGATTATGACTGATGTAATAGGATTTTGAAGATGAGAATACTACACTGCCTTGGAAACATAGGAAGCAAGGCTTCCACCTGTTGGTTGTCTGTCAGATGACCTATTCTTACATAAGACCCATGTCCACTGACCACACCTCCAATGTATTCTCTGATCTGTCATTGTGTATAAGAGAGAGAGATGTAAAGAGCTCGGGAGGCTTGCATTCGTGCTTCCTCCCTGGGCTCGGTACAGACCAGTCTTTGTAATAAAGTGACATTGTTTCAGTCCACTCTCTACCTTGATTATTTCTTAAAGACTCTGATGTGAGTTCTAAATAATGGACCACACTGAGTAATGTCTGTCTGTCTGTCTGTCTGTCTGTCTGTCTGTCTGTCTGTCTGTCTGTCTGTCTGTCTGTCTGTCTGTCTGTGTTGTGTGTGCTCCTCTAGGTGACTCCAGGAGGTGTCCCCCAGGGCAGCAGTGGACACAGTGTGTGAAGGGACCCGTGTCCTGCTCTGACATCTCCATGGACCTCGGCAGGTACTGCACCCCAGGCTGCCAGTGTCCACATGGGAGCGTCCTGCAGGTTGGTGGACAGACATGCAGAGCACTGCTTCTCAAACCTTTTTTCATTTCAAGGGCCCTCAGTTTGGTATGCGTTTTAATTAAGCCATGGTCCTGGCATGGCATGCATGGTCAGACTGATATCACTGCGTGTTCGTAGAAACAAACACGCGCGCGATAATGTCACGCGACTGCATGCGCCCATGTAAAGACGCTTGCGTGGTCGACCCTCAATTCTCCGTGCGTACAGGGGGAAAAGAAAACGCAGGTCTACTTGAAAATGAATTACTATAGGCGTGTTAATCAATCATTTTGCTGGAGACCCCACTGTGGAAATACAATGATTCAACCACAAGGGGCCACTGTTCACCTGCTGAGCTTGATTCGATCTACAATCACACATGCACAGTTTGCACACACACACGCGCGTGCTCACGCACTAACCTTTCATGTCTTTCATGTGTGCAGCATGGTGTGTGTGTATTGGAATCGGAGTGTCTGTGCCACGTGGATGGGCAGCAGTATCAGCCTGGATCCACAGTCACCATAGACTGCAACAACTGGTAATTAAAACAAATTAATTAATACTGTACTGCTGTACTTACCCACTGCTACTTTTAATCCCACCAGTACATCTTTTTTTTGCAGGCTTCGGTGTGTAGGCTAATCTGGATTATAAGCACATGAGTTTTTTATTAGTTTTTATTTAGCTGTATAAAGAGGGTTAGGGTTAGGGTTAGAAAAACAGAAGAAAAAAATCACATCATCATATACATCACATTCCGTGCTCAGCCAATAAAATCATCAACAATGTCATTCCGGCCTATCACAATTTGCGTCTTCACTTTTCTGTCCTCACAGATCATGATCATATTATGCAGGAGAAATGTATAAGCTAAGCCTATTTATTTATCATTATTTTCTCTAGCCCAAAGCTCTTGTGCATTGCATGCATGTGTGCTTGTGTAAACGGTAAACGTGATGATGTTTACAGTAGCCCCTGTCATTATTATTTACAGTACCTGTGAAGGAGGCAAGCTGACCAACTGTACTCAACTCAACTGTAACGGTAAGAGAAACGGATGCATCAACAACTGTCACAATGCTACTGCTATCCCTGTCACAATGTTCTACAAGGTGTATCTCACTAACTGACAGTGATATATTATTAATACTCTATCTCTGTTCTTCAACCCCTCCCCCCAACACCAGTGGAGGGACAGTGGTCACTGTGGACTCCTTGGGGTCAGTGTTCGGTGTCGTGCGGAACGGGTCTCCGGTCTCGGTACCGCTTCTGTCCCAACTCGGCTGCTCCAGGCCTGCCCTGCCCGGGGTCCCACCGCCAGGATCAGATCTGTGTGTCTGTCCCCTGTGACCGTGAGTGACACACACGCACACGCACACACGCACACACACTAGGCATGTGAATCTCGTCTCATCTCACGATTCGATACGCATCTCGATGCACTGCCAGCGATACGATACATTAGAGATACATGGAATCCCCTGGCGATACGATGCGATACGATTCTCCCTCTTCCCGATGCGATGCGATGCGATAACCATTTAGTTCAAATCAATGCGATACGATGCGATTCACCCCTCTACCGATACGATTTGATGGCGATTCATCACAATAGAAAGGATTTATATTAAAGCTCTATTAATTTCCCAAAACATGTAAAAATGCATTACATTTAAATTCAAAGCAATTTATTGTTTTACTGTAGGTTAGTATTATAGCTCTGCATCTCAAACAACCCAACTTATAGAATTCTGTAAGTAAACAAAGGGTCTGCTCTCTGCTGGTTATTGTGGAATTGTTAGATTACTAATAATCATAGGCTATAGTATAATTATTATATCTCAAAGGTCAATTTGAGGTTTTGAGTATAGAGGTTTCAAGAGATTAAAATGTAATAGCCTATCGTTCATCAATTAATGTTACCAACATATAAATAGAAAAGAAACAAATAAACAAAACAAAAATTACAGGTCACACTTGTAGTGCTGTCAAACAAGTCTATGTCTAGTTTAATCTGCAACAGTTTTATAATATAATTGCCTATATGGGGGTCCCTACTTGATCTCTCACTCTCAGCTAAGTGGTCCTTGGCTTGACCTGAAAAACATTGAAGACCCTGGCCTGCATGTATTATTAACGTTATAAATACATAGCAGATGTACAAGCTCACAATGCGTCTCATCCACGCCCCGCTGTGAGCTTGTGGATCTGCAATTTTAGGCGTGCGACACCGTCTTGCTGCAGAATATAAATAAGGCTTCTATCCCAGAGAACAGCAGGGGAAAGCTGGACAGTGGAAAGTTGCTGTGGCGTTGTTGTTGTTGTACACGTGTGTGCAGACTGCAGAAGCTTTCTTTAATTACAAATTGATAATGATCGCGACGCAGATTTGCGTCGGATAATCAGCAAGCACAGCTGTGGAGTGTGGCTCATTACCAGCAGTCCAGCACGCAGCGCTACAGTGAAAAGTCAACTGATCGACGGACAAAGCTACTCGGACAGCTATTTTATAAAGCTAAAGAGTAAAGGTGGTGCTTCTTGTTTAATGTGTGGGGCTCACTTCTGTTAGTCGCGGGTGCTATTATAGTCTGAGTCTGTCTGTTCTCAACGTGTCTCCTCTGCGGGAAGCACCCTCTGCACCGTCGTACGGTAGCTTCTGTTCACTGACTGTGGGCGCGTTCGGAAATACCACACCGGAGCACACTCTCCTATTAGTTTGCATTGCACAGTGGGCTCAGTGCGCTATTTCCGAACGCGCCCTGTGTCTGCGCTGCGACTCGCGAGAGGCCTTTTTTTTTCTTCCTTTCTGATGGTACGTTGAATGCGCCTCGGAAACACAGGATAGGGTGAAATTTACCATGAAAAAACAGTGCAACCACGGATTTTACCGATACAAGCACTCCGCGAACGATCCATCGAGATTTCACCCGTCAATTCTACCGACACACAGTGAATGAACCGATTCACTCGCATCGCGCACGTCATAATCGATGTATCGATACGTATCGATTATTTTCCACATGCCTAACACACACACACACACACACACACACACACACACCCACACACTGGTGCTCTCTCCCTCTGCTCACTCTGGAGTCTGGCTGTGTGAAATGAGTCTATTGGTCTGAGGTGAGTGAAGCTAACAGGCTTCAGCTATATATGGATAGGTAACTGGAGGTGTCAAAGTAAAAGTATGCCAAATTACAGGAAGTATCCAAACAAACAACAACATTTTATAAGACAATAAATAAAGAATAAACAGACTTCAAACTAAAGAAATTATTGCAGAACCAACTAAAGAAATGATTGCAGAACCAACTGTCACTGGCAGTTACAATATTTACTGTCTACTCTACTACATTGGTGTGGGCATATTTTGCCACTATATTTCCACTCACTCTAGAGCTGCATTGCATATACTGTAGCAAAAATAGAATGTCTTGAGCTTGTAGATCTGTTATTTTTTAATTGGAATTCTGATTGTGCTCATTTTGAATCCTGAAAAGTCACATTGTACTTTATTTCAAATGCATTTAACTCATCGAATGCGCAAAGCGTTTTTAAACGTTTTATTATAGCCAAGCGCAAGAAGCGCATAACGTTTTTATACGTTTTATGGGCCAAAAAACGTTTTTTTATTGATTACTATTGTTCAACTATATTTGCGCCCGGACAACTCATAATGTAACACCGATCGGCTCTAAAAAGAGTTAAAACCCCCCCCTGCTGAAAAGAGGTGTTGGTCTGAGAAGCG
Organism: Protomyctophum bolini; assembly: GCF_963924005.1. NCBI lineage: Eukaryota > Metazoa > Chordata > Actinopteri > Myctophiformes > Myctophidae > Protomyctophum > Protomyctophum bolini. Next base: position 20,684 of record NC_137877.1, on the reverse strand, counting down.
TCTGGCACCGCCTATTGGTTGGTCTATGCGAGGACGTACGACGTAATGGATACGGCCGTCCGGCATAGACCAACGCAGATGTCAGGGGATCTAAAATGGATGGGACAATGCTCTTGTTTGTGTGAATACACTCGATTCCCCCTCCCCTCCTGTTTCTACATGGTTTCTCCCGAGGGAGAATGGTGGGGGGGGGGGGTCTCTTCCTCTTGGATCGCATTGGCAGTTCCCCCCCCACTCCCGAGTCCCCACTGCTTTCAACTGCAAGGCTTGCGCTCTCATTCTCGGAACAAGATACAACGCGATTTGCTCTCTGCCCGTATATAAACCTGCAACGATCGGCATTTGATTTCATAACGTAACGTTTGCCAGACACATGTGGAGTTAGTCATGGACAGATTGCACATCATTATCGAGGGCCCGCCATGATACGTTGGTCGCTGATCGCAAGCCGTACTGCTGCTGCTGCTGCGCTGCTGCGCTGCTCGCAATCCAACCATCCAATCCATCCCCCTTTCTCGTTACAACAGGCTATTATAAACTCACCGTCGAGCAGCCTGCCCTGCACCTAATGTGATAAAATGAACGGCAGGACAAAATCGGATCGATTATTATCTGTCTATCAGCAACATACGGGTGTTTGTCTTGCAACGACAGGTGGTGCTTTCTCGTTTTTTTTCTTCCAAATACGTTGACGTGCTGCTTCTGCTGCCGCATCCATCTCGTTGAGTCGTTGTTTTTCTTGTTTTTTTTCCCAAACATGTCCAGACACAATCCGATCCAGTCTCGCGTCTCACCTTATAGATACGCGAGACTGGATCGATGAGGTTAGTGGTATGTCTGGACATGTTTGGAGCGGCACACGACAATCGACAATAATGTTGATTATGCAAGATCATTTCCTCAAAGCCTAGTTGCCCCCCCCCCCCCCCCCCGTTACTGCGATTGTTTGTAGCTCGAATCACAGAATGAGTTCAATGAGCGTAGGGAGAGGGCACATATGGGGCTACGATTGAAGAAAGTTTCCAAGTCCGTTTTATGATCAGATAATGTGCATCAAGACTCTCTGCTTTCATAAGAAAAAAACTAATACTGTAATTGCGAATGCAATGAGCACTTACTATGAGACCTAGCAGATCACGTCTGTCTGTCTGTCTGTCTGTCTGTCTGTGTGTGTGTGTGTGTGTGTGTCTGTCTGTCCCGCTTACTGTATATGTGGACCTGGCCCTTTTGTGCCCATATATGGAGCTGAGTGATTTGTGAGTCATGGTGACATGAGTGTGATGGCGTGGTCCTGCTTTGGGGACTCCTTATATGGTTATGGCTGAGTCATGGTGACATGAGTGTGATGGCGTCTTTTGTGACCATATATGGAGCTGGCGTGGTCCAAGCACTAACTATGACACCCTGCAGATCATGTCTGTAATTTATTCTAATTGTTATTGCAATTTACGATCTGCGTTCGCCTTCCGCGTTCGCGCGTCTTACTCGTAATAATAAAAATCACACCCCTGTGAAGTGAGCAGTGCAATGTTGTGAAGTGAGCAGTGCAACATTGCACTGCTCACTTCACTGGGGTGTGATTTCTATTATTATTACAGTATTAGTATTTTTCTTATGAAAGCAGAGAGTATTCTGTTTCATACGGTATATAGTATGTACATGTCGCTATAGGCCTTATTTTGTGAATATTTAGTTGTTAGGTCCATGCTCTCTAAAATTATCTTTTTCAGAGAACTTTAGAGATGGCATGGGCCTGAATAACTATTATTCACAAAATAAGGCCTATAGCGACATGTACATACTATATACCGTATGAAACAGTCGACTCTCTGCTTTCATAAGAAAAATACTAATACTGTAATAATAATAAAAATCACACCCCTGTGAAGTGAGCAGTGCAATTGCACTGCTCACTTCACAGGGGTGTGATTTTTCTGGGTGGTATTTTTCTTATGAAAGCAGAGAGTCTACTGTTTCATACGGTATATAGTATGTACATGTCGCTATAGGCCTTATTTTGTGAATAATAGTTCTTCGGGTCCATGCCTTCTCTAAAGTTCTCTGGTGGGCGCAAGCTGCATTCAATAGCCAATTAGTGACAAACTGTATATGTGTACAATGTGTACTGTTTTCCTCCTAAAAGTAGACATTCAGGGCTTTCATTCGGTATATGGTTTGTATAGGATATTATTTGTGCTCAATTTTATATCGGTCTTTTGAACTAAAAAAACTGAACTGAAATGTCTGTCAACTTCAGGCCTCCATATCTCTGTTGTTTTTTTTCACAAGCAGCGTGCAGGCAAAAGCAGGTGTTAGAAAAAGGTCAATATCTCCAGAATGGAAGATGGTAGAATCATAATTTTTTTTTTAAATTGAAGTGGACAAGTTGGGCTTTCTTTTTATTTATGCGATTGTGATTCTCGCTATAAGAGGCCCCTCGCTGTGGGCCCCCCAAAAAGCTCAAAAAGCCCATGTTAAGCCTTCAGCACCAGTAAGCCAGGGTCCGCTAGAACCTGTAGCAGTCTATGTGTTAATAATACTACTAACTTGACATAATACTACTAACTTGACATAAACAAGACAATACAAATGGGATTCATCTAACGGGATGAATCTAGAGTTGCAATACCCTAGAGTTGCAATACCCTCCACTGACATCTTAAACATCCAAAATGCATTTCCGACCTGCTTGTATTAAACGACATTAAACTCAACACTGCAGCTGTAGGGAAAGCTTGAATTATCCTCTTTAAATCTGCCAAGCATTTGTGACTGAATTTGACTTTGAATTGATTTGATTTAATTTTTTTAGGAGAGGAGACGCTGTCCATCTGCAGAAGGAAGAAACGCAGCTGAACACGAGGAGGAAAGAAAGGCCTTCAAACTGTTCAACACGATGGTGTCCAAACCAACAGGTGAGCCAACGCACGCACGCACGCACGGAATTAATTTTAGCTGCTCAGCTAAAATGGCCAGTTCTACAAGCTCACAACGTGTCAATGTAGATTGGCTAGTTGAACTATTCCTCCTAAAAGTAGACACCCTGCTGTGGCGTTGTTGTTGTTGTACACGTGTGTGCAGACTGCAGAAGCTTTCTTTAATTACAAATTGATAATGATCGCGACGCAGATTTGCGTCGGAAAATCAGCAAGCACAGCTTTGGAGTGTGGATCATTACCAGCAGTCCAACACGCAGCGCTACAGTGAAAAGTCATCTGATCGACGGACAAAGCTACTCGGACAGCTATTTTATAAAGCTAAAGAGTAAAGGTGGTGCTTCTCGTTTAATGCGTGGGGCTCACTTCTGTTAGTCGCGGGTGCTCTTTATAGTCTGAGTCTGTTTGTTGTCTCAATGTCAGACATGCAAAAGTGTAGCTTTTCGGCGAAAATCGCCGTTTTTATACCAAATATAGGACCTGTGTGATTCATGCAAATCCGTTAAAAAAAATGTTTGGGGGGGGTGAGGGGGTCTGTGGGTGGGGGTGGAGCCCGAGCTCGCTGCCCGGAGAATTATCTGACGGACTACTCTCGTGAGTCACTAATGATTCTGAGCGATATTTCTGCTTGCATCTGGGCGGCATGATGTGCGCCGCCGCTGGTCGCTCCGCGGAAAAAAAACCTGTTTGTGTGGACTCGGCAGGAATTTGGAATTTGTGTGTGTGTGTGTGTGTGTGTGTGTGTGTGAGTAAATAAATAAAACGCTTGATACATACAACTGGTAGTCCTACATCCCCCCCCCCCGCCAGGGCTTATACTAAATGGATATATTAAAAACGAAAACATGCAGCTCAACTGTTGAATAAGGAGAGGATGTTACTCTACATGTCTTAAATTGACTAAGGCTAAAATAATGAAGTAAACTGACCCTGTTGACTAAACCATCCCAAAACATTTTATTTGTATTATAATTCATTATTTTGCCAGTGAATATAATTTTCTATTTTACATGATGTGAAGAGTTTAACTGTAAGGGATTTTGAGATGGGAGTGTGAGTGCTGGACCAGTTTCTTTCTTTAAATCACACCTGTGTGAAGTGACCCTTATCATCATACATCATCCATTCATTGTCATTTTTGTGACAATTAATGTGTAGGATTGTGTAGGACAAAAATAGCCGATATATGACAATTCATTCATTGTCAATGGCATTTAGGACACAAATCTACTGAATATAGGAGGGGCTAGTGCTCCTCGAGGGGCTAGTGCTCCTGTTGGAGTAAATTAATTGTTCTATGACTATCAGGACATGAATGTTAACATCTTGCTCAATACTGACTAGATTTGTACTGATTTAGTAAATAATCATCTGTCATTTTTGAGTGGTGCAGCCACTCAACCACACTATAGACAGCTACAGTATGTGTGTGTGGCTGTGTCCCTGTGTCTGTCCCTGGCTGGGTCCCTGTGTCCCTGGCGGTGTCCCTGTGTCACTGGGTCTGTTCCTGGCTGTGTCCCTGTGTCACTGGGTCTGTTCCTGGCTGTGTGCCTGTGTCACTGGGTCTGTCCCTGGCTGTGTCACTGTGTCATTGGGTCTGTCCCTGGCTGTCCCTGTGTCACTAGGTCTGTCCCTGGCTGTCCCTGTGTCACTGGGTCTGTCCCTGGCTGTCCCTGGCTGTGTCCCTGGCTGTGTCCCTGTGTCACTGGGTCTGTCCCTGGCTGTGTCCCTGGCTGTGTCACTGGGTCTGTCCCTGGCTGTCCCTGTGTCACTGGGTCTGTCCCTCGCTGTCCCTTTGTCACTGGGTCTGTCCCTGGCTGTGTCCCTGTGTCACTGGGTCTGTCCCTGGCTGTCCCTGGCTGTGTCCCTGGCTGTGTCCCTGTGTCACTGGGTCTGTCCCTGGCTGTCCCTGTGTCACTGGGTCTGTCCCTGGCTGTCCCTGTGTCACTGGGTCTGTCCCTGGCTGTCCCTGTGTCACTGGGTCTGTCCCTGGATGTGTCCCTGGCTGTGTCACTGGGTCTGTCCCTGGCTGTCCCTGTGTCACTGGGTCTGTCCCTGGCTGTCCCTGCGTCACTGGGTCTGTCCCTGGCTGTGTCCCTGGCTGTGTCCCTGTGTCACTGGGTCTGTCCCTGGCTGTCCCTGTGTCACTGGGTCTGTCCCTGGCTGTCCCTGTGTCACTGGGTCTGTCCCTGGATGTGTCCCTGGCTGTGTCCCTGTGTCACTGGGTCTGTCCCTGGCTGTCCCTGTGTCACTGGGTCTGTCCCTGGCTGTGTCCCTGGGTCCCTGGCTGTGTCCGAGCACGAAACATAGCGTTATAGCATTTGTTCACCACCAAGTGTCACTGTTGCACAGCCTAACACACAGACACACAGGCCGGGAGGAGGGCTAGTACAGTACAGTACAGTGTAGTGGTGTAGTGGTGCAGCCACTCAACCACACTATAGACAGCTACAGTATGTGTGTGTGGCTGTGTCCCTGTGTCTGTCCCTGGCTGGGTCCCTGTGTCCCTGGCGGTGTCCCTGTGTCACTGGGTCTGTTCCTGGCGGTGTTCCTGTGTCACTGGGTCTGTTCCTGGCTGTGTCCCTGTGTCACTGGGTCTGTCCCTGGCTGTGTCACTGTGTCACTAGGTCTGTCCCTGGCTGTCCCTGTGTCACTAGGTCTGTCCCTGGCTGTGTCCCTGTGTCACTGGGTCTGTCCCTGGCTATGTCACTGGGTCTGTCCCTGGCTGTCCCTGTGTCACTGGGTCTGTCCCTGGCTGTCCCTGTGTCACTGGGTCTGTCCCTGGCTGTGTCCCTGTGTCACTGGGTCTGTCCCTGGCTGTCCCTGTGTCACTGGGTCTGTCCCTGGCTGTCCCTGTGTCACTGGGTCTGTCCCTGGCTGTGTCCCTGTGTCACCGGGTCTGTCCCTGGCTGTCCCTGGCTGTGTCCCTGTGTCACTGGGTCTGTCCCTGGCTGTCCCTGTGTCACTGGGTCTGTCCCTGGCTGTCCCTGTGTCACTGGGTCTGGCCCTGGATGTGTCCCTGGCTGTGTCACTGGGTCTGTCCCTGGCTGTCCCTGTGTCACTGGGTCTGTCCCTGGCTGTCCCTGTGTCACTGGGTCTGTCCCTGGCTGTGTCCGAGCACGAAACATAGCGTTATAGCATTTGTTCACCACCAAGTGTCACTGTTGCACAGCCTAACACACAGACACACAGGCCGGGAGGAGGGCTAGTACAGTACAGTGTAGAATATACTGTCCCCCATGACACGCCCCCCCCCAAAAGTGGGTTTAGTACCCATAAACGCTTAAAAGATTTGCGCCGCGGCTTTGCCCGCACACTCCTATTAGTTTGCATTACACAGTGGGCTCAGTGCGCTATTTTCGAACGCGCCCTGTGTGTGCCTGCGAGAGACCTTTTCTTTTCTTCCTTTTCTGATGGTACGTTGAATGCGCCTCGGAAACACAGGATAGAGTGAAATTTACCATTTTACCGATGCAAGCACTCCGCGAACGATGCTTTGAGATTTCACCCGTCAATTTTACCGATACACAGTGAATGAACCGATTCACTCGCATCGCGCACGTCATAATCGATGTATCGATACGTATCGATTATTTTCCACATGCCTACTAGCTACATGTTTTTGTTTAGGCATTTATTTCATATTTAAATGTCTTCTGTGGTCTCTAACATTACACCTAGCTACATGTTTAGGCATTTATTTCATATGTACGTACATGTCTTCTGTGGTCTCTAACATTACACCTAGCTACATGTTTGGGCATTTATTTCATATTTACATGTCTTCTGTGGTCTCTAACATTACACCTAGCTACATGTTTAGGCATTTATTTCATATTTACATGTCTTCTGTGGTCTCTAACATTGCACCTAGCGTTACATGTTTTTGTTTAGGCATTTATTTCATATTTAAATGTCTTCTGTGGTGTCTAACATTACACCTAGCTACATGTTTGGGCATTTATTTCATATTTACATATTTACATTTCAGCTCTGACACTTTAATTCAGACATGCTCTAGTATGTGAAGAGTCTGCCTGTGATATTAACTCATTTTGGGGAAAACATGAAAAAACGTTTTTCTCCTCTGGTGAAAAGCTGTAATTTGCACGATGGCAAACGGTGGATTTTTATGAAACAAATGTCACCAGATTTAACTGAGACGTTAAATCTTGTCACATTTGTTTCATAAAAATCCACCGTAGACATGTTGTTATGAGCTACTTTCTGTCAAGACATTCTGTGCAGGTGTTTCTTTTTCCAAATGTTGGAGTTTGGAAGCGCGTAAGTAAGTCACTGAATGAATGGGGAGTCAATGGAGGGTATTGCAACTCTAGATTAATCACATTATTAAAACAATCTAGTGTTGCAAATTGAGGCTATATAAGCAGGCATAAATAACCCTGAAGTTATTTATATAAATTAATAATTTACATTTGGGGGATATCTTTCACAATAATGAATAAAACATGTTCTAGACATTCTAATGATCACAAAAAACATGTATTACAATTATTGTACCTACTTTTATTAGGGTAAAGGTCAAAAGTCTTAGGTTAAAATAAATTCAAAATCCAGACAGTCCAGACATTTTTTATTTGTGTGAATTTCAGCCTCTGTGGGGGGTATTTATATGCAAATATCATGACCAATGGCATTGAAATGGCAATGCAATGAACATCACTGATGACGTTTAGGTGAAAAAAGAACATAAAAAAAGATTTAGTAATTAATTAAAATAGAATTGTTGCTAAAAAGCAACGCTGGGTCTTAGAGGTTTAAAACACCAAAAGGGGTTCCTGTCCAGAATGGATTAAGCCTTGGCTTCCATAATAAACCATAATGGTCCTCCTCAAATGGGGGTCCTCAGGCTAATTAGTGTCACTTTTGGGGGTCCTTGACTTGAAAAAGTTTGGGAACCTCTGGTTTAGTAAACAAGAGTAAAGTCCCAAACACAGCTCGGGGACTTTTCTTTTGGTGAGATTTGTTTCGGGACTTTGGGCCTAACAACACTTATCTTCCCACCACCCACACCCGTTCTTATTCTCCTTTCATCCAGGGCTGTGAGCCGTCCAAGGTCAACACGTTAGAAAGCTGGCCACTCGATGGAGAACAGTTGCTGTGGATGGAGGAGAGGAGAGGAGAGGAGAGGAGAGGAGAGGAGAGGAGAGGAGAGGAGAGGAGAGGCGAGGCGAGGCGAGGCGAGGCGAGGAGAACATGACGAGGAGGAAACAAGACAGGCCTTCAATAGATCCAGTATGAGTCATTTTGTGAGCGTTGTGAGCTTGTAGATCAGCTCATTGTGACACGTTGTGAGCTTCTAGTCGGCTACTTTCAGCAAGTGTAAAATCAGTCATTACGACGGCATCAAGGCCCGCCAAAACACATTTTAGTCAACTGTAGATTTAGTCGACTAAAATCTTATGACATTCAGTCGACTAAAACTAGACTAACACTAAGACATTCCAGGTCACTAAAATGTGACTAAAACTAAAATAGAAAAGACTATGACTAAAACTAAAATAGAAATTTGCTGCCAAAAACAACACTGCTCACTGTTCCACATTAAATTATGTCTCGTTCATAAGCAAGAAACAAAAGTAGCAAAATGATTGTAATGCAATAAATGCATTGTCTGTTTTGAGAATAGAAAATAGAATAATATTATTATTCTATTTCACTTGTAATGTATGGCCTATATTCTATGTCCTATATTATATAGAATAATATAATAGAATATAGAAAATATGCATATATACAAGTAAATGTCCTGAATTCAAAAATCCCGCAGCCATTTGGGTCCATTTTGTTCCAATTGTACACTCTCAGAGTTACAGACCCATAAGGGTCCATTTGGTTCCATTTGTACACTCAGAGTTACAGACCTGTTAGGGTCCATTTGGTTCCATTTGTACACTCAGAGTTACAGACCTGTAAGGGTCCATTTGGTACCTCTGAAATGTAGTGGATTATAAGCAAAAGTAGTGGTCATTTTAAATTTCATATTCTTTTCCGGGACACACTCAAATTCAAATGAGCTTTATTGGCAATGAGAAAACATAGGTTTACTGTACATTTTGTACGTCAAAATACAATAAAAACAGTTGAAAATGTGTAAAGTATATACAGTGTTCTAACAGGGAATACAGCTTTTTTTTTTTTTTTTACGAAACAAAATAAATTGCAGTATTTCTTTGTAGTCACTTTGGGGCAAATAGTAGCATTTATTTGTAGTCACTTTGGGACTAATAGCAGCATTTTGTCTCAGGCCTTTTTAAATGGTATACAGGAGAAAAGAAAAAAAACCCTCAGATGAATTGAACATGGTGGACCCTCTTGTAAACCAGTGTAATGCTTTATGGTGTCGTCCACTCACAGTTAACAGTCTTTGTGTTGAGTTGTGCTTGAAATGTAATTCTGCAAACTGTTAATAATAATTACTTCAGTCAATCAAGTGGGGTCCGGGGACACCCAGGGGTCCTTGAGGGAGTTCTAGGGTGTCCCCAGCTAAATGATAGTTTGTAACCAAATGGTTCTGTAACTCTGAGAGTGTACAAATGCATTTGTACACTCTCAGAGTTAAATTAGCATTGATTTTACAATATAAATCGGGGGTCCCAGAGATAGAAATGCCATTAAAAAATGGCATGCATGTCAAACAGGGGGTCCTTGACATTGTCCACAGACTAATTAGTGTCATTTTGGGGGTCCTTGACATGAAAAAGACTGGGAACCCTGGATTACACACAGCACACACAATGTGTTGCATTCATCTCCAACACAAGGGCGACATCTAGTGGCGTGCTCCGCCCCCCCCCCCCCCCCCCCTGCACACACCCAGGCAGCAACTGTCAGTTTGATTGATTCCAGCTGTTCAGTAATTGTTACCGCAGCGCCTCGTTGTTTGTGTTTGTTTGAGCCACAATGCGGCAAGTCACGGCAGATTTATTTTGGTGTTTTCCTGAAGTTGTGCTTAAGTTATTTTCTTCTAATGAAAAGGAAGCAGAGCTGAATGCGTTTTTATGGCAGAATGAAGTAAAATGCGGTAAAAAGCAGAAGAATTCAAGCCAGGAGCAGACTGACTTAACGTCGTTCAGGTAAACAAAGCTGCTAATGCTAATGCTAGCGGGCCGTGGTCTCTGAAGTTTAGAAAAGGTTTGTAAACCACTGGTTCACAAAACTTTTTACGTCAAAGACCCCCAAATAGCCAGCGGTCCAAATTGATGCTTTATTAGCTCCGCGGACCCCCTTTTGAAAAGATATGCCAGGGACCCCCCATAAGAGGGGGCTAGCAGTGATTCTCAACCCGGGCCCAAGCTGTGCATACCCACGGATACCCCATAATAAGTTGCGGGGCGGGTGGGCACCTTAAAATATATAGGCTACTCTAAGGTGGGCACCCACTGTCGTTATAGGAACCTTCCACCACTTAACTGACCCGTTTGACATGCATTAGTCATACGGACCCCCATTTAGTGACATTTATATCTGGGAAAATCAATGTTAATTTAACTCTTGAGAGTGTACGAACGGGTCCATTTGGTTCCATGTGTTACACTCAGAGTTACAGACCCGAAAGGGCCCATTTGGTTCCATGTACTCAGTCACAGACCTGTAAGGGTCCATTTGGTTCCATGTGTTACACTCTCAGATTTACAGACCCGTAAGGGTCCATTTGGTTCCATGTACTCTCAGTCACAGACCCGTAAGGGTCCATTTGGTTCCATGTGTTACACTCTCAGAGTTACAGACCCATAAGGGTCCATTCAGCTGTTGGGGACCCCCTGGAACTCCCTCAAGGACCCCTGGGGGTCCCTGGACCCCAGTTTGGGAACCACGTGGTCTAAAGTAAACAACAGTTTGTTGAAGAAATGTTTAAAGAGAATAAAATAAATCTGCTCTTATGGGGGTCTATTTTGGGGGTGACATGAAAAAGTTTGGGAACCACTTCTATAAAAGGGGGCAGGTATTTATAAGAATGTATTCCTCTTCCTGCTCCTTTTCGCCTTGGGTGTATCAGATAGGTATGAAAGACATATGAATTATTATCTATTATGATTTGTACTGTATTGTGATACACTGTGCGAAAAAAAACGAACATAAAATAGCAGATGTACAAGCTCTCAGTGCAGTACAAAGTGATGCACTGTGAGCTTATAGATCTGTTTGTCTTTGCTAACTAGCCTGCAATGTGCAACACTAGGTTATTGTTTTAACCCATTTTGAACTGGAACCCATTTTGGTGTCGGCATCATGTTATGCTTTAGCTATTGAAAAATAGCAGATCTACAAGCTACGAGCTTGTATGTCTGCTATTTTTGAAAAAAAAAGAACGACTGACTTTTTTAAATCTGATCTCAGGTCAGAATGGGTTAATAATGGGATGAATCTAGAGTTGCAACACCCTCCACTGACATCCTATAAGCATCCAAAATGCAACCTACAAGCTTTGTAGAACAGCTAAAGCTTTAAAACACCAAAAGGGGTTAAAAAAAACCCTGTTTGGTCCCAAACCCACCTGATACAGTTCTCCTCTGCAGAGAACGCCCGTCAGAAGCAGGAGGGCGTGGTCAGCAGCTCCGTGGTGTATTTTACGGAGGACGGGCCGGCGCTGCCCGCCTCGGACCCTCAGCCCCTGAAGCTGCGTCGCATCCTGAACCTCACAGACCACACCCCCATGGAGACCCTGGAGGACATCTTCAGGAAGCTGGTCACCCGGAGCGGGTGAGTGACCAATCACAGCTAAGCATAACATCAAATCAAATCATACATTTATTTAGCCCATTTTGTTAGCATTATGTTATGCTTTAGCTATTGAAAAATAGCAGATCTACAAGCTCATAGCACGGCACCGAGTGGCGCGCTACGAGCTTGTAGGTCTGCTATTTTTGAAAAATTGAAGAACGACTGACATAGAAACAGCTTTTTCAGAAAACTGTTAGAATCTGATCTCAGGTTAAAATGGGTTAAATAGCACATTTAAAAACAATTCTCATTCTACCAAAGTTCTTCACAAGGCAGAATATAGTACAGTACAATACAATAGGACAAAGTAATCTGAATAGAATGGAAAGGTGCAAGATCATGCCGGGGATGCAAAGGCTTGTGAATATAAAAATGTTTTAAGTTGTGATTTAAATGACATTAAACTCACCAACACTGCAGCTGTAGGGGAAGCTTGAATTATCCTTTTTAAATCTGCCAAGCATTTGTGACTAAATTTGACTGAATTGATTTGAGGGAATCATAGCTTCAAATGGACATATTGGTTGTTCAGTTTGACCCACCAGTTTTGGAGATATGGCATATTTACATGTCTTCTGTGGACTCTAACATTACACCTAGCTACATGTCTAAGCATTTATTTCATATTTACATATCTAACATTACACCACCATGTTTGGGCATTTTTTTCATATTTACATGTCGATTTCAGCTCTGACACTTATTTCAGCCATGCTCTAGTACAGGGTTGGGCAACTGTGACGATGGAGAGGGCCACTATATTTCCACACTCACTCCAGAGGGCCGCATTGCATATTACTGTCGTAGCAAAAATAAACAAACAATTGTAGTACAGTGGTTCCCAAAGTGGGGTCCGGGGACCCCCAGGGGTCCTTGAGGGAGTTCCAGGGGGTGTACAAATGTACATTTGTACACTCTGAGTTAAATTAACTTTGATTTTACAACATAAATTGGGGGTCCCAGAGATAGAAGAGCAGCCTCCTCCTCTGATTTCATATCATAATGTTTGTAATAATTCATAATCTGTTCAATAAAAACATATTTGACAAAAAAATAATAATTGTGATTAGGTTCAGGTTCAGGTTAATTTATGTGTTTGTCCCCGAAACATTTGGGCCACATTTTCACGATTTTTCAAAAAATAGCAGACCTACAAGCTTTGTAGATCTATGACATAGGGTTAGGGTTAGGGTTAGGGTTAAGGGTTAAGTTTAGGGATAAGGGGTTTTAGCGGTGACGAAAATGGAGCCCCTAATGTCTCGGGCCATTTTACCCTCAACATCTTATTTACCAGTAAGACGCCCTGAGGGTGAGAAGCGCTTTAGGGCGTGGGAGCGTGCACGCATCCGCCTGGGTGACGGCAGATCAACTGTTCTGGCCATATATGGAGCGTGTCTTGAGTGTACAGGGTTTGATGAGGTCAGACGAGAGTTGTCTGGCCGGCTCCATATGTGCAGATCTAGGTGATGATCAGTCTTCTCCATGTATGGCTATCCAGGGTTAGATGAGGTCCGTGGCGTGATCTATGGTGGCGTGAGGCGTGACCATATTATAAAATATATATTCTAAAACTACTAACTAAACTATAGTTTTAAAGTTAGGTAGTTAAACTATCTAAAGCTAACTAACTAACTTTAAGTTTCTATTGCTTTAATTACCATTCAAGCCAGTTAAAAAAAGCTGTAATTTTGCACGATGGCAGTCTCGGTTAATTTTTTTTTTAAGTTTGTTTGATAAAACACGGTTTTATTTTATCCACCACTAACACTGCTATTGTTTAACCCATTTAGCCCCGAGGATGATTCTGAATCATGACAGTTTTCTGAAAACCCTCCATGTTTCCATGTCAGTGGTTCCATCCCAAACAGATTCATGTCGAGGACACCCAGAAATATATCATGTAATTGGCCGACGAACCCCATCTGAAAGCATGTTGTTCCAGGGTTCCTGTATTTTTCCATAGCTAAATTATAACAAAATGTTTAAAACACAAAGGGGTTCCTGCCCCAAAATGGGTTAAACGTTAGTGTTTTAATAGGACTGTTTATTGGACAATGTGAGGAATGTTTGACCTTGAGAAGCCAACGGTGTTCCAAACAGTGGTGGAAAGTAAATAATTAAATTTTAATACTGACTTATAGTGTGGGAAATATAGGCCTACTCCACTATTTATTTTCAAACTTAACTACTAGCTATACTTTTGCAGATTTGGATTATTATTACAAAACATGCTAGCCTACATTGTTCATTCACCACTACAGCCATACATTTGAAAATGGCTGATCTACAAGCACACAATCGCACACAATACAATGCGACACACTGTGAGCTTGTATTCTGCATAGCCTATACTGTTGGTCATTTTGATGCCAATACCTATTTACTTTTACTCAAGTTGTATAATCAATATAAATATAGATGGGCCTGTCAATCAGACTCTAGAATCAGACACTGGGTCTTTCACCTGCCATAGATCAGCCTGTCAATCACAGACTAGAATCGGACACAAGGATCGGATCAAGTTTTACAGCATCGTCATAATCGCTTGTTAGTTTGTAAGCTATATAAGCAGCTATAGTTTTGTTGTGTACACTTATTAAATATGTCAGTAATTTCTTATATGTTATATATTGATGTTATTTGTCATATCTAGCCTGTGATATTAGTATTAGTGATACTAATAATATCATCCTCATATCATATCAATGAATCATATCATATCAATTTGAGTTAAAAACTTTGGCTCTGAAATAATATATATTCAAAGATTCGTAGCGTAGCACTCTGTGCCATGCTACGAGGTTAGCATTATGTTATGCTTTAGCTATTGAAAAATAGCAGATCTACAAGCTCGAGTGGCGCGCTACGAGCTTGTAGGTCTGCTAGGGTTAGGGTTAGGGTTAGGTCTGTATACAGTATATCTGTATGTACTGTTAACTGGACGACACCAACTGGTGTCGTCCAGTTAACAGTTTTTGTATTGAGTTGTACTTGAAATGTACTGTAATTCTGCAAACTGTTAATAAATCAATCAATCAATGATGTGTCCTCTCTTGCAGGTAGAGGCAGCCAGCTCTCCTCCCCTGGGCCCGCCTCGCACACACACACACACCCACCCACTGTCCCATCTCCACTGGGCCCGCCTCGCACACACACACACCCACCCACTGTCCCATCTCCACTGGGCCCGCCTCGCACACACACACACACCCACCCACTGTCCCATCTCCACTGGGCCCGCCTCGCACACACACACACCCACCCACCAATAAGACGCCTGTCCGCCTCCCACACACACACACACACACCCACCCACCAATAAGACGCCTGGGGGCGAGATCACGTGCACGCATCCACCTCGTTGACGGGAGACTCCTGAACAGGTGAGCTCCATATATGGAGATCTAAGGGTGGTGGCTGGGGCACGGCTGCACAAATAACTTTGGGGCGGGCACGTCTAGAGTTTAAATGGACAGGTATCAGTCAACAGGCCCGTCTAGAGTTTAAATGGACAGGTATCAGTCAACAGGCACACGTCTAGAGTTTAAATGGACAGGTATCAGTCAACAGGCCTGTCTAGAGTTTAAATGGGCAGGTATCAGTCAACAGGCACGTCTAGAGTTTAAATGGACAGGTATCAGTCAACAGGCCCGTCTAGAGTTTAAATGGACAGGTATCAGTAAACTGGCCCATCTAGAGTTTAAATGAACAGGTATCAGTAAACTGGCCCGTCTAGAGTTTAAATGAACAGGTATCAGTAAACTGGCCCATCTAGAGTTTAAATGAACAGGTATCAGTAAACTGGCCCGTCTAGAGTTTAATCCTTTTTGTATTTATTTTTTTTTCTTTTAAAGGAAAATAATGGCTGGTATCCTGGAACGACAGCGGTACAGGGTGGGAGAGGTTCAGATGTGATCAGGTGTGTAGGGTGACCCTGCCTGTGGGAGATGGGTTAGTTAGGCTGACCCTACAACTCCCTCAGGCACGCCCGGAAGGTTCTCTTCCGTGCGTGTGATGATCGGACTTCACTGTCTGGTTTCCACGCGGCCCTTTTACACCTGCCATCTCGTCTGGAAGTCCCCTGGTTGTCCAGGCGGCCCCTACTTACAACCTGCCATCTCGTCTGGAAGTCCCTTGAGGTAAGACATGATCCAGGCTACTAAAATTTACTCCAGCTATTTTTGAGGCCGTTCTCACAATCTGTTGGGTGTTATTTTCCCTTTATGTTCAGGTTTCCGTACCAGCTAATGATGGAGAAGGAGATAATTGACTCAATAAATGCACTGTAGAACAGTTTCATTAGAGATTTGTCAACCTGAAATTTGGCGAGCCTCCTCAAACAAAAGAGGCGTTGTTGGCCTTTCTTAAACAGCAAATCACAGTTTACATCGAATTTCAGCTTGCTTTTAAATGCAGTGCCTAAGTATTTGTAGCTGGTCACCAGCTACAACTTGCTCACCAATGGACAACACTGCTCTGGGGGGGGATCTCCTATAATAATAATAATAATATCTGGGACAAGTGGCATTTCTTCCTCAGCCTAGTGGGAATATGCATGCACAGTTTAACCGCAATCGGACGCTGCGTTGAGTAGTTTTCGCGATTTGTACAAAACGGGTACAAAGCGGGCTACTCCTGAAAAGTTTAGAAGCCAATCGTAGCCAATGAGGGTGGATTATGAGAAATCAAACAAACCCATATTGATCACATGACTATGGAGAGCATGTGTACCGATTTGCGTAAAAATTTCACGGGAATCACACGATGTGTTCATGATTTGCAGCATTTTGTTTGAAACTGAGCACTTTGGACTTTGGAAGACAATCTTAGCCAATCAGGATGTAGTCTGAGAAATCTGAAAGACCTGTTTCGTTGAATGGCTCTAGAGGGACTGTACCAATTTGCATGATGTTTGGACAAAATCTGTAGGTGTACTGTCCAAAAACGTGTTTTGCACAAAGCGGCCTCCTGGTGGCGCTATAACAGGCCGTTCTGGAGATTTTGGGGCAGAGGTTCATCGTTGGCATCCAGGGAAAATTTGGCATCGACCGGGTTAACGGTGCCGGAGATTAGCTGTTCACAGACGGACGGACGGACGGACGGACGGAGTGCAAAACATACTCTCTCCCCACGCCTTCGGCCTGGTGGAGATCTACTAAAAGCTTGTAGATCGGCTATTTTTGCTACGACAGTAATATGCAACGTGGCCCTCTGGAGTGAGTGTGGAACTATAGTGGCCCTCTGGAGTGAGTGAATGAGTGTGGAACTATAGTGGCCCTCTGGAGTGAGTGTGGAACTATAGTGGCCCCCTGCTTAGGCGTCTGGGAGAAATGCGAAGCCCTGTGCGAGATGTCGGGGGGGGGGGGGGGGAATAATACTTAATTAATACTTACTTTTGCCTTCCCTTTCCTACAAATATTATGCCAGCTTCTCATCTCCAATGAGTAAGAAATTGACATGCAGCCCAATTCAGCAGCTTAACAGTGTGAATGTAGAGATTGTGGTCCTCCACATTGTGTTATTTTATTTGTTGTAAGGAAGCTATATGTAGTTAACATGACATGAGTCATGTCAAGCAAGCTGTCACAGGAGGAGTCTCTGGGGCTGACACCCTCTCCTCTCCTCTCCTCTCCTCTGCTCTCCCCTGTAGGCCAGAGGCACCACTGGTGGTACTTGAGCACCTTCTGGTGGTACACAGAGGAGTCACACCTAGCTGTTAATTGAATATTTGAGGACGGATTAATCGCATTATAAATGTCATCAGTTGTGCTGATTAGTGATTAGACTGAGTTTAGTCAGAGCAGCAGAATTATTGTCTTCTAGGAATGGAAAAATAAAGGTACTCATTATGCAGAATGTCCCATTTAAAGTTTACAAATGTATTAAAAAAATGAAAATAGCCGATCTACAACCCCTAACCCTAACCGCTGCGACATGTTGTGCATGAGCTTGTAGATCGGCTATTTTCAGCGGGGTGAAAGAAAAAAACAGTCATTCCGACGGCATCAAGACCCGCCGAAATACATTTCAGTCGACTAAATCAAGGGTAAAAAAGAGGCTGAAAATAGCTGATCTACAAGCTCATGCACAACATGTCGCAGCGTGACACTTTGTCAGCTTGTAGATCTGCTATCTTCAGCATGCAACCAAGTGTAAAATGACTTATACTGGATCTCTTGTCCACAGTCTAGTTTTCATTTGTTGACGAAATTGTCAGTATATTTAGTCTTAGTTTTAGTCATCATGGCTTAGTTTTAATTTAGTTTTTATGTACATAGTTTTTGTCAGTGAAAAAAGGGTAGTCGACTGACGCCAGTCCCGCCCCCTTTCATGACGACGCCAGGCCCAGGAAATGATTCCCAATGCATGTTTACATTTCAAAAATTATTTATTTAACGACCTTTAAGCGTCGTACGAAGCCAACTCGAGTCGTGACAAATCATGACAATAAACACAATATTTTGGACCAAACAAATGATTACAAATAATTAAAAAAAAAGAAGTGTCGTAACCTGCCGTTTTTTAAATCATTTCTAACTATTTGTTCGGCCCAAAACATTGTGTTTATTGTCTTGATTTGTCACAAGTCGAGTTGTCTTTGTCCGCAGCGTATAAATATAAACGTCTTTAAATAAATACTTTTTGAAATGTCTATGAGGAAAATGAACAGGAGATTAGCTGTTCACAGACGGACGGACGGACGGACGGACGGACGGACGGAGTGCAAAACATACTCTCTCCCCACGCCTTCGGCCTGGTGGAGATCTACTAAAAGCTTGTAGATCGGCTATTTTTGCTACGACAGTAATATGCAACGTGGCCCTCTGGAGTGAGTGTGGAACTATAGTGGCCCTCTGGAGTGAGTGTGGAACTACAGTGGCCCTCTGGAGTGAGTGTGGAACTATAGTGGCCCTCTGGAGTGAGTGTGGAACTACAGTGGCCCTCTGGTGTGAGTGTGGAACTATAGTGGCCCTCTGGAGTGAGTGTGGAACTCTAGTGGCCCTCTGGAGTGAGTGTGGAACTATAGTGGCCCTCTGGAGTGAGTGTGGAACTATAGTGGCCCTCTGGAGTGAGTGAATGAGTGTGGAACTATAGTGGCCCTCTGGAGTGAGTGTGGAACTATAGTGGCCCTCTGGAGTGAGTGAATGAGTGAGTGTGGAACTATAGTGGCCCTCTGGAGTGAGTGTGGAACTAGTGGCCCCCTGCTTAGGCGTCTGGGAGAAATGCGAAGCCCTGTGCGAGATGTCGGGGGGGGGGGGGGGTTAGGGTTACTTAATTAATACTTACTTTTGCCTTCCCTTTCCTACAAATATTATGCCAGCTTCTCATCTCCAATGAGTAAGAAATTGACATGCAGCCCAATTCAGCAGCTTAACAGTGTGAATGTAGAGATTGTGGTCCTCCACATTGTGTTATTTTATTTGTTGTAAGGAAGCTATATGTAGTTAACATGACATGAGTCATGTCAAGCAAGCTGTCACAGGAGGAGTCTCTGGGGCCTCTCCTCTCCTCTCCTCTGCTCTCCCCTGTAGGCCAGAGGCACCACTGGTGGTACTTGAGCACCTTCTGGTGGTACACAGAGGAGTCAGACCTAGCTGTTAATTGAATATTTGAGGACGGATTAATCGCATTATAAATGTCATCAGTTGTGCTGATTAGTGATTAGACTGAGTTTAGTCAGAGCAGCAGAATTATTGTCTTCTAGGAATATCGGTTCTAGTGAGCAGAAAGAATCAATAATAAGCAGACTTGGTAACCTGACTGTAGAAAGTAACAGTAAAGTAAAGAACCTGGGGGTTATTATTGATTCTGAATTGAATTTCAATTCACACATTAATCATGTTACCAAGATTGCCTTTTTTCACCTTAGAAATATTGCACGAATCAGAGCCTATTTGTCCTTGGACGATGCAAAAACGCTAATCCACGCCTTTGTTTTTTCTCGGCTTGACTACTGCAATGCACTTTTTTCAGGACTGCCTAAGAAAACAACTGACAGACTACAACTTGTCCAAAATGCAGCAGCCAGAGTTTTAACTAGAACTAAGATGAGAGAACATATTACTCCAGTTTTGGCATCACTGCACTGGCTTCCGGTTGTTTTTAGGATTGATTTTAAAATTCTTTTACTTGTCTATAAAGCTCTCAATGGTCTCGCACCTTCCTACCTACATGACTGCCTGCCTAAATATGTCCCAAACCGCCCCCTAAGGTCTTCCACTGCCGGCCTGCTCGCTTTGCCAAAAAAAATGGCAACTAAAAAACACGGGGAAGCAGCTTTTTGCTTCTACGGGCCGTCGGCATGGAACAAGCTCCCACTGTACCTTCGTCAGGCAGCCTCTGTAGACATTTTTAAAGCTCAGCTCAAGACCCACTTCTACAACATTGCTTTTAATTGATCTTTTATTTTTTTATTTTTGTTATTCATGTCCTCACTGTATTGCATTACTGCTTGTTTTTAATGCTGTTGCCTTGCTTTTCTTTTATCCTCCATTTCTCTGTAAAGCACTTTGAGCTGCATTTCATGTCATGAAAGGTGCTATACAAATAAAGTTTTATTATTATTATTATTATTACTATAGAGTGGTTTGTTGTGATAATGCTCCTACTTTAGAGTGTGGTTTGTTGTGATAATGCTCCTACTATAGATTGTGGTTTGTTGTGATAATGCTCCCTACTATAGAGTGGTTTGTTGTGATAATGATCCTACTATAGAGTGTGGTTTGTTGTGATAATGCTCCCTACTATAGAGTGTGGTTTGTTGTGATAATGCTCCCTACTATAGAGTGTGGTTTGCTGTGATAATGCTCCTACTATAGAGTGTGGTTTGTTGTGATAATGATCCTACTATAGAGTGTGGTTTGTTGTGATAATGCTCCCTACTATAGTGTGGTTTTGTTGTGATAATGCTCCCTACTATAGAGTGTGGTTTGTTGTGATAATGCTCCCTACTATAGAGTGTGGTTTGTTGTGATAATGCTCCCTACTATAGAGTGTGGTTTG
>NC_137876.1:44549685-44695185 GCF_963924005.1 Protomyctophum bolini | reverse complement strand
GGTACTAATGTGTTTGGGTTATTGTCTGTCTTGTATTATTTTTGGTATTTTGTGTTGTGTCTTTGAATTTTTTATGTTTCATGTTGTCCTAATGGGGTTGGGTATTGTATATCTTGTATTATTTTTTGTGTTTTGTGTTGTGTCTTTGAATTTTGCATGCTTCATGTGGTACTAATGTGTTTGGGTTATTGTCTGTCTTGTATTATTTTTGGTGTTTTGTGCTGTGTCTTTGAATTTTTTATGTTTCATGTTGTCCTAATGGGGTTGGGTATTGTATATCTTGTATTATTTTTTGTGTTTTGTGTTGTGTCTTTGAATTTTGCATGCTTCATGTGGTACTAATGTGTTTGGGTTATTGTCTGTCTTGTATTATTTTTGGTGTTTTGTGTGGTGTCTTTGAATTTTTTATGTTTCATGTTGTCCTAATGGGGTTGGGTATTGTATATCTTGTATTATTTTTTGTGTTTCGTGTTGTGTCTTTGAATTTTGCATGCTTCATGTGGTACTAATGTGTTTGGGTTATTGTCTGTCTTGTATTATTTTTGGTGTTTTGTGCTGTGTCTTTGAATTTTTTATGTTTCATGTTGTCCTAATGGGGTTGGGTATTGTATATCTTGTATTATTTTTTGTGTTTTGTGTTGTGTCTTTGAATTTTGCATGCTTCATGTGGTACTAATGTGTTTGGGTTATTGTCTGTCTTGTATTATTTTTGGTGTTTTGTGTGGTGTCTTTGAATTTTTTATGTTTCATGTTGTCCTAATGGGGTTGGGTATTGTATATCTTGTATTATTTTTTGTGTTTCGTGTTGTGTCTTTGAATTTTGCATGCTTCATGTGGTACTAATGTGTTTGGGTTATTGTCTGTCTTGTATTATTTTTGGTATTTTGTGTTGTGTCTTTGAATTTTTTATGTTTCATGTTGTCCTAATGGGGTTGGGTATTGTATATCTTGTATTATTTTTTGTGTTTTGTGTTGTGTCTTTGAATTTTGCATGCTTCATGTGGTACTAATGTGTTTGGGTTATTGTCTGTCTTGTATTATTTTTGGTGTTTTGTGCTGTGTCTTTGAATTTTTTATGTTTCATGTTGTCCTAATGGGGTTGGGTATTGTATATCTTGTATTATTTTTTGTGTTTTGTGTTGTGTCTTTGAATTTTGCATGCTTCATGTGGTACTAATGTGTTTGGGTTATTGTCTGTCTTGTATTATTTTTGGTGTTTTGTGTTGTGTCTTTGAATTTTTTATGTTTCATGTTGTCCTAATGGGGTTGGGTATTGTATATCCTGTATTATTTTTTGTGTTTTGTGTTGTGTCTTTGAATTTTGCATGCTTCATGTGGTACTAATGTGTTTGGGTTATTGTCTGTCTTGTATTATTTTTGGTGTTTTGTGTTGGGATCTTTGAATTTTTTATGTTTCATGTTGTCCAAATGGGGTAGGGTATTGTATATCTTGTATTATTTTTTGTGTTTTGTGTTGTGTCTTTGAATTTTGCATGCTTCAGGTGGTACTAATGTGTTTGGGTTATTGTCTGTCTTGTATTAATTTTGGTGTTTTGTGTTGGTGTCTTTGAATTTTTATGTTTCATGGTGTCCTAAGGTGTATGGTTTATTGTCTGTCTTGTATTATTTTTGGTGTTTTGTGTTGTGTCTTTGAATATTGTATGCTTCATGTGGTACTAATGTGTTGGGGTTATTGTCTGTCTTGTATTATTTTTGGTGTTTTGTGTTGTGACTTTGAATTTTTTATGTTTCATGTTGTCCTAATGGGGTTGGGTATTGTATATCTTGTATTATTTTTTGTGTTTTGTGTTGTGTCTTTGAATTTTGCATGCTTCATGTGGTACTAATGTGTTTGGGTTATTGTCTGTCTTGTATTATTTTTGGTGTTTTGTGCTGTGTCTTTGAATTTTTTATGTTTCATGTTGTCCTAATGGGGTTGGGTATTGTATATCTTGTATTATTTTTTGTGTTTTGTGTTGTGTCTTTGAATTTTGCATGCTTCATGTGGTACTAATGTGTTTGGGTTATTGTCTGTCTTGTATTATTTTTGGTGTTTTGTGTGGTGTCTTTGAATTTTTTATGTTTCATGTTGTCCTAATGGGGTTGGGTATTGTATATCTTGTATTATTTTTTGTGTTTCGTGTTGTGTCTTTGAATTTTGCATGCTTCATGTGGTACTAATGTGTTTGGGTTATTGTCTGTCTTGTATTATTTTTGGTATTTTGTGTTGTGTCTTTGAATTTTTTATGTTTCATGTTGTCCTAATGGGGTTGGGTATTGTATATCTTGTATTATTTTTTGTGTTTTGTGTTGTGTCTTTGAATTTTGCATGCTTCATGTGGTACTAATGTGTTTGGGTTATTGTCTGTCTTGTATTATTTTTGGTGTTTTGTGCTGTGTCTTTGAATTTTTTATGTTTCATGTTGTCCTAATGGGGTTGGGTATTGTATATCTTGTATTATTTTTTGTGTTTTGTGTTGTGTCTTTGAATTTTGCATGCTTCATGTGGTACTAATGTGTTTGGGTTATTGTCTGTCTTGTATTATTTTTGGTGTTTTGTGTTGTGTCTTTGAATTTTTTATGTTTCATGTTGTCCTAATGGGGTTGGGTATTGTATATCCTGTATTATTTTTTGTGTTTTGTGTTGTGTCTTTGAATTTTGCATGCTTCATGTGGTACTAATGTGTTTGGGTTATTGTCTGTCTTGTATTATTTTTGGTGTTTTGTGTTGGGATCTTTGAATTTTTTATGTTTCATGTTGTCCAAATGGGGTAGGGTATTGTATATCTTGTATTATTTTTTGTGTTTTGTGTTGTGTCTTTGAATTTTGCATGCTTCAGGTGGTACTAATGTGTTTGGGTTATTGTCTGTCTTGTATTAATTTTGGTGTTTTGTGTTGGTGTCTTTGAATTTTTATGTTTCATGGTGTCCTAAGGTGTATGGTTTATTGTCTGTCTTGTATTATTTTTGGTGTTTTGTGTTGTGTCTTTGAATATTGTATGCTTCATGTGGTACTAATGTGTTGGGGTTATTGTCTGTCTTGTATTATTTTTGGTGTTTTGTGTTGTGACTTTGAATTTTTTATGTTTCATGTTGTCCTAATGGGGTTGGGTATTGTATATCTTGTATTATTTTTTGTGTTTTGTGTTGTGTCTTTGAATTTTGCATGCTTCATGTGGTACTAATGTGTTTGGGTTATTGTCTGTCTTGTATTATTTTCGGTGTTTTGTGTTGTGTCTTTGAATTTTTTATGTTTCATGTTGTCCTAATGGGGTTGGGTATTGTATATCTTGTATTATTTTTTGTGTTTTGTGTTGTGTCTTTGAATTTTGCATGCTTCATGTGGTACTAATGTGTTTGGGTTATTGTCTGTCTTGTATTATTTTCGGTGTTTTGTGTTGTGTCTTTGAATTTTTTATGTTTCATGTTGTCCTAATGGGGTTGGGTATTGTATATCTTGTATTATTTTTTGTGTTTTGTGTTGTGTCTATTGAATTTTGCATGTTTCATGTGGTACTAATGTGTTTGGGTTATTGTCTGTCTTGTATTATTTTTGGTGTTTTGTGCTGTGTCTTTGAATTTTTTATGTTTCATGTTGTCCTAATGGGGTTGGGTATTGTATATCTTGTATTATTTTTTGTGTTTTGTGTTGTGTCTTTGAATTTTGCATGCTTCATGTGGTACTAATGTGTTTGGGTTATTGTCTGTCTTGTATTATTTTTGGTGTTTTGTGTGGTGTCTTTGAATTTTTTATGTTTCATGTTGTCCTAATGGGGTTGGGTATTGTATATCTTGTATTATTTTTTGTGTTTTGTGTTGTGTCTTTGAATTTTGCATGCTTCATGTGGTACTAATGTGTTTGGGTTATTGTCTGTCTTGTATTATTTTTGGTGTTTTGTGTGGTGTCTTTGAATTTTTTATGTTTCATGTTGTCCTAATGGGGTTGGGTATTGTATATCTTGTATTATTTTTTGTGTTTCGTGTTGTGTCTTTGAATTTTGCATGCTTCATGTGGTACTAATGTGTTTGGGTTATTGTCTGTCTTGTATTATTTTTGGTATTTTGTGTTGTGTCTTTGAATTTTTTATGTTTCATGTTGTCCTAATGGGGTTGGGTATTGTATATCTTGTATTATTTTTTGTGTTTTGTGTTGTGTCTTTGAATTTTGCATGCTTCATGTGGTACTAATGTGTTTGGGTTATTGTCTGTCTTGTATTATTTTTGGTGTTTTGTGCTGTGTCTTTGAATTTTTTATGTTTCATGTTGTCCTAATGGGGTTGGGTATTGTATATCTTGTATTATTTTTTGTGTTTTGTGTTGTGTCTTTGAATTTTGCATGCTTCATGTGGTACTAATGTGTTTGGGTTATTGTCTGTCTTGTATTATTTTTGGTGTTTTGTGTGGTGTCTTTGAATTTTTTATGTTTCATGTTGTCCTAATGGGGTTGGGTATTGTATATCTTGTATTATTTTTTGTGTTTCGTGTTGTGTCTTTGAATTTTGCATGCTTCATGTGGTACTAATGTGTTTGGGTTATTGTCTGTCTTGTATTATTTTTGGTGTTTTGTGCTGTGTCTTTGAATTTTTTATGTTTCATGTTGTCCTAATGGGGTTGGGTATTGTATATCTTGTATTATTTTTTGTGTTTTGTGTTGTGTCTTTGAATTTTGCATGCTTCATGTGGTACTAATGTGTTTGGGTTATTGTCTGTCTTGTATTATTTTTGGTGTTTTGTGTGGTGTCTTTGAATTTTTTATGTTTCATGTTGTCCTAATGGGGTTGGGTATTGTATATCTTGTATTATTTTTTGTGTTTCGTGTTGTGTCTTTGAATTTTGCATGCTTCATGTGGTACTAATGTGTTTGGGTTATTGTCTGTCTTGTATTATTTTTGGTATTTTGTGTTGTGTCTTTGAATTTTTTATGTTTCATGTTGTCCTAATGGGGTTGGGTATTGTATATCTTGTATTATTTTTTGTGTTTTGTGTTGTGTCTTTGAATTTTGCATGCTTCATGTGGTACTAATGTGTTTGGGTTATTGTCTGTCTTGTATTATTTTTGGTGTTTTGTGCTGTGTCTTTGCATTTTTTATGTTTCATGTTGTCCTAATGGGGTTGGGTATTGTATATCTTGTATTATTTTTTGTGTTTTGTGTTGTGTCTTTGAATTTTGCATGCTTCATGTGGTACTAATGTGTTTGGGTTATTGTCTGTCTTGTATTATTTTTGGTGTTTTGTGTGGTGTCTTTGAATTTTTTATGTTTCATGTTGTCCTAATGGGGTTGGGTATTGTATATCTTGTATTATTTTTTGTGTTTCGTGTTGTGTCTTTGAATTTTGCATGCTTCATGTGGTACTAATGTGTTTGGGTTATTGTCTGTCTTGTATTATTTTTGGTGTTTTGTGCTGTGTCTTTGAATTTTTTATGTTTCATGTTGTCCTAATGGGGTTGGGTATTGTATATCTTGTATTATTTTTTGTGTTTTGTGTTGTGTCTTTGAATTTTGCATGCTTCATGTGGTACTAATGTGTTTGGGTTATTGTCTGTCTTGTATTATTTTTGGTGTTTTGTGTGGTGTCTTTGAATTTTTTATGTTTCATGTTGTCCTAATGGGGTTGGGTATTGTATATCTTGTATTATTTTTTGTGTTTCGTGTTGTGTCTTTGAATTTTGCATGCTTCATGTGGTACTAATGTGTTTGGGTTATTGTCTGTCTTGTATTATTTTTGGTATTTTGTGTTGTGTCTTTGAATTTTTTATGTTTCATGTTGTCCTAATGGGGTTGGGTATTGTATATCTTGTATTATTTTTTGTTTTTTGTGTTGTGTCTTTGAATTTTGCATGCTTCATGTGGTACTAATGTGTTTGGGTTATTGTCTGTCTTGTATTATTTTTGGTGTTTTGTGTGGTGTCTTTGAATTTTTTATGTTTCATGTTGTCCTAATGGGGTTGGGTATTGTATATCTTGTATTATTTTTTGTGTTTCGTGTTGTGTCTTTGAATTTTGCATGCTTCATGTGGTACTAATGTGTTTGGGTTATTGTCTGTCTTGTATTATTTTTGGTGTTTTGTGTGGTGTCTTTGAATTTTTTATGTTTCATGTTGTCCTAATGGGGTTGGGTATTGTATATCTTGTATTATTTTTTGTGTTTCGTGTTGTGTCTTTGAATTTTGCATGCTTCATGTGGTACTAATGTGTTTGGGTTATTGTCTGTCTTGTATTATTTTTGGTGTTTTGTGCTGTGTCTTTGAATTTTTTATGTTTCATGTTGTCCTAATGGGGTTGGGTATTGTATATCTTGTATTATTTTTTGTGTTTCGTGTTGTGTCTTTGAATTTTGCATGCTTCATGTGGTACTAATGTGTTTGGGTTATTGTCTGTCTTGTATTATTTTCGGTGTTTTGTGTTGTGTCTTTGAATTTTTTGTTTCATGTTGTCCTAATGGGGTTGGGTATTGTATATCTTGTATTATTTTTTGTGTTTTGTGTTGTGTCTTTGAATTTTGCATGCTTCATGTGGTACTAATGTGTTTGGGTTATTGTCTGTCTTGTATTATTTTTGGTGTTTTGTGCTGTGTCTTTGAATTTTTTATGTTTCATGTTGTCCTAATGGGGTTGGGTATTGTATATCTTGTATTATTTTTTGTGTTTTGTGTTGTGTCTTTGAATTTTGCATGCTTCATGTGGTACTAATGTGTTTGGGTTATTGTCTGTCTTGTATTATTTTTGGTGTTTTGTGTTGTGTCTTTGAATTATTTATGTTTCATGTTGTCCTAATGGGGTTGGGTATTGTATATCCTGTATTATTTTTTGTGTTTTGTGTTGTGTCTTTGAATTTTGCATGCTTCATGTGGTACTAATGTGTTTGGGTTATTGTCTGTCTTGTATTATTTTTGGTGTTTTGTGTTGGGATCTTTGAATTTTTTATGTTTCATGTTGTCCAAATGGGGTAGGGTATTGTATATCTTGTATTATTTTTTGTGTTTTGTGTTGTGTCTTTGAATTTTGCATGCTTCAGGTGGTACTAATGTGTTTGGGTTATTGTCTGTCTTGTATTAATTTTGGTGTTTTGTGTTGGTGTCTTTGAATTTTTATGTTTCATGGTGTCCTAAGGTGTATGGTTTATTGTCTGTCTTGTATTATTTTTGGTGTTTTGTGTTGTGTCTTTGAATATTGTATGCTTCATGTGGTACTAATGTGTTGGGGTTATTGTCTGTCTTGTATTATTTTTGGTGTTTTGTGTTGTGACTTTGAATTTTTTATGTTTCATGTTGTCCTAATGGGGTTGGGTATTGTATATCTTGTATTATTTTTTGTGTTTTGTGTTGTGTCTTTGAATTTTGCATGCTTCATGTGGTACTAATGTGTTTGGGTTATTGTCTGTCTTGTATTATTTTCGGTGTTTTGTGTTGTGTCTTTGAATTTTTTATGTTTCATGTTGTCCTAATGGGGTTGGGTATTGTATATCTTGTATTATTTTTTGTGTTTTGTGTTGTGTCTTTGAATTTTGCATGCTTCATGTGGTACTAATGTGTTTGGGTTATTGTCTGTCTTGTATTATTTTCGGTGTTTTGTGTTGTGTCTTTGAATTTTTTATGTTTCATGTTGTCCTAATGGGGTTGGGTATTGTATATCTTGTATTATTTTTTGTGTTTTGTGTTGTGTCTATTGAATTTTGCATGTTTCATGTGGTACTAATGTGTTTGGGTTATTGTCTGTCTTGTATTATTTTTGGTGTTTTGTGCTGTGTCTTTGAATTTTTTATGTTTCATGTTGTCCTAATGGGGTTGGGTATTGTATATCTTGTATTATTTTTTGTGTTTTGTGTTGTGTCTTTGAATTTTGCATGCTTCATGTGGTACTAATGTGTTTGGGTTATTGTCTGTCTTGTATTATTTTTGGTGTTTTGTGCTGTGTCTTTGAATGTTTTATGTTTCATGTTGTCCTAATGGGGTTGGGTATTGTATATCTTGTATTATTTTTTGTGTTTTGTGTTGTGTCTTTGAATTTTGCATGCTTCATGTGGTACTAATGTGTTTGGGTTATTGTCTGTCTTGTATTATTTTTGGTGTTTTGTGTGGTGTCTTTGAATTTTTTATGTTTCATGTTGTCCTAATGGGGTTGGGTATTGTATATCTTGTATTATTTTTTGTGTTTCGTGTTGTGTCTTTGAATTTTGCATGCTTCATGTGGTACTAATGTGTTTGGGTTATTGTCTGTCTTGTATTATTTTTGGTATTTTGTGTTGTGTCTTTGAATTTTTTATGTTTCATGTTGTCCTAATGGGGTTGGGTATTGTATATCTTGTATTATTTTTTGTGTTTTGTGTTGTGTCTTTGAATTTTTTATGTTTCATGTTGTCCTAATGGGGTTGGGTATTGTATATCTTGTATTATTTTTTGTGTTTTGTGTTGTGTCTTTGAATTTTGCATGCTTCATGTGGTACTAATGTGTTTGGGTTATTGTCTGTCTTGTATTATTTTTGGTGTTTTGTGTGGTGTCTTTGAATTTTTTATGTTTCATGTTGTCCTAATGGGGTTGGGTATTGTATATCTTGTATTATTTTTTGTGTTTCGTGTTGTGTCTTTGAATTTTGCATGCTTCATGTGGTACTAATGTGTTTGGGTTATTGTCTGTCTTGTATTATTTTTGGTGTTTTGTGCTGTGTCTTTGAATTTTTTATGTTTCATGTTGTCCTAATGGGGTTGGGTATTGTATATCTTGTATTATTTTTTGTGTTTTGTGTTGTGTCTTTGAATTTTGCATGCTTCATGTGGTACTAATGTGTTTGGGTTATTGTCTGTCTTGTATTATTTTTGGTGTTTTGTGTGGTGTCTTTGAATTTTTTATGTTTCATGTTGTCCTAATGGGGTTGGGTATTGTATATCTTGTATTATTTTTTGTGTTTCGTGTTGTGTCTTTGAATTTTGCATGCTTCATGTGGTACTAATGTGTTTGGGTTATTGTCTGTCTTGTATTATTTTTGGTATTTTGTGTTGTGTCTTTGAATTTTTTATGTTTCATGTTGTCCTAATGGGGTTGGGTATTGTATATCTTGTATTATTTTTTGTGTTTTGTGTTGTGTCTTTGAATTTTGCATGCTTCATGTGGTACTAATGTGTTTGGGTTATTGTCTGTCTTGTATTATTTTTGGTGTTTTGTGCTGTGTCTTTGAATTTTTTATGTTTCATGTTGTCCTAATGGGGTTGGGTATTGTATATCTTGTATTATTTTTTGTGTTTTGTGTTGTGTCTTTGAATTTTGCATGCTTCATGTGGTACTAATGTGTTTGGGTTATTGTCTGTCTTGTATTATTTTTGGTGTTTTGTGTGGTGTCTTTGAATTTTTTATGTTTCATGTTGTCCTAATGGGGTTGGGTATTGTATATCTTGTATTATTTTTTGTGTTTCGTGTTGTGTCTTTGAATTTTGCATGCTTCATGTGGTACTAATGTGTTTGGGTTATTGTCTGTCTTGTATTATTTTTGGTGTTTTGTGCTGTGTCTTTGAATTTTTTATGTTTCATGTTGTCCTAATGGGGTTGGGTATTGTATATCTTGTATTATTTTTTGTGTTTTGTGTTGTGTCTTTGAATTTTGCATGCTTCATGTGGTACTAATGTGTTTGGGTTATTGTCTGTCTTGTATTATTTTTGGTGTTTTGTGTGGTGTCTTTGAATTTTTTATGTTTCATGTTGTCCTAATGGGGTTGGGTATTGTATATCTTGTATTATTTTTTGTGTTTCGTGTTGTGTCTTTGAATTTTGCATGCTTCATGTGGTACTAATGTGTTTGGGTTATTGTCTGTCTTGTATTATTTTTGGTATTTTGTGTTGTGTCTTTGAATTTTTTATGTTTCATGTTGTCCTAATGGGGTTGGGTATTGTATATCTTGTATTATTTTTTGTGTTTTGTGTTGTGTCTTTGAATTTTGCATGCTTCATGTGGTACTAATGTGTTTGGGTTATTGTCTGTCTTGTATTATTTTTGGTGTTTTGTGCTGTGTCTTTGAATTTTTTATGTTTCATGTTGTCCTAATGGGGTTGGGTATTGTATATCTTGTATTATTTTTTGTGTTTTGTGTTGTGTCTTTGAATTTTGCATGCTTCATGTGGTACTAATGTGTTTGGGTTATTGTCTGTCTTGTATTATTTTTGGTGTTTTGTGTTGTGTCTTTGAATTTTTTATGTTTCATGTTGTCCTAATGGGGTTGGGTATTGTATATCCTGTATTATTTTTTGTGTTTTGTGTTGTGTCTTTGAATTTTGCATGCTTCATGTGGTACTAATGTGTTTGGGTTATTGTCTGTCTTGTATTATTTTTGGTGTTTTGTGTTGGGATCTTTGAATTTTTTATGTTTCATGTTGTCCAAATGGGGTAGGGTATTGTATATCTTGTATTATTTTTTGTGTTTTGTGTTGTGTCTTTGAATTTTGCATGCTTCAGGTGGTACTAATGTGTTTGGGTTATTGTCTGTCTTGTATTAATTTTGGTGTTTTGTGTTGGTGTCTTTGAATTTTTATGTTTCATGGTGTCCTAAGGTGTATGGTTTATTGTCTGTCTTGTATTATTTTTGGTGTTTTGTGTTGTGTCTTTGAATATTGTATGCTTCATGTGGTACTAATGTGTTGGGGTTATTGTCTGTCTTGTATTATTTTTGGTGTTTTGTGTTGTGACTTTGAATTTTTTATGTTTCATGTTGTCCTAATGGGGTTGGGTATTGTATATCTTGTATTATTTTTTGTGTTTTGTGTTGTGTCTTTGAATTTTGCATGCTTCATGTGGTACTAATGTGTTTGGGTTATTGTCTGTCTTGTATTATTTTTGGTGTTTTGTGCTGTGTCTTTGAATTTTTTATGTTTCATGTTGTCCTAATGGGGTTGGGTATTGTATATCTTGTATTATTTTTTGTGTTTTGTGTTGTGTCTTTGAATTTTGCATGCTTCATGTGGTACTAATGTGTTTGGGTTATTGTCTGTCTTGTATTATTTTTGGTGTTTTGTGTGGTGTCTTTGAATTTTTTATGTTTCATGTTGTCCTAATGGGGTTGGGTATTGTATATCTTGTATTATTTTTTGTGTTTCGTGTTGTGTCTTTGAATTTTGCATGCTTCATGTGGTACTAATGTGTTTGGGTTATTGTCTGTCTTGTATTATTTTTGGTATTTTGTGTTGTGTCTTTGAATTTTTTATGTTTCATGTTGTCCTAATGGGGTTGGGTATTGTATATCTTGTATTATTTTTTGTGTTTTGTGTTGTGTCTTTGAATTTTGCATGCTTCATGTGGTACTAATGTGTTTGGGTTATTGTCTGTCTTGTATTATTTTTGGTGTTTTGTGCTGTGTCTTTGAATTTTTTATGTTTCATGTTGTCCTAATGGGGTTGGGTATTGTATATCTTGTATTATTTTTTGTGTTTTGTGTTGTGTCTTTGAATTTTGCATGCTTCATGTGGTACTAATGTGTTTGGGTTATTGTCTGTCTTGTATTATTTTTGGTGTTTTGTGTTGTGTCTTTGATTTTTTTATGTTTCATGTTGTCCTAATGGGGTTGGGTATTGTATATCCTGTATTATTTTTTGTGTTTTGTGTTGTGTCTTTGAATTTTGCATGCTTCATGTGGTACTAATGTGTTTGGGTTATTGTCTGTCTTGTATTATTTTTGGTGTTTTGTGTTGGGATCTTTGAATTTTTTATGTTTCATGTTGTCCAAATGGGGTAGGGTATTGTATATCTTGTATTATTTTTTGTGTTTTGTGTTGTGTCTTTGAATTTTGCATGCTTCAGGTGGTACTAATGTGTTTGGGTTATTGTCTGTCTTGTATTAATTTTGGTGTTTTGTGTTGGTGTCTTTGAATTTTTATGTTTCATGGTGTCCTAAGGTGTATGGTTTATTGTCTGTCTTGTATTATTTTTGGTGTTTTGTGTTGTGTCTTTGAATATTGTATGCTTCATGTGGTACTAATGTGTTGGGGTTATTGTCTGTCTTGTATTATTTTTGGTGTTTTGTGTTGTGACTTTGAATTTTTTATGTTTCATGTTGTCCTAATGGGGTTGGGTATTGTATATCTTGTATTATTTTTTGTGTTTTGTGTTGTGTCTTTGAATTTTGCATGCTTCATGTGGTACTAATGTGTTTGGGTTATTGTCTGTCTTGTATTATTTTCGGTGTTTTGTGTTGTGTCTTTGAATTTTTTATGTTTCATGTTGTCCTAATGGGGTTGGGTATTGTATATCTTGTATTATTTTTTGTGTTTTGTGTTGTGTCTTTGAATTTTGCATGCTTCATGTGGTACTAATGTGTTTGGGTTATTGTCTGTCTTGTATTATTTTCGGTGTTTTGTGTTGTGTCTTTGAATTTTTTATGTTTCATGTTGTCCTAATGGGGTTGGGTATTGTATATCTTGTATTATTTTTTGTGTTTTGTGTTGTGTCTATTGAATTTTGCATGTTTCATGTGGTACTAATGTGTTTGGGTTATTGTCTGTCTTGTATTATTTTTGGTGTTTTGTGCTGTGTCTTTGAATTTTTTATGTTTCATGTTGTCCTAATGGGGTTGGGTATTGTATATCTTGTATTATTTTTTGTGTTTTGTGTTGTGTCTTTGAATTTTGCATGCTTCATGTGGTACTAATGTGTTTGGGTTATTGTCTGTCTTGTATTATTTTTGGTGTTTTGTGTGGTGTCTTTGAATTTTTTATGTTTCATGTTGTCCTAATGGGGTTGGGTATTGTATATCTTGTATTATTTTTTGTGTTTTGTGTTGTGTCTTTGAATTTTGCATGCTTCATGTGGTACTAATGTGTTTGGGTTATTGTCTGTCTTGTATTATTTTTGGTGTTTTGTGTGGTGTCTTTGAATTTTTTATGTTTCATGTTGTCCTAATGGGGTTGGGTATTGTATATCTTGTATTATTTTTTGTGTTTCGTGTTGTGTCTTTGAATTTTGCATGCTTCATGTGGTACTAATGTGTTTGGGTTATTGTCTGTCTTGTATTATTTTTGGTATTTTGTGTTGTGTCTTTGAATTTTTTATGTTTCATGTTGTCCTAATGGGGTTGGGTATTGTATATCTTGTATTATTTTTTGTGTTTTGTGTTGTGTCTTTGAATTTTGCATGCTTCATGTGGTACTAATGTGTTTGGGTTATTGTCTGTCTTGTATTATTTTTGGTGTTTTGTGCTGTGTCTTTGAATTTTTTATGTTTCATGTTGTCCTAATGGGGTTGGGTATTGTATATCTTGTATTATTTTTTGTGTTTTGTGTTGTGTCTTTGAATTTTGCATGCTTCATGTGGTACTAATGTGTTTGGGTTATTGTCTGTCTTGTATTATTTTTGGTGTTTTGTGTGGTGTCTTTGAATTTTTTATGTTTCATGTTGTCCTAATGGGGTTGGGTATTGTATATCTTGTATTATTTTTTGTGTTTCGTGTTGTGTCTTTGAATTTTGCATGCTTCATGTGGTACTAATGTGTTTGGGTTATTGTCTGTCTTGTATTATTTTTGGTGTTTTGTGCTGTGTCTTTGAATTTTTTATGTTTCATGTTGTCCTAATGGGGTTGGGTATTGTATATCTTGTATTATTTTTTGTGTTTTGTGTTGTGTCTTTGAATTTTGCATGCTTCATGTGGTACTAATGTGTTTGGGTTATTGTCTGTCTTGTATTATTTTTGGTGTTTTGTGTGGTGTCTTTGAATTTTTTATGTTTCATGTTGTCCTAATGGGGTTGGGTATTGTATATCTTGTATTATTTTTTGTGTTTCGTGTTGTGTCTTTGAATTTTGCATGCTTCATGTGGTACTAATGTGTTTGGGTTATTGTCTGTCTTGTATTATTTTTGGTATTTTGTGTTGTGTCTTTGAATTTTTTATGTTTCATGTTGTCCTAATGGGGTTGGGTATTGTATATCTTGTATTATTTTTTGTGTTTTGTGTTGTGTCTTTGAATTTTGCATGCTTCATGTGGTACTAATGTGTTTGGGTTATTGTCTGTCTTGTATTATTTTTGGTGTTTTGTGCTGTGTCTTTGAATTTTTTATGTTTCATGTTGTCCTAATGGGGTTGGGTATTGTATATCTTGTATTATTTTTTGTGTTTTGTGTTGTGTCTTTGAATTTTGCATGCTTCATGTGGTACTAATGTGTTTGGGTTATTGTCTGTCTTGTATTATTTTTGGTGTTTTGTGTGGTGTCTTTGAATTTTTTATGTTTCATGTTGTCCTAATGGGGTTGGGTATTGTATATCTTGTATTATTTTTTGTGTTTCGTGTTGTGTCTTTGAATTTTGCATGCTTCATGTGGTACTAATGTGTTTGGGTTATTGTCTGTCTTGTATTATTTTTGGTGTTTTGTGCTGTGTCTTTGAATTTTTTATGTTTCATGTTGTCCTAATGGGGTTGGGTATTGTATATCTTGTATTATTTTTTGTGTTTTGTGTTGTGTCTTTGAATTTTGCATGCTTCATGTGGTACTAATGTGTTTGGGTTATTGTCTGTCTTGTATTATTTTTGGTGTTTTGTGTGGTGTCTTTGAATTTTTTATGTTTCATGTTGTCCTAATGGGGTTGGGTATTGTATATCTTGTATTATTTTTTGTGTTTCGTGTTGTGTCTTTGAATTTTGCATGCTTCATGTGGTACTAATGTGTTTGGGTTATTGTCTGTCTTGTATTATTTTTGGTATTTTGTGTTGTGTCTTTGAATTTTTTATGTTTCATGTTGTCCTAATGGGGTTGGGTATTGTATATCTTGTATTATTTTTTGTGTTTTGTGTTGTGTCTTTGAATTTTGCATGCTTCATGTGGTACTAATGTGTTTGGGTTATTGTCTGTCTTGTATTATTTTTGGTGTTTTGTGTGGTGTCTTTGAATTTTTTATGTTTCATGTTGTCCTAATGGGGTTGGGTATTGTATATCTTGTATTATTTTTTGTGTTTCGTGTTGTGTCTTTGAATTTTGCATGCTTCATGTGGTACTAATGTGTTTGGGTTATTGTCTGTCTTGTATTATTTTTGGTGTTTTGTGCTGTGTCTTTGAATTTTTTATGTTTCATGTTGTCCTAATGGGGTTGGGTATTGTATATCTTGTATTATTTTTTGTGTTTTGTGTTGTGTCTTTGAATTTTGCATGCTTCATGTGGTACTAATGTGTTTGGGTTATTGTCTGTCTTGTATTATTTTTGGTGTTTTGTGTGGTGTCTTTGAATTTTTTATGTTTCATGTTGTCCTAATGGGGTTGGGTATTGTATATCTTGTATTATTTTTTGTGTTTCGTGTTGTGTCTTTGAATTTTGCATGCTTCATGTGGTACTAATGTGTTTGGGTTATTGTCTGTCTTGTATTATTTTTGGTATTTTGTGTTGTGTCTTTGAATTTTTTATGTTTCATGTTGTCCTAATGGGGTTGGGTATTGTATATCTTGTATTATTTTTTGTGTTTTGTGTTGTGTCTTTGAATTTTGCATGCTTCATGTGGTACTAATGTGTTTGGGTTATTGTCTGTCTTGTATTATTTTTGGTGTTTTGTGCTGTGTCTTTGAATTTTTTATGTTTCATGTTGTCCTAATGGGGTTGGGTATTGTATATCTTGTATTATTTTTTGTGTTTTGTGTTGTGTCTTTGAATTTTGCATGCTTCATGTGGTACTAATGTGTTTGGGTTATTGTCTGTCTTGTATTATTTTTGGTGTTTTGTGTTGTGTCTTTGAATTTTTTATGTTTCATGTTGTCCTAATGGGGTTGGGTATTGTATATCCTGTATTATTTTTTGTGTTTTGTGTTGTGTCTTTGAATTTTGCATGCTTCATGTGGTACTAATGTGTTTGGGTTATTGTCTGTCTTGTATTATTTTTGGTGTTTTGTGTTGGGATCTTTGAATTTTTTATGTTTCATGTTGTCCAAATGGGGTAGGGTATTGTATATCTTGTATTATTTTTTGTGTTTTGTGTTGTGTCTTTGAATTTTGCATGCTTCAGGTGGTACTAATGTGTTTGGGTTATTGTCTGTCTTGTATTAATTTTGGTGTTTTGTGTTGGTGTCTTTGAATTTTTATGTTTCATGGTGTCCTAAGGTGTATGGTTTATTGTCTGTCTTGTATTATTTTTGGTGTTTTGTGTTGTGTCTTTGAATATTGTATGCTTCATGTGGTACTAATGTGTTGGGGTTATTGTCTGTCTTGTATTATTTTTGGTGTTTTGTGTTGTGACTTTGAATTTTTTATGTTTCATGTTGTCCTAATGGGGTTGGGTATTGTATATCTTGTATTATTTTTTGTGTTTTGTGTTGTGTCTTTGAATTTTGCATGCTTCATGTGGTACTAATGTGTTTGGGTTATTGTCTGTCTTGTATTATTTTCGGTGTTTTGTGTTGTGTCTTTGAATTTTTTATGTTTCATGTTGTCCTAATGGGGTTGGGTATTGTATATCTTGTATTATTTTTTGTGTTTTGTGTTGTGTCTTTGAATTTTGCATGCTTCATGTGGTACTAATGTGTTTGGGTTATTGTCTGTCTTGTATTATTTTCGGTGTTTTGTGTTGTGTCTTTGAATTTTTTATGTTTCATGTTGTCCTAATGGGGTTGGGTATTGTATATCTTGTATTATTTTTTGTGTTTTGTGTTGTGTCTATTGAATTTTGCATGTTTCATGTGGTACTAATGTGTTTACAATTTACAATTTACAATTTAGGCATTTAGCAGACGCTCTTAATCCAGAGCGACTTACATTAAGCAAGAACAAAAGCATGGGAATACATCACATAAAGACATTTATCATGAAACATGCATAAGCTAAGAAAGTAACAGTGGAATATCTATAATGAAACTATACATATAAGCTATACATCTATACTACTATGCTACACATATGTACTATGACGTGCTATGACTACTAGAATTGCTATCTAAGGGGGTGGGGTAAGTGCTATGGGCCATGATGGAGTCTGAAAAGGTGGGTTTTCAGACTGCGGCGGAAGATTGGGAGTGATGCTGCAGTTCTGACTGCAATGGGAAGTGCATTCCACAGTTTTGGAGCCAGAAGGGAGAAGAGTTTGGGACGTGTGGAGCGTTGTCCCGGCGTTTTTAGTGAGGGTACTTCCAGCTTCCCTGCGTTGGCTGATCTGAGTGAGCGGGAGGGTTTGTAGGGTTCGATCATACTTGCAAGATATGGGGGAGCCATACCTTTGGTTGCTTTGAATGCCAGCATCAGGGTTTTGTATTCTGTGCGGGCAGCGACCGGGAGCCAGTGGAGGGAGCGGAGCAGGGGGGAGACATGTGAGAATTTTGGCTGGTTGAAGACCAAGCGAGCTGCAGCATTTTGGATCAGCTGGAGAGGCTTAAGTGCACATGCTGGTAGGCCAGTAAGGAGGGAGTTACAATAGTCAAGTTTTGACAAGACTGTTGTCTGGATTAGGAGCTGGGCTGATTCCTGGGTGAGGAACGGTCTAATTCGTCGTATGTTATAGAGTGTGAACCTACAGGATCGAGTGACAGCTGTGATGTGAGTTTTGAACGAGAGCTGACTGTCCAGGACAACACCAAGATTCCTGGCTGTTGGGACAGACGTTACCAGGGCGTTGTCTATGGAGATAGTTAGCTCCCGCATAGGGCAGGACTTAGCTGGGAAGAAGAGAAGCTCAGTCTTGTCTGGGTTCAGTTTGAGGTGGTTGGAGGACATCCACTGTGAGATGTCAGCCAGGCATGCGGTGATGCGCTCTTCCACCTGAGTGGCAGAGGGGGGGAAGGATAGAAACAGTTGTGTGTCATCGGCGTAGCAGTGATAGGATATATTGTGAGCAGAGATGATAGTGCCAAGGGATTTAGTGTACAGTGAGAAAAGGAGGGGACCAAGAACCGATCCCTGTGGGACCCCAGTTTGGAGGGTTCGGGGGGATGATAACAGACCTTTCCAGGAAACCTGGTAGGTCCGGTCGGTGAGGTAGGAAGAGAACCACTTTAGTGCCGTTCCACCGATGCCTAGATCCGCTAGGGTGTCTAGGAGCAGCTGGTGGTTCACTGTGTCAAATGCTGCCGATAGGTCTAGGAGGATCAGTACTGCAGAGTGGGAAGCAGCTTGGGCAGCATGTAGTGCTTCTGTGACTGCCAGCAGGGCAGTTTCTGTGGAGTGGGCCTTCTTAAATCCGGACTGGTTGGGATCCAGCAGGTTGTGCTGTGAGAGATGGAGAGAGAGCTGGTTGGAGACAACACGTTCAATGGTTTTAGAAATAAATGAAAGGAGTGATACCGGTCTGTAGTTCTTGACATCTGAGGGGTCAAGAGTTGGTTTCTTGAGGAGTGGTGTTACTCTGGCTGACTTGAGGGCAGATGGGACACAGCCTGAGGTTACTGAGGTGTTGATGATGGAGGTGATGAAGGGGAGCAGATCAGGTGCGATGGTCTGGAAGATTGGAGACGGGACAGGGTCAAGAGGACAGGTGGTAGGTCTAGAGGATGTCACTAATTGTAGAACCTCGTCTGGGGAAAGAGGAGAGAAGGAGGACATGCATGGTATGTTGGGGTTAGTGTTGGTTGAGTCAGATGCCACTTTATGTGGGAGGGGAGGAAAGGAGCTGCTGATATCATCAACCTTCTTCTCGAAGTAGTTGACAAAAACCTCAGCAGTGTTTGGGTTATTGTCTGTCTTGTATTATTTTTGGTGTTTTGTGCTGTGTCTTTGAATTTTTTATGTTTCATGTTGTCCTAATGGGGTTGGGTATTGTATATCTTGTATTATTTTTTGTGTTTTGTGTTGTGTCTTTGAATTTTGCATGCTTCATGTGGTACTAATGTGTTTGGGTTATTGTCTGTCTTGTATTATTTTTGGTGTTTTGTGTGGTGTCTTTGAATTTTTTATGTTTCATGTTGTCCTAATGGGGTTGGGTATTGTATATCTTGTATTATTTTTTGTGTTTTGTGTTGTGTCTTTGAATTTTGCATGCTTCATGTGGTACTAATGTGTTTGGGTTATTGTCTGTCTTGTATTATTTTTGGTGTTTTGTGTGGTGTCTTTGAATTTTTTATGTTTCATGTTGTCCTAATGGGGTTGGGTATTGTATATCTTGTATTATTTTTTGTGTTTCGTGTTGTGTCTTTGAATTTTGCATGCTTCATGTGGTACTAATGTGTTTGGGTTATTGTCTGTCTTGTATTATTTTTGGTATTTTGTGTTGTGTCTTTGAATTTTTTATGTTTCATGTTGTCCTAATGGGGTTGGGTATTGTATATCTTGTATTATTTTTTGTGTTTTGTGTTGTGTCTTTGAATTTTGCATGCTTCATGTGGTACTAATGTGTTTGGGTTATTGTCTGTCTTGTATTATTTTTGGTGTTTTGTGCTGTGTCTTTGAATTTTTTATGTTTCATGTTGTCCTAATGGGGTTGGGTATTGTATATCTTGTATTATTTTTTGTGTTTTGTGTTGTGTCTTTGAATTTTGCATGCTTCATGTGGTACTAATGTGTTTGGGTTATTGTCTGTCTTGTATTATTTTTGGTGTTTTGTGTGGTGTCTTTGAATTTTTTATGTTTCATGTTGTCCTAATGGGGTTGGGTATTGTATATCTTGTATTATTTTTTGTGTTTCGTGTTGTGTCTTTGAATTTTGCATGCTTCATGTGGTACTAATGTGTTTGGGTTATTGTCTGTCTTGTATTATTTTTGGTGTTTTGTGCTGTGTCTTTGAATTTTTTATGTTTCATGTTGTCCTAATGGGGTTGGGTATTGTATATCTTGTATTATTTTTTGTGTTTTGTGTTGTGTCTTTGAATTTTGCATGCTTCATGTGGTACTAATGTGTTTGGGTTATTGTCTGTCTTGTATTATTTTTGGTGTTTTGTGTGGTGTCTTTGAATTTTTTATGTTTCATGTTGTCCTAATGGGGTTG
The DNA here is from genome assembly GCF_963924005.1 of Protomyctophum bolini. Classification (NCBI taxonomy): domain Eukaryota; kingdom Metazoa; phylum Chordata; class Actinopteri; order Myctophiformes; family Myctophidae; genus Protomyctophum; species Protomyctophum bolini. The sequence goes on along the minus strand of NC_137876.1, from coordinate 44,675,327 downwards.
GGTATTGTATATCTTGTATTATTTTTTGTGTTTCGTGTTGTGTCTTTGAATTTTGCATGCTTCATGTGGTACTAATGTGTTTGGGTTATTGTCTGTCTTGTATTATTTTTGGTATTTTGTGTTGTGTCTTTGAATTTTTTATGTTTCATGTTGTCCTAATGGGGTTGGGTATTGTATATCTTGTATTATTTTTTGTGTTTTGTGTTGTGTCTTTGAATTTTGCATGCTTCATGTGGTACTAATGTGTTTGGGTTATTGTCTGTCTTGTATTATTTTTGGTGTTTTGTGCTGTGTCTTTGAATTTTTTATGTTTCATGTTGTCCTAATGGGGTTGGGTATTGTATATCTTGTATTATTTTTTGTGTTTTGTGTTGTGTCTTTGAATTTTGCATGCTTCATGTGGTACTAATGTGTTTGGGTTATTGTCTGTCTTGTATTATTTTTGGTGTTTTGTGTGGTGTCTTTGAATTTTTTATGTTTCATGTTGTCCTAATGGGGTTGGGTATTGTATATCTTGTATTATTTTTTGTGTTTCGTGTTGTGTCTTTGAATTTTGCATGCTTCATGTGGTACTAATGTGTTTGGGTTATTGTCTGTCTTGTATTATTTTTGGTGTTTTGTGCTGTGTCTTTGAATTTTTTATGTTTCATGTTGTCCTAATGGGGTTGGGTATTGTATATCTTGTATTATTTTTTGTGTTTTGTGTTGTGTCTTTGAATTTTGCATGCTTCATGTGGTACTAATGTGTTTGGGTTATTGTCTGTCTTGTATTATTTTTGGTGTTTTGTGTGGTGTCTTTGAATTTTTTATGTTTCATGTTGTCCTAATGGGGTTGGGTATTGTATATCTTGTATTATTTTTTGTGTTTCGTGTTGTGTCTTTGAATTTTGCATGCTTCATGTGGTACTAATGTGTTTGGGTTATTGTCTGTCTTGTATTATTTTTGGTATTTTGTGTTGTGTCTTTGAATTTTTTATGTTTCATGTTGTCCTAATGGGGTTGGGTATTGTATATCTTGTATTATTTTTTGTGTTTTGTGTTGTGTCTTTGAATTTTGCATGCTTCATGTGGTACTAATGTGTTTGGGTTATTGTCTGTCTTGTATTATTTTTGGTGTTTTGTGCTGTGTCTTTGAATTTTTTATGTTTCATGTTGTCCTAATGGGGTTGGGTATTGTATATCTTGTATTATTTTTTGTGTTTTGTGTTGTGTCTTTGAATTTTGCATGCTTCATGTGGTACTAATGTGTTTGGGTTATTGTCTGTCTTGTATTATTTTTGGTGTTTTGTGTGGTGTCTTTGAATTTTTTATGTTTCATGTTGTCCTAATGGGGTTGGGTATTGTATATCTTGTATTATTTTTTGTGTTTCGTGTTGTGTCTTTGAATTTTGCATGCTTCATGTGGTACTAATGTGTTTGGGTTATTGTCTGTCTTGTATTATTTTTGGTGTTTTGTGCTGTGTCTTTGAATTTTTTATGTTTCATGTTGTCCTAATGGGGTTGGGTATTGTATATCTTGTATTATTTTTTGTGTTTTGTGTTGTGTCTTTGAATTTTGCATGCTTCATGTGGTACTAATGTGTTTGGGTTATTGTCTGTCTTGTATTATTTTTGGTGTTTTGTGTGGTGTCTTTGAATTTTTTATGTTTCATGTTGTCCTAATGGGGTTGGGTATTGTATATCTTGTATTATTTTTTGTGTTTCGTGTTGTGTCTTTGAATTTTGCATGCTTCATGTGGTACTAATGTGTTTGGGTTATTGTCTGTCTTGTATTATTTTTGGTATTTTGTGTTGTGTCTTTGAATTTTTTATGTTTCATGTTGTCCTAATGGGGTTGGGTATTGTATATCTTGTATTATTTTTTGTGTTTTGTGTTGTGTCTTTGAATTTTGCATGCTTCATGTGGTACTAATGTGTTGGGGTTATTGTCTGTCTTGTATTATTTTTGGTGTTTTGTGTTGTGACTTTGATTTTTTTATGTTTCATGTTGTCCTAATGGGGTTGGGTATTGTATATCTTGTATTATTTTTTGTGTTTTGTGTTGTGTCTTTGAATTTTGCATGCTTCATGTGGTACTAATGTGTTTGGGTTATTGTCTGTCTTGTATTATTTTCGGTGTTTTGTGTTGTGTCTTTGAATTTTTTATGTTTCATGTTGTCCTAATGGGGTTGGGTATTGTATATCTTGTATTATTTTTTGTGTTTTGTGTTGTGTCTTTGAATTTTGCATGCTTCATGTGGTACTAATGTGTTTGGGTTATTGTCTGTCTTGTATTATTTTCGGTGTTTTGTGTTGTGTCTTTGAATTTTTTATGTTTCATGTTGTCCTAATGGGGTTGGGTATTGTATATCTTGTATTATTTTTTGTGTTTTGTGTTGTGTCTATTGAATTTTGCATGTTTCATGTGGTACTAATGTGTTTGGGTTATTGTCTGTCTTGTATTATTTTTGGTGTTTTGTGCTGTGTCTTTGAATTTTTTATGTTTCATGTTGTCCTAATGGGGTTGGGTATTGTATATCTTGTATTATTTTTTGTGTTTTGTGTTGTGTCTTTGAATTTTGCATGCTTCATGTGGTACTAATGTGTTTGGGTTATTGTCTGTCTTGTATTATTTTTGGTGTTTTGTGTGGTGTCTTTGAATTTTTTATGTTTCATGTTGTCCTAATGGGGTTGGGTATTGTATATCTTGTATTATTTTTTGTGTTTTGTGTTGTGTCTTTGAATTTTGCATGCTTCATGTGGTACTAATGTGTTTGGGTTATTGTCTGTCTTGTATTATTTTTGGTGTTTTGTGTGGTGTCTTTGAATTTTTTATGTTTCATGTTGTCCTAATGGGGTTGGGTATTGTATATCTTGTATTATTTTTTGTGTTTCGTGTTGTGTCTTTGAATTTTGCATGCTTCATGTGGTACTAATGTGTTTGGGTTATTGTCTGTCTTGTATTATTTTTGGTATTTTGTGTTGTGTCTTTGAATTTTTTATGTTTCATGTTGTCCTAATGGGGTTGGGTATTGTATATCTTGTATTATTTTTTGTGTTTTGTGTTGTGTCTTTGAATTTTGCATGCTTCATGTGGTACTAATGTGTTTGGGTTATTGTCTGTCTTGTATTATTTTTGGTGTTTTGTGCTGTGTCTTTGAATTTTTTATGTTTCATGTTGTCCTAATGGGGTTGGGTATTGTATATCTTGTATTATTTTTTGTGTTTTGTGTTGTGTCTATTGAATTTTGCATGTTTCATGTGGTACTTATGTGTTTGGGTTATTGTCTGTCTTGTATTATTTTTGGTGTTTTGTGCTGTGTCTTTGATTTTTTTATGTTTCATGTTGTCCTAATGGGGTTGGGTATTGTATATCTTGTATTATTTTTTGTGTTTTGTGTTGTGTCTTTGAATTTTGCATGCTTCATGTGGTACTAATGTGTTTGGGTTATTGTCTGTCTTGTATTATTTTTGGTGTTTTGTGCTGTGTCTTTGAATTTTTTATGTTTCATGTTGTCCTAATGGGGTTGGGTATTGTATATCTTGTATTATTTTTTGTGTTTTGTGTTGTGTCTATTGAATTTTGCATGTTTCATGTGGTACTTATGTGTTTGGGTTATTGTCTGTCTTGTATTATTTTTGGTGTTTTGTGCTGTGTCTTTGATTTTTTTATGTTTCATGTTGTCCTAATGGGGTTGGGTATTGTATATCTTGTATTATTTTTTGTGTTTTGTGTTGTGTCTTTGAATTTTGCATGCTTCATGTGGTACTAATGTGTTTGGGTTATTGTCTGTCTTGTATTATTTTTGGTGTTTTGTGTGGTGTCTTTGAATTTTTTATGTTTCATGTTGTCCTAATGGGGTTGGGTATTGTATATCTTGTATTATTTTTTGTGTTTCGTGTTGTGTCTTTGAATTTTGCATGCTTCATGTGGTACTAATGTGTTTGGGTTATTGTCTGTCTTGTATTATTTTTGGTATTTTGTGTTGTGTCTTTGAATTTTTTATGTTTCATGTTGTCCTAATGGGGTTGGGTATTGTATATCTTGTATTATTTTTTGTGTTTTGTGTTGTGTCTTTGAATTTTGCATGCTTCATGTGGTACTAATGTGTTTGGGTTATTGTCTGTCTTGTATTATTTTTGGTGTTTTGTGTGGTGTCTTTGAATTTTTTATGTTTCATGTTGTCCTAATGGGGTTGGGTATTGTATATCTTGTATTATTTTTTGTGTTTCGTGTTGTGTCTTTGAATTTTGCATGCTTCATGTGGTACTAATGTGTTTGGGTTATTGTCTGTCTTGTATTATTTTTGGTGTTTTGTGCTGTGTCTTTGCATTTTTTATGTTTCATGTTGTCCTAATGGGGTTGGGTATTGTATATCTTGTATTATTTTTTGTGTTTTGTGTTGTGTCTTTGAATTTTGCATGCTTCATGTGGTACTAATGTGTTTGGGTTATTGTCTGTCTTGTATTATTTTGTGGTGTTTTGTGTTGTGTCTTTGAATTTTTTATGTTTCATGTTGTCCTAATGGGGTTGGGTATTGTATATCTTGTATTATTTTTTGTGTTTTGTGTTGTGTCTTTGAATTTTGCATGCTTCATGTGGTACTAATGTGTTTGGGTTATTGTCTGTCTTGTATTATTTTTGGTGTTTTGTGCTGTGTCTTTGAATTTTTTATGTTTCATGTTGTCCTAATGGGGTTGGGTATTGTATATCTTGTATTATTTTTTGTGTTTTGTGTTGTGTCTTTGAATTTTGCATGCTTCATGTGGTACTAATGTGTTTGGGTTATTGTCTGTCTTGTATTATTTTTGGTGTTTTGTGTGGTGTCTTTGAATTTTTTATGTTTCATGTTGTCCTAATGGGGTTGGGTATTGTATATCTTGTATTATTTTTTGTGTTTCGTGTTGTGTCTTTGAATTTTGCATGCTTCATGTGGTACTAATGTGTTTGGGTTATTGTCTGTCTTGTATTATTTTTGGTGTTTTGTGCTGTGTCTTTGAATTTTTTATGTTTCATGTTGTCCTAATGGGGTTGGGTATTGTATATCTTGTATTATTTTTTGTGTTTTGTGTTGTGTCTTTGAATTTTGCATGCTTCATGTGGTACTAATGTGTTTGGGTTATTAATGTATAATGTATTATTTTCGGTGTTTTGTGTTGTGTCTTTGAATTTTTTATGTTTCATGTTGTCCTAATGGGGTTGGGTATTGTATATCTTGTATTATTTTTTGTGTTTTGTGTTGTGTCTTTGAATTTTGCATGCTTCATGTGGTACTAATGTGTTTGGGTTATTGTCTGTCTTGTATTATTTTTGGTGTTTTGTGTGGTGTCTTTGAATTTTTTATGTTTCATGTTGTCCTAATGGGGTTGGGTATTGTATATCTTGTATTATTTTTTGTGTTTTGTGTTGTGTCTATTGAATTTTGCATGTTTCATGTGGTACTAATGTGTTTGGGTTATTGTCTGTCTTGTATTATTTTTGGTGTTTTGTGCTGTGTCTTTGAATTTTTTATGTTTCATGTTGTCCTAATGGGGTTGGGTATTGTATATCTTGTATTATTTTTTGTGTTTTGTGTTGTGTCTTTGAAATTTGCATGCTTCATGTGGTACTAATGTGTTTGGGTTATTGTCTGTCTTGTATTATTTTTGGTGTTTTGTGTGGTGTCTTTGAATTTTTTATGTTTCATGTTGTCCTAATGGGGTTGGGTATTGTATATCTTGTATTATTTTTTGTGTTTCGTGTTGTGTCTTTGAATTTTGCATGCTTCATGTGGTACTAATGTGTTTGGGTTATTGTCTGTCTTGTATTATTTTTGGTATTTTGTGTTGTGTCTTTGAATTTTTTATGTTTCATGTTGTCCTAATGGGGTTGGGTATTGTATATCTTGTATTATTTTTTGTGTTTTGTGTTGTGTCTTTGAATTTTGCATGCTTCATGTGGTACTAATGTGTTTGGGTTATTGTCTGTCTTGTATTATTTTTGGTGTTTTGTGCTGTGTCTTTGAATTTTTTATGTTTCATGTTGTCCTAATGGGGTTGGGTATTGTATATCTTGTATTATTTTTTGTGTTTTGTGTTGTGTCTATTGAATTTTGCATGTTTCATGTGGTACTTATGTGTTTGGGTTATTGTCTGTCTTGTATTATTTTTGGTGTTTTGTGCTGTGTCTTTGATTTTTTTATGTTTCATGTTGTCCTAATGGGGTTGGGTATTGTATATCTTGTATTATTTTTTGTGTTTTGTGTTGTGTCTTTGAATTTTGCATGCTTCATGTGGTACTAATGTGTTTGGGTTATTGTCTGTCTTGTATTATTTTTGGTGTTTTGTGTGGTGTCTTTGAATTTTTTATGTTTCATGTTGTCCTAATGGGGTTGGGTATTGTATATCTTGTATTATTTTTTGTGTTTCGTGTTGTGTCTTTGAATTTTGCATGCTTCATGTGGTACTAATGTGTTTGGGTTATTGTCTGTCTTGTATTATTTTTGGTATTTTGTGTTGTGTCTTTGAATTTTTTATGTTTCATGTTGTCCTAATGGGGTTGGGTATTGTATATCTTGTATTATTTTTTGTGTTTTGTGTTGTGTCTTTGAATTTTGCATGCTTCATGTGGTACTAATGTGTTTGGGTTATTGTCTGTCTTGTATTATTTTTGGTGTTTTGTGTGGTGTCTTTGAATTTTTTATGTTTCATGTTGTCCTAATGGGGTTGGGTATTGTATATCTTGTATTATTTTTTGTGTTTCGTGTTGTGTCTTTGAATTTTGCATGCTTCATGTGGTACTAATGTGTTTGGGTTATTGTCTGTCTTGTATTATTTTTGGTGTTTTGTGCTGTGTCTTTGCATTTTTTATGTTTCATGTTGTCCTAATGGGGTTGGGTATTGTATATCTTGTATTATTTTTTGTGTTTTGTGTTGTGTCTTTGAATTTTGCATGCTTCATGTGGTACTAATGTGTTTGGGTTATTGTCTGTCTTGTATTATTTTGTGGTGTTTTGTGTTGTGTCTTTGAATTTTTTATGTTTCATGTTGTCCTAATGGGGTTGGGTATTGTATATCTTGTATTATTTTTTGTGTTTTGTGTTGTGTCTTTGAATTTTGCATGCTTCATGTGGTACTAATGTGTTTGGGTTATTGTCTGTCTTGTATTATTTTTGGTGTTTTGTGTTGGGATCTTTGAATTTTTTATGTTTCATGTTGTCCTAATGGGGTAGGGTATTGTATATCTTGTATTATTTTTTGTGTTTTGTGTTGTGTCTTTGAATTTTGCATGCTTCAGGGGGTACTAATGTGTTTGGGTTATTGTCTGTCTTGTATTATTTTTGGTGTTTTGTGTTGGTGTCTTTGAATTTTTATGTTTCATGTTGTCCTAAGGTGTATGGTTTATTGTCTGTCTTGTATTATTTTTGGTGTTTTGTGTTGTGTCTTTGAATATTGTATGCTTCATGTGGTACTAATGTGTTGGGGTTATTGTCTGTCTTGTATTATTTTTGGTGTTTTGTGTTGTGACTTTGAATTTTTTATGTTTCATGTTGTCCTAATGGGGTTGGGTATTGTATATCTTGTATTATTTTTAGTGTTTTGTGTTGTGTCTTTGAATTTTGCATGCTTCATGTGGTACTAATGTGTTTGGGTTATTGTCTGTCTTGTATTATTTTCGGTGTTTTGTGTTGTGTCTTTGAATTTTTTATGTTTCATGTTGTCCTAATGGGGTTGGGTATTGTATATCTTGTATTATTTTTTGTGTTTTGTGTTGTGTCTTTGAATTTTGCATGCTTCATGTGGTACTAATGTGTTTGGGTTATTGTCTGTCTTGTATTATTTTCGGTGTTTTGTGTTGTGTCTTTGAATTTTTTATGTTTCATGTTGTCCTAATGGGGTTGGGTATTGTATATCTTGTATTATTTTTTGTGTTTTGTGTTGTGTCTTTGAATTTTGCATGCTTCATGTGGTACTAATGTGTTTGGGTTATTGTCTGTCTTGTATTATTTTTGGTGTTTTGTGCTGTGTCTTTGAATTTTTTATGTTTCATGTTGTCCTAATGGGGTTGGGTATTGTATATCTTGTATTATTTTTTGTGTTTTGTGTTGTGTCTTTGAATTTTGCATGCTTCATGTGGTACTAATGTGTTTGGGTTATTGTCTGTCTTGTATTATTTTTGGTGTTTTGTGTGGTGTCTTTGAATTTTTTATGTTTCATGTTGTCCTAATGGGGTTGGGTATTGTATATCTTGTATTATTTTTTGTGTTTCGTGTTGTGTCTTTGAATTTTGCATGCTTCATGTGGTACTAATGTGTTTGGGTTATTGTCTGTCTTGTATTATTTTTGGTATTTTGTGTTGTGTCTTTGAATTTTTTATGTTTCATGTTGTCCTAATGGGGTTGGGTATTGTATATCTTGTATTATTTTTTGTGTTTTGTGTTGTGTCTTTGAATTTTGCATGCTTCATGTGGTACTAATGTGTTTGGGTTATTGTCTGTCTTGTATTATTTTTGGTGTTTTGTGCTGTGTCTTTGAATTTTTTATGTTTCATGTTGTCCTAATGGGGTTGGGTATTGTATATCTTGTATTATTTTTTGTGTTTTGTGTTGTGTCTTTGAATTTTGCATGCTTCATGTGGTACTAATGTGTTTGGGTTATTGTCTGTCTTGTATTATTTTTGGTGTTTTGTGTGGTGTCTTTGAATTTTTTATGTTTCATGTTGTCCTAATGGGGTTGGGTATTGTATATCTTGTATTATTTTTTGTGTTTCGTGTTGTGTCTTTGAATTTTGCATGCTTCATGTGGTACTAATGTGTTTGGGTTATTGTCTGTCTTGTATTATTTTTGGTGTTTTGTGTGGTGTCTTTGAATTTTTTATGTTTCATGTTGTCCTAATGGGGTTGGGTATTGTATATCTTGTATTATTTTTTGTGTTTTGTGTTGTGTCTATTGAATTTTGCATGTTTCATGTGGTACTAATGTGTTTGGGTTATTGTCTGTCTTGTATTATTTTTGGTGTTTTGTGCTGTGTCTTTGAATTTTTTATGTTTCATGTTGTCCCAATGGGGTTGGGTATTGTATATCTTGTATTATTTTTTGTGTTTTGTGTTGTGTCTTTGAATTTTGCATGCTTCATGTGGTACTAATGTGTTTGGGTTATTGTCTGTCTTGTATTATTTTTGGTGTTTTGTGTGGTGTCTTTGAATTTTTTATGTTTCATGTTGTCCTAATGGGGTTGGGTATTGTATATCTTGTATTATTTTTTGTGTTTCGTGTTGTGTCTTTGAATTTTGCATGCTTCATGTGGTACTAATGTGTTTGGGTTATTGTCTGTCTTGTATTATTTTTGGTGTTTTGTGCTGTGTCTTTGAATTTTTTATGTTTCATGTTGTCCTAATGGGGTTGGGTATTGTATATCTTGTATTATTTTTTGTGTTTTGTGTTGTGTCTATTGAATTTTGCATGTTTCATGTGGTACTTATGTGTTTGGGTTATTGTCTGTCTTGTATTATTTTTGGTGTTTTGTGCTGTGTGTTTGATTTTTTTATGTTTCATGTTGTCCTAATGGGGTTGGGTATTGTATATCTTGTATTATTTTTTGTGTTTTGTGTTGTGTCTTTGAATTTTGCATGCTTCATGTGGTACTAATGTGTTTGGGTTATTGTCTGTCTTGTATTATTTTTGGTGTTTTGTGTGGTGTCTTTGAATTTTTTATGTTTCATGTTGTCCTAATGGGGTTGGGTATTGTATATCTTGTATTATTTTTTGTGTTTCGTGTTGTGTCTTTGAATTTTGCATGCTTCATGTGGTACTAATGTGTTTGGGTTATTGTCTGTCTTGTATTATTTTTGGTATTTTGTGTTGTGTCTTTGAATTTTTTATGTTTCATGTTGTCCTAATGGGGTTGGGTATTGTATATCTTGTATTATTTTTTGTGTTTTGTGTTGTGTCTTTGAATTTTGCATGCTTCATGTGGTACTAATGTGTTTGGGTTATTGTCTGTCTTGTATTATTTTTGGTGTTTTGTGTGGTGTCTTTGAATTTTTTATGTTTCATGTTGTCCTAATGGGGTTGGGTATTGTATATCTTGTATTATTTTTTGTGTTTCGTGTTGTGTCTTTGAATTTTGCATGCTTCATGTGGTACTAATGTGTTTGGGTTATTGTCTGTCTTGTATTATTTTTGGTGTTTTGTGCTGTGTCTTTGAATTTTTTATGTTTCATGTTGTCCTAATGGGGTTGGGTATTGTATATCTTGTATTATTTTTTGTGTTTTGTGTTGTGTCTTTGAATTTTGCATGCTTCATGTGGTACTAATGTGTTTGGGTTATTGTCTGTCTTGTATTATTTTGTGGTGTTTTGTGTTGTGTCTTTGAATTTTTTATGTTTCATGTTGTCCTAATGGGGTTGGGTATTGTATATCTTGTATTATTTTTTGTGTTTTGTGTTGTGTCTTTGAATTTTGCATGCTTCATGTGGTACTAATGTGTTTGGGTTATTGTCTGTCTTGTATTATTTTTGGTGTTTTGTGTTGGGATCTTTGAATTTTTTATGTTTCATGTTGTCCTAATGGGGTAGGGTATTGTATATCTTGTATTATTTTTTGAGTTTTGTGTTGTGTCTTTGAATTTTGCATGCTTCAGGGGGTACTAATGTGTTTGGGTTATTGTCTGTCTTGTATTATTTTTGGTGTTTTGTGTTGGTGTCTTTGAATTTTTATGTTTCATGTTGTCCTAAGGTGTATGGTTTATTGTCTGTCTTGTATTATTTTTAGTGTTTTGTGTTGTGTCTTTGAATTTTGCATGCTTCATGTGGTACTAATGTGTTTGGGTTATTGTCTGTCTTGTATTATTTTCGGTGTTTTGTGTTGTGTCTTTGAATTTTTTATGTTTCATGTTGTCCTAATGGGGTTGGGTATTGTATATCTTGTATTATTTTTTGTGTTTTGTGTTGTGTCTTTGAATTTTGCATGCTTCATGTGGTACTAATGTGTTTGGGTTATTGTCTGTCTTGTATTATTTTCGGTGTTTTGTGTTGTGTCTTTGAATTTTTTATGTTTCATGTTGTCCTAATGGGGTTGGGTATTGTATATCTTGTATTATTTTTTGTGTTTTGTGTTGTGTCTTTGAATTTTGCATGCTTCATGTGGTACTAATGTGTTTGGGTTATTGTCTGTCTTGTATTATTTTTGGTGTTTTGTGCTGTGTCTTTGAATTTTTTATGTTTCATGTTGTCCTAATGGGGTTGGGTATTGTATATCTTGTATTATTTTTTGTGTTTTGTGTTGTGTCTTTGAATTTTGCATCCTTCATGTGGTACTAATGTGTTTGGGTTATTGTCTGTCTTGTATTATTTTTGGTGTTTTGTGTGGTGTCTTTGAATTTTTTATGTTTCATGTTGTCCTAATGGGGTTGGGTATTGTATATCTTGTATTATTTTTTGTGTTTCGTGTTGTGTCTTTGAATTTTGCATGCTTCATGTGGTACTAATGTGTTTGGGTTATTGTCTGTCTTGTATTATTTTTGGTATTTTGTGTTGTGTCTTTGAATTTTTTATGTTTCATGTTGTCCTAATGGGGTTGGGTATTGTATATCTTGTATTATTTTTTGTGTTTTGTGTTGTGTCTTTGAATTTTGCATGCTTCATGTGGTACTAAGGTGTTTGGGTTATTGTCTGTCTTGTATTATTTTTGGTGTTTTGTGCTGTGTCTTTGAATTTTTTATGTTTCATGTTGTCCTAATGGGGTTGGGTATTGTATATCTTGTATTATTTTTTGTGTTTTGTGTTGTGTCTTTGAATTTTGCATGCTTCATGTGGTACTAATGTGTTTGGGTTATTGTCTGTCTTGTATTATTTTTGGTGTTTTGTGTGGTGTCTTTGAATTTTTTATGTTTCATGTTGTCCTAATGGGGTTGGGTATTGTATATCTTGTATTATTTTTTGTGTTTCGTGTTGTGTCTTTGAATTTTGCATGCTTCATGTGGTACTAATGTGTTTGGGTTATTGTCTGTCTTGTATTATTTTTGGTGTTTTGTGTGGTGTCTTTGAATTTTTTATGTTTCATGTTGTCCTAATGGGGTTGGGTATTGTATATCTTGTATTATTTTTTGTGTTTTGTGTTGTGTCTATTGAATTTTGCATGTTTCATGTGGTACTAATGTGTTTGGGTTATTGTCTGTCTTGTATTATTTTTGGTGTTTTGTGCTGTGTCTTTGAATTTTTTATGTTTCATGTTGTCCCAATGGGGTTGGGTATTGTATATCTTGTATTATTCTTTGTGTTTTGTGTTGTGTCTTTGAATTTTGCATGCTTCATGTGGTACTAATGTGTTTGGGTTATTGTCTGTCTTGTATTATTTTTGGTGTTTTGTGTGGTGTCTTTGAATTTTTTATGTTTCATGTTGTCCTAATGGGGTTGGGTATTGTATATCTTGTATTATTTTTTGTGTTTCGTGTTGTGTCTTTGAATTTTGCATGCTTCATGTGGTACTAATGTGTTTGGGTTATTGTCTGTCTTGTATTATTTTTGGTATTTTGTGTTGTGTCTTTGAATTTTTTATGTTTCATGTTGTCCTAATGGGGTTGGGTATTGTATATCTTGTATTATTTTTTGTGTTTTGTGTTGTGTCTTTGAATTTTGCATGCTTCATGTGGTACTAATGTGTTTGGGTTATTGTCTGTCTTGTATTATTTTTGGTGTTTTGTGCTGTGTCTTTGAATTTTTTATGTTTCATGTTGTCCTAATGGGGTTGGGTATTGTATATCTTGTATTATTTTTTGTGTTTTGTGTTGTGTCTATTGAATTTTGCATGTTTCATGTGGTACTAATGTGTTTGGGTTATTGTCTGTCTTGTATTATTTTTGGTGTTTTGTGCTGTGTCTTTGAATTTTTTATGTTTCATGTTGTCCTAATGGGGTTGGGTATTGTATATCTTGTATTATTTTTTGTGTTTTGTGTTGTGTCTTTGAATTTTGCATGCTTCATGTGGTACTAATGTGTTTGGGTTATTGTCTGTCTTGTATTATTTTTGGTGTTTTGTGTGGTGTCTTTGAATTTTTTATGTTTCATGTTGTCCTAATGGGGTTGGGTATTGTATATCTTGTATTATTTTTTGTGTTTTGTGTTGTGTCTTTGAATTTTGCATGCTTCATGTGGTACTAATGTGTTTGGGTTATTGTCTGTCTTGTATTATTTTTGGTGTTTTGTGCTGTGTCTTTGAATTTTTTATGTTTCATGTTGTCCTAATGGGGTTGGGTATTGTATATCTTGTATTATTTTTTGTGTTTTGTGTTGTGTCTTTGAATTTTGCATGCTTCATGTGGTACTAATGTGTTTGGGTTATTGTCTGTCTTGTATTATTTTTGGTGTTTTGTGTGGTGTCTTTGAATTTTTTATGTTTCATGTTGTCCTAATGGGGTTGGGTATTGTATATCTTGTATTATTTTTTGTGTTTCGTGTTGTGTCTTTGAATTTTGCATGCTTCATGTGGTACTAATGTGTTTGGGTTATTGTCTGTCTTGTATTATTTTTGGTGTTTTGTGCTGTGTCTTTGAATTTTTTATGTTTCATGTTGTCCTAATGGGGTTGGGTATTGTATATCTTGTATTATTTTTTGTGTTTTGTGTTGTGTCTTTGAATTTTGCATGCTTCATGTGGTACTAATGTGTTTGGGTTATTGTCTGTCTTGTATTATTTTGTGGTGTTTTGTGTTGTGTCTTTGAATTTTTTATGTTTCATGTTGTCCTAATGGGGTTGGGTATTGTATATCTTGTATTATTTTTTGTGTTTTGTGTTGTGTCTTTGAATTTTGCATGCTTCATGTGGTACTAATGTGTTTGGGTTATTGTCTGTCTTGTATTATTTTTGGTGTTTTGTGTTGGGATCTTTGAATTTTTTATGTTTCATGTTGTCCTAATGGGGTAGGGTATTGTATATCTTGTATTATTTTTTGTGTTTTGTGTTGTGTCTTTGAATTTTGCATGCTTCAGGGGGTACTAATGTGTTTGGGTTATTGTCTGTCTTGTATTATTTTTGGTGTTTTGTGTTGGTGTCTTTGAATTTTTATGTTTCATGTTGTCCTAAGGTGTATGGTTTATTGTCTGTCTTGTATTATTTTTGGTGTTTTGTGTTGTGTCTTTGAATATTGTATGCTTCATGTGGTACTAATGTGTTGGGGTTATTGTCTGTCTTGTATTATTTTTGGTGTTTTGTGTTGTGACTTTGAATTTTTTACGTTTCATGTTGTCCTAATGGGGTTGGGTATTGTATATCTTGTATTATTTTTAGTGTTTTGTGTTGTGTCTTTGAATTTTGCATGCTTCATGTGGTACTAATGTGTTTGGGTTATTGTCTGTCTTGTATTATTTTCGGTGTTTTGTGTTGTGTCTTTGAATTTTTTATGTTTCATGTTGTCCTAATGGGGTTGGGTATTGTATATCTTGTATTATTTTTTGTGTTTTGTGTTGTGTCTTTGAATTTTGCATGCTTCATGTGGTACTAATGTGTTTGGGTTATTGTCTGTCTTGTATTATTTTCGGTGTTTTGTGTTGTGTCTTTGAATTTTTTATGTTTCATGTTGTCCTAATGGGGTTGGGTATTGTATATCTTGTATTATTTTTTGTGTTTTGTGTTGTGTCTTTGAATTTTGCATGCTTCATGTGGTACTAATGTGTTTGGGTTATTGTCTGTCTTGTATTATTTTTGGTGTTTTGTGCTGTGTCTTTGAATTTTTTATGTTTCATGTTGTCCTAATGGGGTTGGGTATTGTATATCTTGTATTATTTTTTGTGTTTTGTGTTGTGTCTTTGAATTTTGCATGCTTCATGTGGTACTAATGTGTTTGGGTTATTGTCTGTCTTGTATTATTTTTGGTGTTTTGTGTGGTGTCTTTGAATTTTTTATGTTTCATGTTGTCCTAATGGGGTTGGGTATTGTATATCTTGTATTATTTTTTGTGTTTCGTGTTGTGTCTATTGAATTTTGCATGTTTCATGTGGTACTAATGTGTTTGGGTTATTGTCTGTCTTGTATTATTTTTGGTGTTTTGTGCTGTGTCTTTGAATTTTTTATGTTTCATGTTGTCCCAATGGGGTTGGGTATTGTATATCTTGTATTATTTTTTGTGTTTTGTGTTGTGTCTTTGAATTTTGCATGCTTCATGTGGTACTAATGTGTTTGGGTTATTGTCTGTCTTGTATTATTTTTGGTGTTTTGTGTGGTGTCTTTGAATTTTTTATGTTTCATGTTGTCCTAATGGGGTTGGGTATTGTATATCTTGTATTATTTTTTGTGTTTCGTGTTGTGTCTTTGAATTTTGCATGCTTCATGTGGTACTAATGTGTTTGGGTTATTGTCTGTCTTGTATTATTTTTGGTGTTTTGTGCTGTGTCTTTGAATTTTTTATGTTTCATGTTGTCCTAATGGGGTTGGGTATTGTATATCTTGTATTATTTTTTGTGTTTTGTGTTGTGTCTATTGAATTTTGCATGTTTCATGTGGTACTTATGTGTTTGGGTTATTGTCTGTCTTGTATTATTTTTGGTGTTTTGTGCTGTGTCTTTGATTTTTTTATGTTTCATGTTGTCCTAATGGGGTTGGGTATTGTATATCTTGTATTATTTTTTGTGTTTTGTGTTGTGTCTTTGAATTTTGCATGCTTCATGTGGTACTAATGTGTTTGGGTTATTGTCTGTCTTGTATTATTTTTGGTGTTTTGTGTGGTGTCTTTGAATTTTTTATGTTTCATGTTGTCCTAATGGGGTTGGGTATTGTATATCTTGTATTATTTTTTGTGTTTCGTGTTGTGTCTTTGAATTTTGCATGCTTCATGTGGTACTAATGTGTTTGGGTTATTGTCTGTCTTGTATTATTTTTGGTATTTTGTGTTGTGTCTTTGAATTTTTTATGTTTCATGTTGTCCTAATGGGGTTGGGTATTGTATATCTTGTATTATTTTTTGTGTTTTGTGTTGTGTCTTTGAATTTTGCATGCTTCATGTGGTACTAATGTGTTTGGGTTATTGTCTGTCTTGTATTATTTTTGGTGTTTTGTGTGGTGTCTTTGAATTTTTTATGTTTCATGTTGTCCTAATGGGGTTGGGTATTGTATATCTTGTATTATTTTTTGTGTTTCGTGTTGTGTCTTTGAATTTTGCATGCTTCATGTGGTACTAATGTGTTTGGGTTATTGTCTGTCTTGTATTATTTTTGGTGTTTTGTGCTGTGTCTTTGAATTTTTTATGTTTCATGTTGTCCTAATGGGGTTGGGTATTGTATATCTTGTATTATTTTTTGTGTTTTGTGTTGTGTCTTTGAATTTTGCATGCTTCATGTGGTACTAATGTGTTTGGGTTATTGTCTGTCTTGTATTATTTTGTGGTGTTTTGTGTTGTGTCTTTGAATTTTTTATGTTTCATGTTGTCCTAATGGGGTTGGGTATTGTATATCTTGTATTATTTTTTGTGTTTTGTGTTGTGTCTTTGAATTTTGCATGCTTCATGTGGTACTAATGTGTTTGGGTTATTGTCTGTCTTGTATTATTTTTGGTGTTTTGTGTTGGGATCTTTGAATTTTTTATGTTTCATGTTGTCCTAATGGGGTAGGGTATTGTATATCTTGTATTATTTTTTGAGTTTTGTGTTGTGTCTTTGAATTTTGCATGCTTCAGGGGGTACTAATGTGTTTGGGTTATTGTCTGTCTTGTATTATTTTTGGTGTTTTGTGTTGGTGTCTTTGAATTTTTATGTTTCATGTTGTCCTAAGGTGTATGGTTTATTGTCTGTCTTGTATTATTTTTGGTGTTTTGTGTTGTGTCTTTGAATATTGTATGCTTCATGTGGTACTAATGTGTTGGGGTTATTGTCTGTCTTGTATTATTTTTGGTGTTTTGTGTTGTGACTTTGAATTTTTTATGTTTCATGTTGTCCTAATGGGGTTGGGTATTGTATATCTTGTATTATTTTTAGTGTTTTGTGTTGTGTCTTTGAATTTTGCATGCTTCATGTGGTACTAATGTGTTTGGGTTATTGTCTGTCTTGTATTATTTTCGGTGTTTTGTGTTGTGTCTTTGAATTTTTTATGTTTCATGTTGTCCTAATGGGGTTGGGTATTGTATATCTTGTATTATTTTTTGTGTTTTGTGTTGTGTCTTTGAATTTTGCATGCTTCATGTGGTACTAATGTGTTTGGGTTATTGTCTGTCTTGTATTATTTTCGGTGTTTTGTGTTGTGTCTTTGAATTTTTTATGTTTCATGTTGTCCTAATGGGGTTGGGTATTGTATATCTTGTATTATTTTTTGTGTTTTGTGTTGTGTCTTTGAATTTTGCATGCTTCATGTGGTACTAATGTGTTTGGGTTATTGTCTGTCTTGTATTATTTTTGGTGTTTTGTGCTGTGTCTTTGAATTTTTTATGTTTCATGTTGTCCTAATGGGGTTGGGTATTGTATATCTTGTATTATTTTTTGTGTTTTGTGTTGTGTCTTTGAATTTTGCATGCTTCATGTGGTACTAATGTGTTTGGGTTATTGTCTGTCTTGTATTATTTTTGGTGTTTTGTGTGGTGTCTTTGAATTTTTTATGTTTCATGTTGTCCTAATGGGGTTGGGTATTGTATATCTTGTATTATTTTTTGTGTTTCGTGTTGTGTCTTTGAATTTTGCATGCTTCATGTGGTACTAATGTGTTTGGGTTATTGTCTGTCTTGTATTATTTTTGGTATTTTGTGTTGTGTCTTTGAATTTTTTATGTTTCATGTTGTCCTAATGGGGTTGGGTATTGTATATCTTGTATTATTTTTTGTGTTTTGTGTTGTGTCTTTGAATTTTGCATGCTTCATGTGGTACTAATGTGTTTGGGTTATTGTCTGTCTTGTATTATTTTTGGTGTTTTGTGCTGTGTCTTTGAATTTTTTATGTTTCATGTTGTCCTAATGGGGTTGGGTATTGTATATCTTGTATTATTTTTTGTGTTTTGTGTTGTGTCTTTGAATTTTGCATGCTTCATGTGGTACTAATGTGTTTGGGTTATTGTCTGTCTTGTATTATTTTTGGTGTTTTGTGTGGTGTCTTTGAATTTTTTATGTTTCATGTTGTCCTAATGGGGTTGGGTATTGTATATCTTGTATTATTTTTTGTGTTTCGTGTTGTGTCTTTGAATTTTGCATGCTTCATGTGGTACTAATGTGTTTGGGTTATTGTCTGTCTTGTATTATTTTTGGTGTTTTGTGTGGTGTCTTTGAATTTTTTATGTTTCATGTTGTCCTAATGGGGTTGGGTATTGTATATCTTGTATTATTTTTTGTGTTTTGTGTTGTGTCTATTGAATTTTGCATGTTTCATGTGGTACTAATGTGTTTGGGTTATTGTCTGTCTTGTATTATTTTTGGTGTTTTGTGCTGTGTCTTTGAATTTTTTATGTTTCATGTTGTCCCAATGGGGTTGGGTATTGTATATCTTGTATTATTTTTTGTGTTTTGTGTTGTGTCTTTGAATTTTGCATGCTTCATGTGGTACTAATGTGTTTGGGTTATTGTCTGTCTTGTATTATTTTTGGTGTTTTGTGTGGTGTCTTTGAATTTTTTATGTTTCATGTTGTCCTAATGGGGTTGGGTATTGTATATCTTGTATTATTTTTTGTGTTTCGTGTTGTGTCTTTGAATTTTGCATGCTTCATGTGGTACTAATGTGTTTGGGTTATTGTCTGTCTTGTATTATTTTTGGTATTTTGTGTTGTGTCTTTGAATTTTTTATGTTTCATGTTGTCCTAATGGGGTTGGGTATTGTATATCTTGTATTATTTTTTGTGTTTTGTGTTGTATCTTTGAATTTTGCATGCTTCATGTGGTACTAATGTGTTTGGGTTATTGTCTGTCTTGTATTATTTTTGGTGTTTTGTGCTGTGTCTTTGAATTTTTTATGTTTCATGTTGTCCTAATGGGGTTGGGTATTGTATATCTTGTATTATTTTTTGTGTTTTGTGTTGTGTCTATTGAATTTTGCATGTTTCATGTGGTACTAATGTGTTTGGGTTATTGTCTGTCTTGTATTATTTTTGGTGTTTTGTGCTGTGTCTTTGAATTTTTTATGTTTCATGTTGTCCTAATGGGGTTGGGTATTGTATATCTTGTATTATTTTTTGTGTTTTGTGTTGTGTCTTTGAATTTTGCATGCTTCATGTGGTACTAATGTGTTTGGGTTATTGTCTGTCTTGTATTATTTTTGGTGTTTTGTGTGGTGTCTTTGAATTTTTTATGTTTCATGTTGTCCTAATGGGGTTGGGTATTGTATATCTTGTATTATTTTTTGTGTTTTGTGTTGTGTCTTTGAATTTTGCATGCTTCATGTGGTACTAATGTGTTTGGGTTATTGTCTGTCTTGTATTATTTTTGGTGTTTTGTGCTGTGTCTTTGAATTTTTTATGTTTCATGTTGTCCTAATGGGGTTGGGTATTGTATATCTTGTATTATTTTTTGTGTTTTGTGTTGTGTCTTTGAATTTTGCATGCTTCATGTGGTACTAATGTGTTTGGGTTATTGTCTGTCTTGTATTATTTTTGGTGTTTTGTGTGGTGTCTTTGAATTTTTTATGTTTCATGTTGTCCTAATGGGGTTGGGTATTGTATATCTTGTATTATTTTTTGTGTTTCGTGTTGTGTCTTTGAATTTTGCATGCTTCATGTGGTACTAATGTGTTTGGGTTATTGTCTGTCTTGTATTATTTTTGGTATTTTGTGTTGTGTCTTTGAATTTTTTATGTTTCATGTTGTCCTAATGGGGTTGGGTATTGTATATCTTGTATTATTTTTTGTGTTTTGTGTTGTGTCTTTGAATTTTGCATGCTTCATGTGGTACTAATGTGTTTGGGTTATTGTCTGTCTTGTATTATTTTTGGTGTTTTGTGCTGTGTCTTTGAATTTTTTATGTTTCATGTTGTCCTAATGGGGTTGGGTATTGTATATCTTGTATTATTTTTTGTGTTTTGTGTTGTGTCTTTGAATTTTGCATGCTTCATGTGGTACTAATGTGTTTGGGTTATTGTCTGTCTTGTATTATTTTTGGTGTTTTGTGTGGTGTCTTTGAATTTTTTATGTTTCATGTTGTCCTAATGGGGTTGGGTATTGTATATCTTGTATTATTTTTTGTGTTTCGTGTTGTGTCTTTGAATTTTGCATGCTTCATGTGGTACTAATGTGTTTGGGTTATTGTCTGTCTTGTATTATTTTTGATGTTTTGTGTGGTGTCTTTGAATTTTTTATGTTTCATGTTGTCCTAATGGGGTTGGGTATTGTATATCTTGTATTATTTTTTGTGTTTTGTGTTGTGTCTATTGAATTTTGCATGTTTCATGTGGTACTAATGTGTTTGGGTTATTGTCTGTCTTGTATTATTTTTGGTGTTTTGTGCTGTGTCTTTGAATTTTTTATGTTTCATGTTGTCCTAATGGGGTTGGGTATTGTATATCTTGTATTATTTTTTGTGTTTTGTGTTGTGTCTTTGAATTTTGCATGCTTCATGTGGTACTAATGTGTTTGGGTTATTGTCTGTCTTGTATTATTTTTGTTGTTTTGTGTGGTGTCTTTGAATTTTTTATGTTTCATGTTGTCCTAATGGGGTTGGGTATTGTATATCTTGTATTATTTTTTGTGTTTCGTGTTGTGTCTTTGAATTTTGCATGCTTCATGTGGTACTAATGTGTTTGGGTTATTGTCTGTCTTGTATTATTTTTGGTATTTTGTGTTGTGTCTTTGAAATTTTTATGTTTCATGTTGTCCTAATGGGGTTGGGTATTGTATATCTTGTATTATTTTTTGTGTTTTGTGTTGTGTCTTTGAATTTTGCATGCTTCATGTGGTACTAATGTGTTTGGGTTATTGTCTGTCTTGTATTATTTTTGGTGTTTTGTGCTGTGTCTTTGAATTTTTTATGTTTCATGTTGTCCTAATGGGGTTGGGTATTGTATATCTTGTATTATTTTTTGTGTTTTGTGTTGTGTCTATTGAATTTTGCATGTTTCATGTGGTACTAATGTGTTTGGGTTATTGTCTGTCTTGTATTATTTTTGGTGTTTTGTGCTGTGTCTTTGAATTTTTTATGTTTCATGTTGTCCTAATGGGGTTGGGTATTGTATATCTTGTATTATTTTTTGTGTTTTGTGTTGTGTCTTTGAATTTTGCATGCTTCATGTGGTACTAATGTGTTTGGGTTATTGTCTGTCTTGTATTATTTTTGGTGTTTTGTGTGGTGTCTTTGAATTTTTTATGTTTCATGTTGTCCTAATGGGGTTGGGTATTGTATATCTTGTATTATTTTTTGTGTTTCGTGTTGTGTCTTTGAATTTTGCATGCTTCATGTGGTACTAATGTGTTTGGGTTATTGTCTGTCTTGTATTATTTTTGGTATTTTGTGTTGTGTCTTTGAATTTTTTATGTTTCATGTTGTCCTAATGGGGTTGGGTATTGTATATCTTGTATTATTTTTTGTGTTTTGTGTTGTGTCTTTGAATTTTGCATGCTTCATGTGGTACTAATGTGTTTGGGTTATTGTCTGTCTTGTATTATTTTTGGTGTTTTGTGCTGTGTCTTTGAATTTTTTATGTTTCATGTTGTCCTAATGGGGTTGGGTATTGTATATCTTGTATTATTTTTTGTGTTTCGTGTTGTGTCTTTGAATTTTGCATGCTTCATGTGGTACTAATGTGTTTGGGTTATTGTCTGTCTTGTATTATTTTTGGTGTTTTGTGCTGTGTCTTTGAATTTTTTATGTTTCATGTTGTCCTAATGGGGTTGGGTATTGTATATCTTGTATTATTTTTTGTGTTTTGTGTTGTGTCTTTGAATTTTGCATGCTTCATGTGGTACTAATGTGTTTGGGTTATTGTCTGTCTTGTATTATTTTTGGTATTTTGTGTTGTGTCTTTGAATTTTTTATGTTTCATGTTGTCCTAATGGGGTTGGGTATTGTATATCTTGTATTATTTTTTGTGTTTTGTGTTGTGTCTTTGAATTTTGCATGCTTCATGTGGTACTAATGTGTTTGGGTTATTGTCTGTCTTGTATTATTTTTGGTGTTTTGTGCTGTGTCTTTGAATTTTTTATGTTTCATGTTGTCCTAATGGGGTTGGGTATTGTATATCTTGTATTATTTTTTGTGTTTCGTGTTGTGTCTTTGAATTTTGCATGCTTCATGTGGTACTAATGTGTTTGGGTTATTGTCTGTCTTGTATTATTTTTGGTGTTTTGTGCTGTGTCTTTGAATTTTTTATGTTTCATGTTGTCCTAATGGGGTTGGGTATTGTATATCTTGTATTATTTTTTGTGTTTTGTGTTGTGTCTTTGAATTTTGCATGCTTCATGTGGTACTAATGTGTTTGGGTTATTGTCTGTCTTGTATTATTTTGTGGTGTTTTGTGTTGTGTCTTTGAATTTTTTATGTTTCATGTTGTCCTAATGGGGTTGGGTATTGTATATCTTGTATTATTTTTTGTGTTTTGTGTTGTGTCTTTGAATTTTGCATGCTTCATGTGGTACTAATGTGTTTGGGTTATTGTCTGTCTTGTATTATTTTTGGTGTTTTGTGTTGGGATCTTTGAATTTTTTATGTTTCATGTTGTCCTAATGGGGTAGGGTATTGTATATCTTGTATTATTTTTTGTGTTTTGTGTTGTGTCTTTGAATTTTGCATGCTTCAGGGGGTACTAATGTGTTTGGGTTATTGTCTGTCTTGTATTATTTTTGGTGTTTTGTGTTGGTGTCTTTGAATTTTTATGTTTCATGTTGTCCTAAGGTGTATGGTTTATTGTCTGTCTTGTATTATTTTTGGTGTTTTGTGTTGTGTCTTTGAATATTGTATGCTTCATGTGGTACTAATGTGTTGGGGTTATTGTCTGTCTTGTATTATTTTTGGTGTTTTGTGTTGTGACTTTGAATTTTTTATGTTTCATGTTGTCCTAATGGGGTTGGGTATTGTATATCTTGTATTATTTTTAGTGTTTTGTGTTGTGTCTTTGAATTTTGCATGCTTCATGTGGTACTAATGTGTTTGGGTTATTGTCTGTCTTGTATTATTTTCGGTGTTTTGTGTTGTGTCTTTGAATTTTTTATGTTTCATGTTGTCCTAATGGGGTTGGGTATTGTATATCTTGTATTATTTTTGGTGTTTTGTGTTGTGTCTTTGAATTTTGCATGCTTCATGTGGTACTAATGTGTTTGGGTTATTGTCTGTCTTGTATTATTTTCGGTGTTTTTGGTTGTGTCTTTGAATTTTTTATGTTTCATGTTGTCCTAATGGGGTTGGGTATTGTATATCTTGTATTATTTTTTGTGTTTTGTGTTGTGTCTTTGAATTTTGCATGCTTCATGTGGTACTAATGTGTTTGGGTTATTGTCTGTCTTGTATTATTTTTGGTGTTTTGTGCTGTGTCTTTGAATTTTTTATGTTTCATGTTGTCCTAATGGGGTTGGGTATTGTATATCTTGTATTATTTTTTGTGTTTTGTGTTGTGTCTTTGAATTTTGCATGCTTCATGTGGTACTAATGTGTTTGGGTTATTGTCTGTCTTGTATTATTTTTGGTGTTTTGTGTGGTGTCTTTGAATTTGTTATGTTTCATGTTGTCCTAATGGGGTTGGGTATTGTATATCTTGTATTATTTTTTGTGTTTCGTGTTGTGTCTTTGAATTTTTTATGTTTCATGTTGTCCTAATGGGGTTGGGTATTGTATATCTTGTATTATTTTTTGTGTTTTGTGTTGTGTCTTTGAATTTTGCATGCTTCATGTGGTACTAATGTGTTTGGGTTATTGTCTGTCTTGTATTATTTTCGGTGTTTTGTGTTGTGTCTTTGAATTTTTTATGTTTCATGTTGTCCTAATGGGGTTGGGTATTGTATATCTTGTATTATTTTTTGTGTTTTGTGTTGTGTCTATTGAATTTTGCATGTTTCATGTGGTACTAATGTGTTTGGGTTATTGTCTGTCTTGTATTATTTTTGGTGTTTTGTGCTGTGTCTTTGAATTTTTTATGTTTCATGTTGTCCTAATGGGGTTGGGTATTGTATATCTTGTATTATTTTTTGTGTTTCGTGTTGTGTCTTTGAATTTTGCATGCTTCATGTGGTACTAATGTGTTTGGGTTATTGTCTGTCTTGTATTATTTTTGGTATTTTGTGTTGTGTCTTTGAATTTTTTATGTTTCATGTTGTCCTAATGGGGTTGGGTATTGTATATCTTGTATTATTTTTTGTGTTTTGTGTTGTGTCTTTGTATTTTGCATGCTTCATGTGGTACTAATGTGTTTGGGTTATTGTCTGTCTTGTATTATTTTTGGTGTTTTGTGCTGTGTCTTTGAATTTTTTATGTTTCATGTTGTCCTAATGGGGTTGGGTATTGTATATCTTGTATTATTTTTTGTTTTTTGTGTTGTGTCTTTGAATTGTGCATGCTTCATGTGGTACTAATGTGTTTGGGTTATTGTCTGTCTTGTATTATTTTTGGTGTTTTGTGTGGTGTTTGAATTTTTTATGTTTCATGTTGTCCTAATGGGGTTGGGTATTGTATATCTTGTATTATTTTTTGTGTTTCGTGTTGTGTCTTTGAATTTTGCATGCTTCATGTGGTACTAATGTGTTTGGGTTATTGTCTGTCTTGTATTATTTTTGGTGTTTTGTGCTGTGTCTTTGAATTTTTTATGTTTCATGTTGTCCTAATGGGGTTGGGTATTGTATATCTTGTATTATTTTTTGTGTTTCGTGTTGTGTCTTTGAATTTTGCATGCTTCATGTGGTACTAATGTGTTTGGGTTATTGTCTGTCTTGTATTATTTTTGGTGTTTTGTGCTGTGTCTTTGAATTTTTTATGTTTCATGTTGTCCTAATGGGGTTGGGTATTGTATATCTTGTATTATTTTTTGTGTTTTGTGTTGTGTCTTTGAATTTTGCATGCTTCATGTGGTACTAATGTGTTTGGGTTATTGTCTGTCTTGTATTATTTTGTGGTGTTTTGTGTTGTGTCTTTGAATTTTTTATGTTTCATGTTGTCCTAATGGGGTTGGGTATTGTATATCTTGTATTATTTTTTGTGTTTTGTGTTGTGTCTTTGAATTTTGCATGCTTCATGTGGTACTAATGTGTTTGGGTTATTGTCTGTCTTGTATTATTTTCGGTGTTTTGTGTTGTGTCTTTGAAAAACAGGCGGCCTGTTGTATTAATATAATATTTTGAATAATATATATATATATAATATTTTTGAATTGAAAAAAAATAATACAAGATATACAATAAACCATACACCTTAGGACAACATGCAACATAAAAATTCAAAGACACAACACAAAACACCAAAAATAATACAAGACAGACAATAACCCAAACACATTAGTACCACATGAAGCATGCAAAATTCAAAGACACAACACAAAACACAAAAAATAATACAAGATATACAATACCCAACCCCATTAGGACAACATGAAACATAAAAAATTCAAAGATCCCAACACAAAACACCAAAAATAATACAAGACAGACAATAACCCAACACATTAGTACCACATGAAGCATGCAAAATTCAAAGACACAACACAAAACACAAAAAATAATACAAGATATACAATACCCAACCCCATTAGGACAACATGAAACATAAAAAATTCAAAGACACAACACAAAACACCGAAAATAATACAAGACAGACAATAACCCAAACACATTAGTACCACATGAAGCATGCAAAATTCAAAGACACAACACAAAACACAAAAAATAATACAAGATATACAATACCCAACCCCATTAGGACAACATGAAACATAAAAAATTCAAAGACACAACACAAAACACCGAAAATAATACAAGACAGACAATAACCCAAACACATTAGTACCACATGAAGCATGCAAAATTCAAAGACACAACACAAAACACAAAAAATAATACAAGATATACAATACCCAACCCCATTAGGACAACATGAAACATAAAAAATTCAAAGACACAACACAAAACACCGAAAATAATACAAGACAGACAATAACCCAAACACATTAGTACCACATGAAGCATGCAAAATTCAAAGACACAACACAAAACACTAAAAATAATACAAGATATACAATACCCAACCCCATTAGGACAACATGAAACATAAAAAATTCAAAGTCACAACACAAAACACCAAAAATAATACAAGACAGACAATAACCCCAACACATTAGTACCACATGAAGCATACAATATTCAAAGACACAACACAAAACACCAAAAATAATACAAGACAGACAATAAACCATACACCTTAGGACAACATGAAACATAAAAATTCAAAGACACCAACACAAAACACCAAAAATAATACAAGACAGACAATAACCCAAACACATTAGTACCACATGAAGCATGCAAAATTCAAAGACACAACACAAAACACAAAAAATAATACAAGATATACAATACCCAACCCCATTAGGACAACATGAAACATAAAAAAATTCAAAGACACAACACAAAACAACACAAAATAATACAAGACAGACAATAACCCAAACACATTAGTACCACATGAAGCATGCAAAATTCAAAGACACAACACAAAACACAAAAAATAATACAAGATATACAATACCCAACCCCATTAGGACAACATGAAACATAAAAAATTCAAAGACACAGCACAAAACACCAAAAATAATACAAGACAGACAATAACCCAAACACATTAGTACCACATGAAGCATGCAAAATTCAAAGACACAACACGAAACACAAAAAATAATACAAGATATACAATACCCAACCCCATTAGGACAACATGAAACATAAAAAATTCAAACACCACACAAAACACCAAAAATAATACAAGACAGACAATAACCCAAACACATTAGTACCACATGAAGCATGCACAATTCAAAGACACAACACAAAAAACAAAAAATAATACAAGATATACAATACCCAACCCCATTAGGACAACATGAAACATAAAAAATTCAAAGACACAGCACAAAACACCAAAAATAATACAAGACAGACAATAACCCAAACACATTAGTACCACATGAAGCATGCAAAATACAAAGACACAACACAAAACACAAAAAATAATACAAGATATACAATACCCAACCCCATTAGGACAACATGAAACATAAAAAATTCAAAGACACAACACAAAATACCAAAAATAATACAAGACAGACAATAACCCAAACACATTAGTACCACATGAAGCATGCAAAATTCAAAGACACAACACGAAACACAAAAAATAATACAAGATATACAATACCCAACCCCATTAGGACAACATGAAACATAAAAAATTCAAAGACACAGCACAAAACACCAAAAATAATACAAGACAGACAATAACCCAAACACATTAGTACCACATGAAACATGCAAAATTCAATAGACACAACACAAAACACAAAAAATAATACAAGATATACAATACCCAACCCCATTAGGACAACATGAAACATAAAAAATTCAAAGACACAACACAAAACACCGAAAATAATACAAGACAGACAATAACCCAAACACATTAGTACCACATGAAGCATGCAAAATTCAAAGACACAACACAAAACACAAAAAATAATACAAGATATACAATACCCAACCCCATTAGGACAACATGAAACATAAAAAATTCAAAGACACAACACAAAACACCGAAGATAATACAAGACAGACAATAACCCAAACACATTAGTACCACATGAAGCATGCAAAATTCAAAGACACAACACAAAACACAAAAAATAATACAAGATATACAATACCCAACCCCATTAGGACAACATGAAACATAAAAAATTCAAAGTCACAACACAAAACACCAAAAATAATACAAGACAGACAATAACCCCAACACATTAGTACCACATGAAGCATACAATATTCAAAGACACAACACAAAACACCAAAAATAATACAAGACAGACAATAAACCATACACCTTAGGACACCATGAAACATAAAAATTCAAAGACACCAACACAAAACACCAAAATTAATACAAGACAGACAATAACCCAAACACATTAGTACCACCTGAAGCATGCAAAATTCAAAGACACAACACAAAACACAAAAAATAATACAAGATATACAATACCCAACCCCATTAGGACAACATGAAACATAAAAAATTCAAAGACACAGCACAAAACACCAAAAATAATACAAGACAGACAATAACCCAAACACATTAGTACCACATGAAGCATGCAAAATACAAAGACACAACACAAAACACAAAAAATAATACAAGATATACAATACCCAACCCCATTAGGACAACATGAAACATAAAAAATTCAAAGACACAACACAAAATACCAAAAATAATACAAGACAGACAATAACCCAAACACATTAGTACCACATGAAGCATGCAAAATTCAAAGACACAACACGAAACACAAAAAATAATACAAGATATACAATACCCAACCCCATTAGGACAACATGAAACATAAAAAATTCAAAGACACAGCACAAAACACCAAAAATAATACAAGACAGACAATAACCCAAACACATTAGTACCACATGAAACATGCAAAATTCAATAGACACAACACAAAACACAAAAAATAATACAAGATATACAATACCCAACCAAATTAGGACAACATGAAACATAAAAAATTCAAAGACACCACACAAAACACCAAAAATAATACAAGACAGACAATAAACCATACACCTTAGGACAACATGAAACATAAAAAATTCAAAGACACAACACAAAATACCAAAAATAATACAAGACAGACAATAACCCAAACACATTAGTACCACATGAAGCATGCAAAATTCAAAGACACAACACGAAACACAAAAAATAATACAAGATATACAATACCCAACCCCATTAGGACAACATGAAACATAAAAAATTCAAAGACACCACACAAAACACCAAAAATAATACAAGACAGACAATAACCCAAACACATTAGTACCACATGAAGCATGCAAAATTCAAAGACACAACACAAAACACAAAAAATAATACAAGATATACAATACCCAACCCCATTAGGACAACATGAAACATAAAAAATTCAAAGACACAGCACAAAACACCAAAAATAATACAAGACAGACAATAACCCAAACACATTAGTACCACATGAAGCATGCAAAATTCAAAGACACAACACAAAACACAAAAAATAATACAAGATATACAATACCCAACCCCATTAGGACAACATGAAACATAAAAAATTCAAAGACACAACACAAAACACCGAAGATAATACAAGACAGACAATAACCCAAACACATTAGTACCACATGAAGCATGCAAAATTCAAAGACACAACACAAAACACAAAAAATAATACAAGATATACAATACCCAACCCCATTAGGACAACATGAAACATAAAAAATTCAAAGTCACAACACAAAACACCAAAAATAATACAAGACAGACAATAACCCCAACACATTAGTACCACATGAAGCATACAATATTCAAAGACACAACACAAAACACCAAAAATAATACAAGACAGACAATAAACCATACACCTTAGGACACCATGAAACATAAAAATTCAAAGACACCAAAATTAATACAAGACAGACAATAACCCAAACACATTAGTACCACCTGAAGCATGCAAAATTCAAAGACACAACACAAAACACAAAAAATAATACAAGATATACAATACCCTACCCCATTAGGACAACATGAAACATAAAAAATTCAAAGATCCCAACACAAAACACCAAAAATAATACAAGACAGACAATAACCCAAACACATTAGTACCACATGAAGCATGCAAAATTCAAAGACACAACACAAAACACAAAAAATAATACAGGATATACAATACCCAACTCCATTAGGACAACATGAAACATAAAAAATTCAAAGACACAACACAAAACACCAAAAATAATACAAGACAGACAATAACCCAAACACATTAGTACCACATGAAGCATACAAAATTCAAAGACACAACACGAAACACAAAAAATAATACAAGATATACAATACCCAACCCCATTAGGACAACATGAAACATAAAAAATTCAAAGACACCACACAAAACACCAAAAATAATACAAGACAGACAATAACCCAAACACATTAGTACCACATGAAGCATGCAAAATTCAAAGACACAACACAAAACACAAAAAATAATACAAGATATACAATACCCAACCCCATTAGGACAACATGAAACATAAAAAATTCAAAGACACAGCACAAAACACCAAAAATAATACAAGACAGACAATAACCCAAACACATTAGTACCACATGAAGCATGCAAAATTCAAAGACACAACACAAAACACAAAAAATAATACAAGATATACAATACCCAACCCCATTAGGACAACATGAAACATAAAAAATTCAAAGACACAACACAAAACACCGAAAATAATACAAGACAGACAATAACCCAAACACATTAGTACCACATGAAGCATGCAAAATTCAAAGACACAACACGAAACACAAAAAATAATACAAGATATACAATACCCAACCCCATTAGGACAACATGAAACATAAAAAATTCAAAGACACCACACAAAACACCAAAAATAATACAAGACAGACAATAACCCAAACACATTAGTACCACATGAAGCATACAATATTCAAAGACACAACACAAAACACCAAAAATAATACAAGACAGACAATAAACCATACACCTTAGGACAACATGAAACATAAAAATTCAAAGACACCAACACAAAACACCAAAAATAATACAAGACAGACAATAACCCAAACACATTAGTACCACATGAAGCATGCAAAATTCAAAGACACAACACAAAACACAAAAAATAATACAAGATATACAATACCCAACCCCATTAGGACAACATGAAACATAAAAAATTCAAAGACACAGCACAAAACACCAAAAATAATACAAGACAGACAATAACCCAAACACATTAGTACCACATGAAGCATGCAAAATTCAAAGACACAACACAAAACACAAAAAATAATACAAGATATACAATACCCAACCCCATTAGGACAACATGAAACATAAAAAATTCAAAGACACCACACAAAACACCAAAAATAATACAAGACAGACAATAACCCAAACACATTAGTACCACATGAAGCATACAATATTCAAAGACACAACACAAAACACCAAAAATAATACAAGACAGACAATAAACCATACACCTTAGGACAACATGAAACATAAAAATTCAAAGACACCAACACAAAACACCAAAAATAATACAAGACAGACAATAACCCAAACACATTAGTACCACCTGAAGCATGCAAAATTCAAAGACACAACACAAAACACCAAAAATAATACAAAACATACAATACCCAACCCCATTAGGACAACATGAAACATAAAAAATTCAAAGACACAACACAAAACACCAAAAATAATACAAGACAGACAATAACCCAAACACATTAGTACCACCTGAAGCATGCAAAATTCAAAGACACAACACAAAACACCAAAAATAATACAAAACATACAATAACCTAAACACATTAGTACCACATGAAGCATGCAAAATTCAAAGACACAACACAAAACACCAAAAATAATACAAGATATACAATAAACCATACACATTAGGACACCATGAAACATACAAAATTCAAAAACACAAAATATTGAAAAGTATAGAGTTAAAGATCTATAAGGAGACTATTTGGTTACCAACTCTCCATGATTTAGCTGGGGAGGGTCACCTGAACCCTCTCAAAGACCATCGGTAGCCCCGGACCATTGCTTGAAAAACATTTGCACTAGGTGACTGAAATCACATCAGGGCATAAATGGTATTGCAGTTGTAAATATATATATAGAAATTGACCACTAGGGGGGATATCCTTGACTTACACAAGAATTACATTCAAGGACCACTGGTGGTCTCACAAATATAAGCCAATCACACACCCACTGTCAATGTATGTAAGGAATTTAAATACTAACTTGATTAATTTATGCATACAATTCACTTCAAAGAGTGGAGCCCCCACCTCTGTGTTTATCTAATTTGCATGTTTACTACTGACACCTGGTTAGAGCCCATCCCCACCCCACCCCCGCGCTTCATTTAATTTGCATGTCGCACCTGGCACCTGGTTAGAGCCCATCCCCCCTTGTTTATCTAACTTGCACCTGTTTAGATACCATCCCCCACCAAACTTCAAACGATTTCAAGACAGTGACCCCCCTGGCCCTAAATAAATATTGCCTGAGGTTAGCGACCACCCCCCCACCTTAACCCCAGTGACAAAATGTACATGTTGGGGACATGGCACATGGTGACGCAGGGAGAGAGAGAGATGAGATCAGCTAATCACACACACATCATGCATTTTATAAATAACCTATTATTAGTTTTTTATTATTATTTAATTATAAACTATTATATGCTAATTATATTTATGGATATTTATATTTATGATTTATGATTATGCTAATTATATCTATTTATATCTATCTATTTTAATTACTAATTTGCATAATTAATTATGCAAATTATGCATTAATTGCTCACTAGCGCCACTAGTGGCCAAAAAAGGTACCAGCCAAACACCATATAAGACTACTCACGCTTAATTGGCTCATGCCGCAAGGCAGACAGTACCACCTCCCGTGGGGGGACTGCTGACCTAATGTGCGAGGGATCAACGGTGCGAGCACCCTTCAGTAACTGGGCGATCTTTGTGTTGCCCTTGTGTGGGACAGTGGTCCGCCGTGTCACCAGATCACCGGCATAGCCCATTACCCCTGGATGAGGAGGGAGCTCACTCCGTGGCTCCGATAACCGGTTTCCACCACACACAATTACACCCAGGCGCTTAACGGCCGTGCCGTAATACACCCTTCTGGTGGTTCTGCTCCCCCCTGACAGTCTCGTCACACTCTGCTGTGTGAACCGACGTAATTATACACGTTTACATACATGTAAACTGACACTGTCAGCAATACGCCCGCATAGTGCATGACTGTAAAGGACTGCACTGGCCGCATGTTCAGGGGAGCCGGGGGGACACAGTGCACCGTGGCCGGTGGCACCGTTCACGAGGACATTCCACGCTAACATACGTGGATGTACTCAAGAACGACGCAGGAGCGCAAAGTACCAACAAACTGGCCAGATGTATGGAGAACCGGGATGACTGGAAGGACGATGGAGGGCTCGTCTGAGGACGCCTCGAGAGAGATACAACCCACCTAAGACATGGTGGAACCTACTCAGGGGTCCACCTGAATTGACCGCCACTGTCTCGAGAGACAGCAGGCGGGGGCTGGGTTCCCGGAAATGTCAGGAACTGTCAGGACTCAGCGTGCTGAGCACCTCTGGCCATACCCCGCCGGTTGGCCTCCAACCGGACCCGTAGGCCCCTGGAGCTGCCAAACCTAACTGGGGTTGCTCTCTGTGGTTTCAGACCGATAACCGGATTCTACCCCGCAGAGTCACACCTAAATGGCTCGCCGTGACACACTGTATACTGTATCGTGTGCTCTGCCCGACAGCCACAGCACGCTCTGCTGTGTTACTGAGCCCGGCTCCACCGTGAAACTACACCACGGACGCATGAGCTGACCCCGTCAGCAATACGTCCTATAGTGTGCCAATGGCTGAGATTCAGGCATACTTCCTGGCAGACCCAGCATGTCATTGTCACGATTCTGTCTGTTTAATACCTTTTATTATGTAGTGATATCCTAGTGTTTCCTGTTTTCCCTAGTTACTGTTTCCTGTCCCCATGACACAGACTCAGTGTGCTCTCTCTTGTTAGGAGGACAGATGTCCATACCAAATCAATGTCCACCGTTTGTTTTGTGTCACCAGCAGAGTTATGGACCTCTGAAAGAGGTTGCACATAAACTGCTCAGTCGCTCTGAGGCGCTCTAGCACAAAACAATCTGACATTAAGCACACTGGAGCCCTCCAAACTTTTGTATATCATTCAAGTCGGCCTACAAGTCCACCTGCATAGTGTGTTGTTGTAGCCATTATCATACTTATAAGCATATAAGTATATATTAACCAGAACCAATTGTGAGCTATTTAATTGCAGGCATGACACGGTGGGTCATCGGGAGGTTTTGTCTCCTGATCTTTGAGCCACACCGCCCTCTTGTGAACCATGAGGCACAGTGCAGTCTGGGCAGCCGTCCTTGACGGGCATCCCTCCTACACTTACACTATAACGCTCATGTCAACCTGTCAATGAGGAAGTTGGAACACGCTACAATTGTTTGTTTACACTCTCTGCCGTGTGGTCTGGCCGGACCGCGGCAGCAACGATCAGCGACCGTAGATGGCCTCAGAGTACGCCGACTAGGTCAGCTCGTCTGGGTTCTACCCTGCCGGCCGCCGTCGCGGTGTACAGCCGCGATGATAGACCCGGAGGTTCACCGACGATGTCGACTTTGCTTGGGGTCTCAACCACTTCTGCAGCCAGGGAACCAAGGCTCCACCAACGCTTGGTCGGTTTCGCACTTGGCTTTGGCCACACCGAACGCCGTCTCCTAGTTTCCCCCCAACGTGGTCAGGTTTCACTAGGGAGCGGACGCACGGACCGAACGCTGTCACAAGGTTTCCCCCAATGTGGTCAGGTTTCGCCAGGGAGCGGACGCACGGACAAGACTGAGGCTTCCTCCACTGTCTTCCTCCACTGTCTGCAGCTTGTTGCTGTTGTTTTTTTCAGTGGAGGTACGCGGCGCCCTGAGAGGAGTCGTCGAGACGACCGGCTCTCTTCTTACCTATGGTAAGCGGACTGGGTGCCACGCAGCTGTATGTTCTAAATATATATATGTATATATATTGTTTAATAAGTGTCAAAACTGCTGAGATACACGAAACGTCTGCTCTCGTGGAAATCAAAAAAATCTAAGTGGCCATGCCCAGATGGGGCTTAAATAGCCCGCTGATTGGCATCTGGGCAGGGCCACCATAGGTGATGTGTCTTATTTAAAGAAATATCCATGAACACTGTTACACTCTTATTTTGTATCGTTTATTTCATGTTCTTGCATTTCATAATTACATTGTGTGTGAGTGTGCGCTATAGCGGTGGATACTGCATGGATATAGGCTACTGTGATTTGATTTAGATAGGCCTATATTTTGTGTTAAAGTTCGGCATTATAGGCCTATATTTGGGCCTATATTTGTAGGCTATTTTGGCTGCTGCGCTCAGTGCGCTGCCTTCACTCAGTGCCTTGTTAGGCTACTCGCTACTGTGATTTGTTTTATTTGTTTTAATTGGCCTTATATAGGCCTATTTGTATTTGGCTGCTGGCTCGTGCGCTGCCTTGTTAGGCTATAATAAAAAGGCCAACGTTATTTAATCTGTTTGTGTGGTCACTGGTCGTGCTTTTTTATTTTTATTTGTTATAGAGGAATCATTTTAAATGTTCCCGACAGGTATAGGTTATAGCCAATGTGAATAATATTCTACGAATATTTGGGCTAATAACCACAGTTAGCGGTCAATATGGTTGTTAACTTGTTGCTGTCCAGTGTCCTTCTCCATGATTGTATTGTGTATAATAGGCTACTGCTGTGTACAGTATAGTGACGCCACCGCGCGCCTTTCTTTCTCTATTAACTTGCGCGGGTCCGATTTCCGCACCCGACCTGCCCGTCAAACATCAGTTCTGCTACCCCCCCGTTACCCGTGATTTATATAAAACTCGAAACCAGACCCGACCCGCCCGTCAAAAAATTGACCCGTTACCCGACTCGTTACCCCTTGCTTATTACATGAAATAAATAGGCTACAAAAAACGGTCACTCGATTTCAAAGTACTTTATTTGTACTGTACTAATATATTAACACAAGATGGAAGCAGCCTTTAACAACACTCTCAGCAGCGGTACAACTAACTACATTCAGTGTTAACAGGATGTGTGTGACAAGGAGGACCGTTAACGTAACTCACATTAACTAATACACCATACACACGTGCGAGTCATGAATAAAAATAGAAACTTGAGAAAGCCCGGAGGGGTGAAACGTTGTTGTATAGGTTGAATAAAAAAAATAAAAAAATTGCAGAATTATATCTTGTGCGGACATTTCACTTTTTTCCTAAATAGAAACAGAACACAAACTAGCCACTCCATTTTACACAACAGACAATAGCTTACATTTTTACTGTAGCAGTAAATATATTGACCAAAATCCAAACTGAATGAAGGGAGGCTACGAAAAATGAACATGGGCCTGGGCGCCGGCACAACTAGACTAGTAGTACTCACTCAGTCACAATATGATGGCTGCCTGCCGATAACATTTAATCCCTAAGGTTGCTGTGCAGGAAAAGAATATCGTCCACAGTGTCTGGGTTAAGATGGGTCCTCCGTTCTTGGATCACAAATCATGCGGTAGAGAAGTCTCTTTCACTGGCTGCGCTCGAAGCTGGGACACTCTGTGCTATCATTGACAAGTTAAGAAACTCTTTAGTATGCTCCTTCCACCAAGACAAGACGTTAAAGCCGTCTTTCTCTTTCGGTGACTTGAGTTTTATGTAGGCTGAAACTTCGTCCACAGGTTGGTCGTCCTCTTCATTACTGGAATCCTCCACGTCTGCTAAATCATCACGATCTTGACGAGGTCTCTTTGCTGGTCGTGGGTCACCGCCGGCGGCAGCCTCGGCCTGCTGCTGGCCCGGTGGGATTTCGTCATCGTTATCCTTCAGTTCTACAGTATATTAAATAAATAAAGAAAAGGAAAATTAAGATCAATGCTATAATAAAAGGCTAAAAAGAAAGAAAACAAAACTAGGACAACAAATAAAATGCATTAAAAGCTTACTCGTTAAGTTATAACGCCAGGGAACTGTAGTTAAAATAAAAAATATAATACTAATAATATTAATACATTTTTGCTTCTGGAGGGGTCCCTGGAAAAGATATTTTCAGATGGGTATAATTCCTCTGTGGAAAAGGTTGAGCACCACTGACAGATACATAGGGTAACTGTTAGGATGTAGGCATATAATCCTTTTTTCCAAACAAAAATAGTGAAATTTGAAACATCTAGAACAACTAAAATGTAGCAAAATATCCAATATCTATATAAAACATTCGGAACTGAGGTAGGCTTTAGGAATACAAAAAAAAGTCAGTGCATTTAAAATGCAACAAAGTGCAAACTTTTAAGCGATAGAAGGGCAATTTGGGCTACACACACTGGGCACAATATGCGCTGTAGAGTGCATTGCTGGAATTAGTAGTAGGAATTAGGAGTACAGAAATTACATTGACATTTTACAATCCGTTTACATTCTCAGTGTATGAAAATAGTGTATGAAAGTGTTGCGATTGGTCCAAAATATTGTGGTCCAAAATCTTACTGATTCCCCCCGGCATTTCCAGCTATGCACTCTATGCCTTATTTGTGACCAGGATTTTCTCTTTGCAGATGAGAAAGCCTGGGACCAAAGCTAGGCTACGTGATGAGACACTTAAGGCAATCCACATGTTATTTCACCCTTAACGTTTGTTTTTCATGCAAGCACCCAGGACAGTTTAAAACAATATCCTGTGTCTGATTCACAAAGTACATAAGATTTTATCCCGTATTTAATTGGTTTCATAGGATTGTACACTTTGAAACTAAGACGGCCACGGAACAGAAGTGTACCTTCATCAATAGAGATATTTTGGTGTGGTTGGTACATCTCTTTGAACTTTGAACACAAGAAATCCAAGACTGGCCTGATTTTGTACATCCTGTCATCTCAGGTGTTAAACTGGTGCTATCACGGTAGTGCATATACCGCCATATCAGCTGGTAACGATTACGAGACATGACCTGAGCGAAATATGGGGTTACGAGCATATCGTCAGTGGTCCAGTACATGCCAAGCGTAGGCTTGTGGACAAGAGCAGTAAGAAAATGAATTCCCAAAAGCCTTTTGAATTCTGACAGGGTGAGAGGTTTCCATGCCCTTGATCTAGCGTGTGGGGTTGGGTTGCTGACCTTTTCAATGCACTGACTGGCATACAAATTGGTCTGCTCAACGATACTGTTCAGCAGCTCATCGCATAGGAACAGCTCCAGAAAGTCCACTGGATTGTCAGACTGGAGATCAGCTGCAGCATTGAGAGGTCGAGGGTCTGCAGTGAACAGGATGTCTTTCGGATGAAAGCCCTCGCTCTTCCACCCAAGTGCTGCATCTGGATCTGGCACTTCAGCTATAAATTATAGAATAATAATTACTAAGTGTTTTTATTATCATTATTTATGTATTATTATTTAATTCTTTATTTTGTATTTATTACTTACTTACTGCCCTTTACGCCGGCTGGCATGTAGGGCAGCAACAAAGGATCTCCACTTCAGTTTGTCCTGGGCCAGCGTCTTTATAGATCCCCAGGTGTGATGCAGGGTCTTCAACTCTCCCTCCACTGTCCTACGGCAGGTGTTCTTGGGTCGGCCTCTTCTGCGTTTGCCCTCTGGTGTCCAGTGAAGTGCAGTTTTGGTGATGTTGTCCTGTTCTCTACGTATGACATGCCCAATCCATTTCCACCGCCTTCTCATAAGGATGGTATCCATGTTTTCTTGTTTACACAGATCAAGAAGGTGTTGGTTGGAAATGGTTTTGGGCCAGAATATTCGCTGGATTTTCCTTAAACTTTTGGTGTGGAAGGTTGACAGTTTGTGGAGATCATTTTCTGTCGTTCTCCGACATTCAGAACCGTATAGCAGGGTAGACAGGACACAGCTCTGGTACAGTCTAAGTTTGGTGTTGGTGCTGTACTGGGCCGACTTCCAGACGTTGTTAAGCCTCTGTAAGGTGTTTCTGGCCTTGCTGATCCTGCTTGTGATGTCATTACCTGCGCCTCCATCGTGACTTACTACGCTGCCTAAGTAGGTGAAATTTTCTGTTGTGGGTAGGTTTATTCCTTCTATGTGTACTGGTGTGGGGTTTGGGATGTTGAGCACCATCAGTTCTGTCTTCTTCTGGTTGATCTTCAGACCTATTTGCTTTGCAAAAGTGTTCAGACGACTTGTTTTCTCTTGCAACTGTTGGTGTGTGTGGGAGAACAGAGCCAAGTCATCTGCAAAGTCGAGATCTTCCAATTGTGAGAAGAGGGTCCATCTGATGCCTCTTGGAATGTCTTCAGGGGTTCTTCTCATAACCCAGTCTATGACCAGGTTGAAGAGTAGTGCAGACATAACGCAACCTTGCCTCACTCCTGTTTTGACTGCGAAACTGTGTTGACTATTTCCAATTTGGCATGTGAAGTTGTTATAGAAACTTTTGATGAGAAGGACAAGTTGGTTTGGTATCCCGTATGCACGTAGTATTCTCCACAAGCTGTCTCTTTGAATGCTATCGAAAGCCTTCTCGAAATCCACAAAGTTGATATACAGTTGCCTCTGCCACTCTGTACATTGCTCTATGATGTTACGTAGGGTGAATATATGGTCAATACATCCCCTACCTTTTCGGAACCCTGCTTGTTCCTCTCTAAGTTTTTTGTCGATTGCATCAGATAGTCTTTGAACAATAATTTTGGCAAGGATTTTGCTGGGGATAGACAAAAGGGTGATGCCACGCCAGTTGTTGCAGTTGCTGAGGGCACCTTTCTTTGGGATCTTCACGATTTCACCTTTTGTCCAGTCATCCGGTACCTTCTTCCTTTCCCATATGGCTCTGAAGAGTGGTTTTAGCACTTTAGCCGCCAGCTCTGGGTCTGCTTTGAACAGCTCTGCATTTAGGCTGTCCTGCCCGGGAGCTTTCCCATTCTTGAGGGATTTGATGGAGGACATGATTTCTTCCATCTCTGGTGGTTCAATCTCAACATCAAGGTCGACCTCTGCTTCCTGTATATCAGCCTCTAAAGTTGGAGGTGGTCTGTTGAGGATTTCGCTGAAGTGTTCTGCCCATCTAGTTTCGATATCTGCTTCAGATGTGAGGAGTCTTCCATTTTTGTCTGTGATTGGCCCGTTGGTGTTTCGGCGGTACTTTCCACATATAGTGTTGGTGATCCTGTAGTGTATACAGTCCCCTGTTGCCCTCTTTTGGCTGCATCTTCTGCCTGCTTCACGATGTCCTCCATGTAGGCCCTCTTATCTGCTCTAATCATCTTTTTTACTTTTCGCTCAGCTTCTCTGTACTGGTCTTTGTATCTTTCCTGTAGCCTTTTCAGATTTAGTTTCCAAGACTTTCTTCTTCAGGTGTCACCTGTTTTCAATGCACTGCCAGGTGTCTGTTGTGATCCATTGCTTCCTTTTGTTTTTGGTTGTTCCTAGACAGGCTTTACTACTCTCAGAGTATACTGTTTTATACTGTTCTTTTCCCACATGGTGTTGATGTTTTCTGGTTGTATGCGACCATCTTCAATGCTCGTCAGCGCTTGGAACCTGTTCTTCAACTTTAGGACGAAGGCATTCTTGACTCTGGGAGTATGCATTTTACCCACATCAAAACGCTGACGTCCTAATTCTCTTCGTTCTGTTCTCCTGAGCTTGAGCTTCAGTACTGCTGTTACCAGGTGATGGTCACTGTTGACATCGGCTCCCCTCCTCACTCGTACATCTAGGAGAGAATGTCTCCAGGTGCCATTCACCATCAGGTGGTCGATCTGGTTCTTGTCTCTTCCATTTGGGGAACACCATGTCAATTTGTGTATGTCATGGTGTGGGAAGAGAGTTCCTCCAATGATGAGGTTGTAGGTGGTACACAGATCCAGCAGCCGTTTTCCGTTGTCGTTCATGGTTCCACAGCTTTCATTCCCCATTTCTCTTTCGTAGTTGGTGTTCTTGTTCCCAACTTTAGCATTCAGGTCACCCATTACAATTTTTAGGTCATGCCGTGGTGACCCTTCCAACTCAGCTTGCAGTTGTTTGTAGAAGGCATCTTTTGCCTCTTCATCACTGTCGTTAGTGGGGGCGTAACACTGGATAATGGTGGTGTTGATGTGCTTTTCTCTCATCCTGACCTTCATAAGCCTGCTGTTGATGGGTTTCCACTCCATCAGACATTTTTCTGTTCCTTTCTTCAGTATAATAGCTACCCCTTCATGGTGTAGGTTGTCATCCCTACCTGAGTATAGTATTGTCTCCCCTGTGCTAGTCTTTTGTCTGCCGGATCCTATCCATCTGCTCTCACTGATGCCAAGGACGTGCAGGTTGTAACGTCTAATTTCGGACGTTACTTGGGCCAGTTTTGCTGATTCGTACATGGTTTGTACGTTCCAGAAACCGATCTTGGTCTTACATTTGGCGTTCAGGACTTCCAACTTCCTGTCAGTAGCTTCCTTTCGGCTTTCACTACTGCCATTCATACGAGTATCATCCAATGACCCTGGAAGCCCATTCCGTACATTCGTGTTGATTTCCTTTGTTGCTGTTTCCGTAACAAATGTTTTTTTTACGGTACTGGGTTGTTAGCCCTGTGCCCAACCCCCAACCTGGAGGACCAGTGGATCGCTCTTTGTCAGTCCTCTACCCTTCGACCTGTCCAGCATGGGTCCCTCCCTCCCTGCCAGGAGAACATTTCTCCCGCTGGCATAGCTCTATGGGTCATTGAGGCACGCAAGAACCTCTACCACGGCAAGGTGACGATCCTCAGAGATGTATTTATTATTTATTATGTATTGTTTTATTTATGTATCATTATTTATTATCTATTTATTATTATTTATTATACATGTATTATTTATTTATTTATTATTTATTTATTATTATTTATGATGTATTATTTATTTATTATTATTTATGTATTATTATTCATTTATTTATTATCTATTTATTATACATGTATTATTTATTTATTATATATTTATTATTATTATTTATTATACATGTATTATTTATTTACTTATCTGTTATGTATTTATTATCGATTTATTTATTATGTATGTTTTATTTATTTATTATTATTTATGTATTATTATTCATTTATTTATTATCTATTTATTATTATTGGTTGCACTTCACAATGATGAAACAATAGGTGAATCCCAATTCAGGGGGTTCACCCTACAAGGTGCGGTACTAGGTAGGATAGGGTAGGTCACTGCACTGGCACTACCGGGGCACTACCCTGTGTAGGTGGCATAGTGCACACGCATAAATCATGTCTGTGGATTGGGACGCGTTCACTGGGCTGAGCTGGGCGGAGCCAAGTGGAGCTGGGCGGAGCCAAGCGGAGCCGAGCGTTCCCGACTGGCAGCCATTACTGTTTTGTCCGCACTGACCGCAGTGTTTTTAATACGTCTAAAAACTACTTTTTTAGTCCACGGAATTTACTTTCAAGTTATTTTTGGGGAGTATTTAGTTGTTTAAACTTCATATTTGTGTTCAATTAATCATAAAACGGCCTATTTAAAAATATCCCACAACGATGTCGGAGAATCAGAGAACCGTGTTGTCTCGCCTTGGGGGCGGCCACACACGAGATGTACCTGTGTCTGGCTCCCCCTTGTCGGCATAGCTAGAAGCAATTCCCCGTTGCTCCTACGTTGTTGTGGAACGAAATGATGCCGTGGCTCTCAACGCTGTATGATATGAATCTGTGGATATTTACAGCCTACATGCAATTCGTTTCCAATTGTTTTATTTTCCCAAATGTCAATTGCATTATAAATAACAGCTATTATATTATTGTTATTATTATTACGTCGAGTCTATGGTCGAATCTGATTTAACCTGAGTCCTGATTCTGTGCAAAGAGTTGCTGAAAGGAAGGATATAGAGCGCCGCAGTCCCCGCCCCCTTTCAGAAAAGCGAGTGGCCCAGGAAGTGGAAGCCCCATGCATTTTGGGACGATCAAATCATTAGAAAGAAGAAAAGAAAGTAAGGAGACAACACTATTTGTTTTATTTGATGATTCGTCACGATCCGAATTGGCTTTGTCCGCGGCGTAACCGTCTTTAAATAAATTATATTAAAAGTGCCGATGGGAGAATGCATGGGGCTTCCACTTCCTGGGCCACTCGCTTTTCTGAAAGGGGGCGGGACTGCGGCGCTCTATAGGCTACCTGTAACCTGCATATATATATAGCCTATTCACTTAATGATAAATGTTTTTACATTTGGATAGAATACAGACTATTGTCACATCTGCTGTTTGATTTGTATTAGCAGGCACCGATCAATCACTGATCTACGCTATGAGCTTGTAGATCTTCTAAGTAAGTTCATGGTTAATTTGTGTATGCCTATACCTTTACAGCCAGCTAACAGCTAGTTTGTTTTCATATAGGCTAAGTTTATTGCTATAATGACATTTAACTTTGACAATATAGGTCTACTTTTACATTTAAAACAACCACATATAGGCCTATATAGCCTACTGTAAAGTGAGTATAAACTGTTAATTCAACTGAGAGAAATTAATTAATCAGAATGCTACTCTTAATCAGTTAATCACATTTACATTTACATGAATGAAAAGGTTAAACCAGGCCAACTCTCAGCTCCAAATGGATAGGCTACATTAATCACAATAGTATTTTACTGTGTAATCTAACACAAATCTTACAAATGCTGTCACCCAGTTATTTAATTTAGGCAGAAAATATATCACTGAATAGTGTATGCAATTAATGCATTCAAAAGAGCTGAATAAATGTTTTATGGACCCATAATAGTGATTATTTAATAATAATAATAATAAAACTTTATTTGTATAGCACCTTTCATGACATGAAATGCAGCTCAAAGTGCTTTACAGAGCAATGGAGAAAAAAAAGAAAAGCAAGGCAACGACATTAAAAAACAAGTAGTAGTGCAATGCAATACAGTGAGGACATTGTAACATACTGCATGTATTTACCACCACACGATGGCACTGTAGCATAGACTACCTGTTACCTGTTGCACACTGGTATAGTCCCGCGAGACTTCGGGACGGGAGTTCATGCTAGGATGAGATCAAAGATGGCGGAATAAACAAACCTATACTGTTACACACGTCTTGTGTTTATCATTCTAAAAGGTTTACAACCCAACCAAAGGGTAAACTAATACATGGTGTCAGAGTAGCGGATAATCTGCTAACCCATCGCTGAAAAAATTGATTCCTACGGTGTTCCTGCTCCACGGATGGACTGGGATTCCACAAACCTGCCTGAGGCATGGAGACGCTTCAAGCAGCATGCCCAGCTGATGTTCACCGGCCCGCTCAGAGAGAAGGAAGAGGCGGACCAATGCAGCTATCTTCTTCTATGGATCGGGGAAAAAGGTTGTGATGTTTTCAACACTTGGACACTCACAGCAGATGACGCCAAGAAATTACAAACTTATTATGATAAATATACGGCCTACATCACTCCCAAAGCCAACCCCATCTATGCTAGATACAAGTTTCAAGAAAGG
Organism: Protomyctophum bolini; assembly: GCF_963924005.1. Classification (NCBI taxonomy): domain Eukaryota; kingdom Metazoa; phylum Chordata; class Actinopteri; order Myctophiformes; family Myctophidae; genus Protomyctophum; species Protomyctophum bolini. Next base: position 44,631,015 of record NC_137876.1, on the reverse strand, counting down.
ATGCAGGGTGAACATGAATCAATAGAAAAGTTTGTGACTGAGCTAAAACTGCTTGTAAATGACTGTGGCTACCGAGATAGTGATGAAATGGTCAGAGACCGCATTGTTTTCGCAACAAATTCACCACATGTACGTGAGAAACTACTCAGCCAGGGAGCAGAGCTCACACTAGAGAAAGCCATTGACATTACAAGGTCCCATGAGCTGGCAAAGCAGCAGCTGAAGACAATGGGTAATGCCAGAGATCACGATACTGTACATGCTGTAAACAGAAAGCCATACAGGCAGGAGAGACCGCAGAAAGCTGCAAAACCAAGAGAATATGATTCAACTCAGAGAACCTGTGGCTACTGTGCAGGGCAACAACACAGCAGCAAGGATGTTTGTCCAGCAAAAGGAAAACAATGCATGAAATGCAAAAAGTTTAATCATTTCGCCAGAGCATGTAAATCAAAGGGCCCAGCACAGTCAGGTTTTCACCGCAAGACAGTGCATACTGTCAGAGAGAACACAGATGCATACGAAGAGGACATTGATGAAGAGGAGTCAGGGCTCTACATTGACAGCATCACTATTGAGAATGAAGGGAAAAGCAGTGAGCAAGCTTACGCAGATGTTGAGCTTGGCTCTCCCCCACAAAAGGTCAGATTCAAGGTGGACACCGGTGCACAGGCCAACACCATTCCAGTCAACATCTTCCAGACGCTTTTCCAGGACGTTCCACTGAAACCAGTGACGCGCAAGCTCACAGACTATGGAGGACATGCACTGACTGTGGATGGAAAATGTAAGTTGAAGTGCAGACACAAAAACAATACACTGCTGCTAGACTTCCACATTGTTGACACTAGCTCCCCACCTGTTCTTGCTATGAAAGCATGCCGTGACCTAAACCTAGTCAAGATAGTGATGGCCGTGTCTGAAGACAAAGAAAAAATGGACACTGACTGTCAGATCATATTGGAGGAGTACGCCGATGTATTCCAGGGCATAGGTGAATTCCCAGGTGAATGCAACTTTCGTGTTGACCCTGACATCACACCAGTAGTCTGCCCACCACGCAGGATCCCTATAGCTCTACGAAACCGCCTTAAAGATGAGCTCGACAGTATGGAAAACAATAATATTATCTGTAAGGTCACAGAACCCACAGACTGGGTGAACGCACTCGTCGTCGTGGAGAAGCCAAAGACAGGAAAGTTGAGGGTGTGCCTAGACCCCAGGCCCCTCAACAAGGCCATACTGAGGCCTCACTACCCCCTACCTACTTTGGAGGACGTCATCACAAAGCTTGCCGGAGCAAAATACTTCAGCGTTCTAGACGCTAGGTCAGGCTATTGGGCCATAAAGCTGAGCAATGAGTCTTCAATGTTAACCACGTTTAACACAGTGTTTGGCAGGTATCGCTTCCTCAGACTGCCATTCGGGATCATCTCAGCACAGGACGAGTTCCAGCGGCGTGTAGACGAGACATACGAGGGCCTCAGCGGCGTGGCAGCCATCGTCGATGATGTACTGGTGTTCGGTAAAACCAAGCTGGAACACGACCGACACCTCAGAGCCATGCTGCAGCGCACCAGAGAGAGAGGTGTGAGACTGAACCCTGACAAATGCCACATATGCGTGTCAGAGGTCAGTTATTTTGGCCACACACTGTCACATGAAGGCATAAAGCCTGATCCACAGAAGGTGAACGCTGTGAAGGAGATGCAGCCACCACGGAACAAGGCAGAATTGGAGACAGTCCTGGGGATGATAAACTATCTGGCCAGATTCGCTCCACATCTGTCAGAGATCAACTCACCACTGCGACAACTACTAAAACACGACAGTGAGTTTGTGTGGGATGCCAACCACGACAAAGCATTCAAACAGATGAAAGAACTGATAACTCAGCAGCCAGGCCCAGTACTGTCGTACTTTGACCCTGAGAAAGAGCTACGGCTCCAAGTGGACGCTTCTAAGAGTGGCCTTGGTGCAGTCATGCTTCAAGACAGCAAGCCAGTTGCCTATGCATCAAAATCTCTCAACAGCACCGAAGAGAATTATGCACAGATAGAAAAGGAACTGTATGCTGTGCTGTTCGGCTGCAAACGTTTCCATGAGTATATGTATGGCCGCAAGGTAGTTGTAGAGTCAGACCACAAGCCTTTGGAGGCTATACTCAAGAAGCCACTGGCAGCAGCGCCACCAAGACTGCAGAGGATGATACTGCAACTCCAGAGGTACGACATCACAATCATTCACAGGCCTGGAAAAGACATACCTGTGGCTGACACGCTGTCACGGAAATCCATAGAGTACCATGACAGAACCCTGCATGAAGGAATGGAGGCCCAGGTGCACACAGTTATCAGCAGCGTTCCTGTGAGTGACAAGAGACTGTCAGAAATAAGAGAGGCTACGAGCCAAGACTCACAGCTCGCTACACTGAGAGAAGCTACACTGGATGGCTGGCCTGACACAAGGTCACACTGCCCGCTTAGCATTCAAGAGTTTTGGAACCACAGAGATGAAATCTCGGAAATCAACGGTATCATGTTCAAGAGTGAAAAGATCATCGTTCCCCGTAAGCTCAGGGAGACCATGATAGAGCGGATACACTCCAGCCACATGGGTGTGGAAAAGAGCAAAAACAGAGCTAGAGACCTTCTATTCTGGCCCGGCATGGGAAAAGAGATCGAGGCGGCAGTGGAAGGCTGCAGCATATGTCAAGAGCGACGCAGCGCAAACCCCAGAGAGCCCCTGCTGTCACATGCCATCCCAGAAAGGCCGTGGCAGGTGATAGGCACCGACCTATTCACCTGGAACTCAAGAGACTATCTCATTGTTGTAGATTACTACAGCAGATTCTTTGAGCTGGAAAGACTGTACAGCTGTACTTCAGCAGCTGTTATCTCCAAACTCAAGTCCATCATGTCCAGGCAAGGCATCGCAGAGGTCTGGATCAGCGACAATGGACCTTGTTACAGCTCGAGTGAGTTTCAACGCTTTGCAGAATCATGGGGTTTCACACACACCACCACTAGCCCCCACTACCCACAGAGCAATGGCCTCGCAGAGAAGTATGTCCAGATAGCCAAGCGCATACTGGACAAGGCCAAAGCTGAAAACAAAGACCCCTACCTCAGTATACTAGAGTATCGCAACACGCCTGTAGACAACCTGAAATCACCAGCACAACTTCTCATGAGTCGGAGACTACGCTCGATTCTTCCTGCAACAGCAAAACACCTGCAACCTCAAGTCGTCTGTCAGCGGTCAGTACGTGAGAGGAGAGAGATCTGTCAGCAGCGGCAGCAGTCGTATTTCAACAGATCTGCCAGACCTCTACCCCAGCTAGCTGCTGGTACGCCTGTCCGTTTTCGCCAGCAGGACGGTTCCTGGAAACCTGCAACAGTGACACGACCTGCACACACAGACAGGAGCTACCACATCACCACCAGCAGAGGTCAGACCTATCGACGCAACCGCCGACATCTCAGAGAGAGCCGAGAGAGACACGACAACGGAGACGGTGCGACAGCAGAGGTCATCCAACAGCTGGAGCCCAGCACCAGCAACAAACAGATCCGTCACCGTGATCCTGTGGTGCCTCCAGACCTGAACTGTCAGCCGGATAGCCCTCGGCAAGAATATGTCACACGATCAGGTCGTGCTGTCAAGCCGAGACAAGTTCTTGACTTGTGAATCATTGTAAAGGGTGCAAGCCAAGCGCTGCCCTAATACTGAAAAAAAAAAGAATAAAAAAAAAATAACATTGATTGTACATTGTATTATTTTCTATGATTTTGCCTGTGCCCTCCTAAAAAAAAAAAAAAAAAGGAAAGGAGAAGGAATTGTATTTGAGGAAATTTACACTGATTATTTTGATGCATATAACTTACCTGTGGTTATTATACATGTGAATTTGCATTTATTGAAGTTGCACTAATAGGTATTGAATAATAGTAAGTATTGAACTTACTCTAACCAGCTATCCTCATGCCTACACCTGTTTACATATACAACATTTTGCACTTTGCCCAGGTTTAAGTACGTATAATGCACTGTCCAAGTGATTTATGCCATGTTGCCTATTTTTCTATTTCACTTTGCTAGTTTGAGCACATATATTTTTCAGTCAATGATTGTGCCTTTGGACTTTGCCTTACAAGCCATGCGACCACAAATATATGGAAACACTGTCTTTTATTTAAGAAGGGAGATGTAACATACTGCATGTATTTACCACCACACGATGGCACTGTAGCATAGACTACCTGTTACCTGTTGCACACTGGTATAGTCCCGCGAGACTTCGGGACGGGAGTTCATGCTAGGATGAGATCAAAGATGGCGGAATAAACAAACCTATAATGTTACACACGTCTTGTGTTTATCATTCTAAGGCGCCTGTCACACCTATCAGACAAGCGTGTAATCAATGTTTTATGGTTTAATCAGTCTTGTCGTTTGTCGCATCAATGTACCACAATGCTTTGCGTAATCTGGGCGGTGCGTGCCTGCGTGGGCGGTGCGAGGACATGCGGAAACAGATCCACGTGTTGCCTGTTGTTGTTGCTGCTGTTAGCTGCCGGAGACAGTAGCTTGTTGGTTGTGTGTGGTGAAAAAATGTTTTTTTGGAGAAGAAAGAGGGCTCTTGTCCTGGCGATGTTGGTGGCAAGGAGAAAGAGGGAGAGGGAGACGCGCCAGAGAGAGCTTGTGGCTAGGAGATTGAGGCAGGAGGAGGAGGAGGAGAGAATACGAGCGAGGGAGATTCAAATGGCCCCTCCGGTCCGTAGAAGGAGGCGAGTGTGGGTCGATCCGATCTTCCGAGTTCGGAAACAACTCGGGGACGGTCACCAACTTTATTGGGAGCTACGGAGGGATGAAACCCGTTTCCACCAGGAATTCAGGATGTCTATCCAACAATTCGATTTCCTGCTGGCGAGGGTGACTCCAGACATCCAGAAGCAAGACACTTTCTTCAGGGAAGCTATACCTCCCGCTGAACGTCTTGCTATCTGTTTACGGTAACTACTACAGTAACTATGTTACGTTCATTTTGTTGATTACCCACCTAGTAAATGCATCGTTAACTCGCCAATCAGCTAACGTGTGCAGCAAGGAATGCCATGTTGACTTAAATATGTTACTGTAAGCTGGAAATCATAACAGCACCAGGAATGTAAATGGATGTGAGGATGAAAGATAATATTATATAGGCCAGGGGTCCCCAAACTTTTTCCTGTGAGGGCCACTACAGAGCTGCATAGTGCTTGTACTGTACATACTGTACAAAAATGAGCAGCTGCGTACGTCCGTGCTCTCATCCAGTGCTAATGAAAAATAAAAATAAAATCCTATATTTTGGCTATTTGGCTATTGCTTGAGGCAGGCGGGCAACATAAAAATGTCCAGCTCTGTTCAAATGGCTTTTTATAGCTTATATAGTTACCTACTGTAAAGCAGCAGGTCTTACACTTTAACATGTCAAACTCCATATTAATTAATATGATTTTCTGCCGAGGATCCCCATGTGAAAAGATGTGTTGGGAACCCCCTGGTCCAGTGCGTCATGACGCACTGGACCAGGGCTAGGGAACCCCCATGCAAGTAGCCCAAGATTAGACTCGTAGCGTTTTTTCCCCCGATTCGGACGATATCACAATCATGGGCTACCATGCAAGATTTGTGTTACAAAAATGAAAACAAAAAGCAAATCGCTGGGTTAAAGGCGTTCAAGTGATTCTGATGCTATATTAACACATTTTGCAACACACTTCTCACTTTGAGAACCACCACTGTAAAAGCAATCATACAGATCATAATCCAATTCCAATTCAAAGGAGATTCATTGGCATGAGAAAACAAATGTTTACATTGCCAAAGCAAGTGTCACAATACACTAAAAAAAGGTGAAAATGGGGGAAGTATATGCAGTTGGAGGAGGTGCAGTATTTTGCAAACAGAGCTATGTCACTTTGCATCGTTATGCTAGAACATGGTATAAAGCTTTTTGAAACAAACTGTCACTTTGGGACAAATGACATTTATTCTCAGGACTATTGAAATAGTATGCAGACTGATATAAGATCTGTTTAATTCCAAAGTTAAACATTTGAATAGGAAGGAAGACACTGGAGCATCACAGACAGTTCAAGCCCTTTTTAATGCACACACAGGGTGAAGGTAAAAAATGATAAGTATAGGGCACATCTTTGTCAGGTCATGACGAAGATGTGACCTATACATAATTATTATGATCAAAATGTTCTCAAACTGTCTGATGCTCCAGTGTCTTCCTTCCTATTCGAACCCCCTTCTGCTTAACCCATTTTGGGCGGGAACCCCTTTTGGTGTTTTAAACATTATGTTATAATTTAGCTATTGAAAAATATCAGATCTACAAGCTCATAGCGTGCTACGAGCTTGTAGGTCTGCTATTTTTTTTAAATCGTAAAAATGTGGCGCCACCCCTTTGAGAGGTCTAAATGGGTTAAACATTTGAATGTCGTGGGAAACATTAAACTGTCATATTATAGATGCATTATGTATAAACTGTTTTTTTTATATATATAACTTTTAATTCAGAAATGTCGACCATCTGAAAAGGATGTTAATTTGTGCACTCAATAGTTGCTGTGGGCTACTTTTGAACAAATGATTTCATCATTTAGCCATGCCATTGTTCTCCAGAGCCACTATTAAAGCAATGCCATTATGATTATAGATCCGGTATATATGGATGCTGAGGTTCTGTAATATTAATAATGCAGAGCTAACATTATCTTATCAACATCACTTGTAACATGTCAGTTCAGATTGTGTGTTAACGTTGTGATTATTGTCTCTACCTATTTTACAGGTATCTTACCACTGGTCACAACTACCTGGCCATCTCCAACAGTTTCCGTGTTGGCCGCTCCACTGTGGTTGGCATTGTGCCCACTGTGGCAGCTGCCATCTGGAACACCATGGCTGAGGACTTCATGCCTGTGCCAAAGAAGGATGATTGGAAGGCTATATCCGATGTATTTGGTGAGAAGTGGCACTTTCCTCACTGTGTGGGTGCCATATATGGCAAACACGTTGCCATCAAAGGCACCCGACAGATCAGGATCGCTCTTCCACAACTACAAAGGGCACTTTTCAATTGTCCTGCTGGCTGTGGTGGATGCTCTTGGCTTGTTCCGTGTGGTCGACGTAGGTGCGCATGGGGGTGGCAGTGACGGTGGAGTACTTGCAGTGTCTCATTTTGGGCGGGCTCTGACGAGGGGTACACTGGACCTTCCTGATGATGCCCCGCTCCAAAATGCTGAGCACCTGGGGCCACTTCCGTACGCCTTTGTGGACACCCACCGTGTTTACAATTACCGGCTGTCCCGCGCACGGCATGTTGTGGAGAGTGCCTTTGGTGTGCTGGTGACGAAGTTCAGAGTGTTCCACGGAGTCATCGAGCTCAACCCTGACCACGCTGAGAAGGTTGTGAAGGCTACCACCGTCCTCCACAACTTCATCAAATGGGGCCAGCAGGACGCAGCCCACATGCCTCCAGTGGAGCCGTCGCTTGCTGCAGGGGGAGCAGTCAGGAGGAACTTTGATGGTCTCCAAGTGCAAAACACTTTCAGGGAGTACTTTAACTCTCCAGCCGGTGCGGTGCCGTGGCAAGAGCGCCATTTGTAATCCCCTGTGTCTTTATTATTATTTTTTTAGTTTGAAGATTATGGCCTGTATTTTGCGTGTCTTACCAGTGTACTACCAGGTCTTATTCCCTAACTTGAGTAAACTAAAGACCTGGAGGCGTGATCAATGCCATTTGGCTATTCAGAGTGGCCAGAGAGCATTGATCACGCCTCCAGGTCTTTAGTTTACTCAAGTTAGGGAATAAGACCTGGTACTTAAGACAAGCAAAATACAGCTCTGTGAGTTCCAATGAACCTGAGAGCGATGCCGTCCAGGGTCACCCATGGCGGTAAGGTCAAAGGGGAGGTTCCATTTTCTTCTTTTTTGTCCTTTTTAGTTAGAAGATTGTGAGTTCCAATGAACCTGAGAGCGATGCTGATGGGAATATTTCCACCATTATACTTGAAAGGACTGTATTAAAATAAAGACTATGATAAATAAGGAAAGGCTTCGATAGCAGAGAGCTTGGAGCTCCGGGACACCGGAACTGTATAAATACTTTTGGAAGTAATCTAATTACAATAAAATACTCTTCACTGGAATAGAAGCAGAAGGCTGGTAACTTTACAGAAATGGTTATAAAAACCTTTTGAACTATAATGAGTAAAAGTCAGAGTATTACAGAGTTAACCAAAATACCTTAGAATGAATTTGACAGACACAAGGAAGACAATTTCAGACAAGCAGAGCTAGGAGGGGGTTCAATCAGATATATTCATATTCACCATTGTATTGGGAGAGAAGAAGGCATGCAATCCGGACAGCGTTTCCACAAGGATCTCTGACCATGTCCAAATTGAACATGGTTAATATAGCATACCGTAATCAATACACCGGAAAATGTGTTGAACAACAAGGTCAATAAACATATTTGTTTACAAATGGACAGATAATGCAAGACGTCACGAATATTGCATACAGGAACTATCTCACGGGGCAGAGATAGTCCGGACATGCAATATCAGTTAGTGGAACCGGGGGACAGGGCATAACGTCATTGAGTGCAGTTTGCAGTCTGTTAGAGCGAATACTAACTTCAAGGGCAAAAACACAGAGGCTGGGTGTTATGGCAAACGGAAACAAAACAATTCTTATCTACCAACGCTAGCTAGGAGAGCAGTGTTACTATCTAAACTCTGGCGGGGCCAGAACCATACTATTTTACAGTCAGTGGGACAGCGTGACATCAAATGTCAGTCACAGGGCAATGCATAATCCATAATTTGGCAAGACCATAGGAGACACCGGGTCATAAGATTAAAAGGGCAAAGGACTCATGACCATCACCCACAAAACCACAGAAAATACCTAACAAGATCCATCGCATTTGTGGGCGAAGGGTCATGTGACCTTTGACAATACCATATCCTCAGGGGGAAAACTTACTTTTTACTATGAATCAAAATGGAACAGAATGGCAAAACCTGGAACGAAACAGGAACAATGAAAAATAAAAAACACATTAATTGACTGGGCTAGGCACAAAATCCTTATTTAGATGGTACGGTGGGCAAGAGAGAGAGAATGGTTTCCTCTCTGGATGATGTCTTCGGGGTTCGATACCCAGCAACCGGTGCAGCCTCCAGGCCGGCAACAGTGTTCGTTAGAGCTCGTCTTCGGGGTCCCCTCGGGACCCAGCAACAAATGTTCATTCTCACAATCAGCTCGTGGTCGGAACTGCTGCGAGAGTTCTTTGGACAGTCAATCAGCTCATGGTCAGAGCGAACTGTCTGCTTTAGTTCTTCTTCTGGCTCGTGGTCGGAGCCTATTCTTCGCCCCTCCCCCCCCCTGTATAGGTGACCCGACATGAACTTAGTTTCTCAATGTACAGATACAAACGGGAGAAAACTGGCTGGGTGTCCTATCAGTATCATAGTTCTTGGAGAGGGGAAATGGGGTACTGTGATGGTGAGGCGCTCCTGCGCGATGTTCAACAATGTCTTTGGGGATGTCCCTTCGTACCATATAAAGGTCAAATATAGAATCAAATGGATTCTGGTGAGATTTAATGCCTAATTCAATCAATATGATGGTAAAACCAAAATAATAAAATGGAGAAGGAGATGTTCCTATATTAAACAATTTAAGGTCAAAGGGGTGGTTCTGGGATAATAGGTTATGTTTATGGGGAAAATAAAGGTTAACTGTTTACAGGGAGAGATATTCCAATTTAGGGGAAATATGAATCAAATATGAAATTTAAAATAATCCAAATATGATGAGATGGGATAATGAATCATAATGGAATGAAATTTAGATTGACCAAAAATGGGATAATTCAGTTTAAACAATTTATGTAATGGGCTTACTATGAAATGAAATGGAATGGTTAAAACCTTTTTATTAAAAGTAATACAAAAAGTCAATTAAGTCAAATGTCACCTGTCTACCCGTCAGGATAAGCGAGCAATCAGTCAATGTCCGGTAACTATCAGTTTCCTGCTGTCAATGCTGAGGGAATAGTTGGTCATATCTGTCTACTGGTAGTAGAGGAACATGGTCTATGTTTGTCAGTCAAAATAAAATCAGTACATATTAAATCAAATCAAATCAAAATTACCTAATATTTATTTAATTGTGAGGAGAAGGGAATATTTCAACTAATATTTTATTCAATAGAGGGGAGAAGGGATGATTAATCTAATATTATTCTACTATTAGGTAGAGAGAGGTAAATATTAGGGGAACATGGCTTGGGAAGCAGAAATTAGCAAACAGAAAAGAAAAACATTTAATAAACCACATACAACAAATGTCTGGTGAAACGTGAGTGTAATAACTTTGTTCCATATGGAAATCTATGGGCAACTGATTAGGGCAGACTGTTCTGGGGGTTGGGCCTAACCATAGTGAATTCAGACGGTTCTGAGTTGGTTCGGGATCAAGTGGCAAACCTTGAAGGAATGTCGACGTCCACAACCACAAATGAAGACCAGTCAGACCAGCAGAGCAATCTCCCTCGTATTTTGTGGAAGTCGAAATTCCGTGGTTTGTCCCTTGACCACGACCACGCACAGAGATCCGTATCTGAAGATAAAACATAAAAACAAAGAACAAACTGGTGAATGAAATGAAACAATAATTCTGACAACCCATTATCAAACTGGTTCATACACCTGCGCATGTACACTGGGCAGGTGAAAGGCAGAAAGAGAAAGGTATCTTAAAAATAAATATGATTTATTTCTCCTGAGCACTCTTCCCATCGCATTTAGGGCGTAGGGAGATCGCCGAAGGAGGAATAAGAATATTAAATGATAAACAAACTGGGTCTTATCAAAATAATAAATACTTAAATACTTATATACATATTTATATTTCTCCTACGCGTTCCTCAAACATGCTTTTTTATGGAGGGAGGGTATTTTAGAGAAACAGATGTTCCCCCAATCTACGCATATCACAGTTTATAGCACATTGCAGAACTACCAAGGAGAATGATACCATATCCTGAGAGAGAGAGAGAAAAAGTCAAAGAATTGTTTTAAGATCTATATATGAATGACTGATTCTATGACATGTGGACTTAAGATATATATGAACGACTGATTTCTATTCATATAGTAGTTTGCTATTCAAACCCTATGAGATGCTGGGTTTAAGATATATATATGAACGACTGATTTCTATTCATATAGTAGTTTGAACGACTGATTTCTATTCAAACCCTATGAGATGCTGGCTATAAGATATATCTATATGAACGACTGATTTCTATTCATATAGTAGTTTGAACGACTGATTTCTATTCAAACCCTATGAGATGCTGGTTTAAGATATATATATGAACGACTGATTTCTATTCATATAGTAGTTTGAACGACTGATTTCTATTCAAACCATATGCATACACAGCAAATGCCAGGAGAGAGAAAAGTGAGAACCACAGAGAAAATAGAAAGCCGGTTTGTCTGTGAAATCGAGTAGCGCTACAGGAATTCAACAGTCCACCAGCTAGCAAGATAGAAGTATTGGTACTTAAAACAGGATATGGTATTTTTATTTTTTTTATTTTTATTTACATAAAATAATAGAATAATAATATTTATATTTGTACTTCTCGTGACCGTTCTTTAACTGTGCGCATATCACCTTTATATGGAGGGAGGATACATATGAAGAGACACATGTACGCATATACACAGTTTATAGGGAGGGAGAGCACATCTCCGAACGACCAAGGATAAGAGAGTAAAGTACAAAAAAATAGAATAATAATCACTATTATAATAGGGAACTTGTTTTAACTAATTGAGTGAGATATCAAGACATCTGCTTTTTTGTTCTAGGTGATAAGTTGGTGTTAGTACTATGGACTATAGCACCTGAATTGTCAACATAAAGAAAAAATAAATACATTAAAATTCAAAATTTAAAATTTAAACTTTAAATAAAAAATAAAAAATAAAATTTAAATTCAAAATTAAATTCAAATTTTAAATTAAAACTTTAAATTAAAAAAATTAAAATTAAAATTAATTTAAATAAATAAATTAATAATTCTGGGAAGTTAACCTAACTTAAAAATGAAATATTAAATGTTATTTAGTTGTATTTTGGTAGAATGGAGGCTATACTTGAGAAATGGTGGAATCGGAGTCTGACAGTAATTGTCGTCACGATCCTATATTTCTTAATAATGTAATATTAAATGTAGAAATTAGTGGAGAGTTGTAACCAAATGTAAAGTGAAATGTTCCTCACTCACGCACACATGCAAACACAGAGAGAGAGAGAGAGACCCAAAACAGGCCAATACAGACACAAACATACATGAAGCGAGATGGAGGTTCTCTGTTGAAATAGGATAAAGTGAAATTTGTACTAAGGCCATTAAAAATGTATGAAATGCAGTAAAAACTGTAAAAATACCAAAATTTAAATTTGCGTTTAGGCTCCCTGACTATCATTTGGAAATATGAAAAATGTACTCTTTGGCTCCATGACTAAGGTCGCATTCTCACCAGAGAGCTTTGCTGCGATTAAAACGAATCCTGCTGCGCATTTTCAGAAAGTGCGCTTCGTTTGGCAGGTGTGAAGGCTCTTTCGAATCCTAATGCGCAACAAAGAACCGCATTTTACTCCGAGCAAAAACGGGGGTTTCGCTTCGCTTCCAATCGCGCTTGACTACGATTCGGTGCAGGTGTGAATGCAATCCGCAGCAAATACAGGAAATGAAGCAAACATACGTCAGGCGGGTGAGGAGCTGAACACAGTTGGAGACGGAGAAGGCATATTTTACGCAGCGCAAAGATGTCCCGTTACCGTGGATAGACGTGGTCGAATGAGGAGAGTGGAGACTGAAGCCCTGATCGAAATGAGGACGAGTACATTAATCAATTGCTTAAGAAAACACAAACACTGCAGTGCAGTGTAATAGTATTATAGCCTACAGAATATTCTGTCTGTCTGTGCGTGCCGTAAACATGGAGTGCTGTCACTGCGTGGGGACTAGTGGGGAGTAGGAACTTTCATCTCGATAAACTTGTAAACATTTTGCGCTGCTGTCTGTTATATCAGTGCGCTCAGCGCTGTGCCTCCATGCCCAAAAGAACAGTGCGTGCGTGGCTGCGTGCTTATAGTGAGAGAGCGAGAGAGGGGGGGGCAGTCCCAGACCGTCGGCACGACACATAATGCACGTTATGAGTATAATTATCACCATAGATTTATCATTTCACTGTGTAGGCTAGTTTATGAATGTAACACATTGATAAAGGTCCCCCCTGCTGCGTTTCCAATTGCTGCGGATCATGACAGTGTGAAGGCAAACCGTAGCCAATTAAATATGCAAGAATCCCATTTCTCCTCCCATACGCATTCGAGTCTACCGAAGTATTAGGTGAGAATGCGACCTTAAAGTCAGGATATTAGATTGGCTTTACCTAAAACACTTCTAAAGTTATGAAACAAGATGGCGTTGCACACAGTCACGAAGGAAAGCTCGTATGAGCCAGGCTCACAGACAGAGTGAGAGGATTCCTCTCACACACACGCACACACACCTTAACACTACCGGGAGTGAAATGGGAGATTCGTAAATCAAAACATACAGCAGGGGTGGATTCACACACACACACGTGCACACACACACGCACGCACACTAAGACTGTATTTGGGATACATAACAAAGTAAGCACGCACGCACATGCACACACAAACATTAGGGACATTCAAAAATGGAGAAATGTTTTGAACTGTATTCTAAAAAGTTTATCTGGGAAAGAAATATAACGTCTCAGCGTCAATGATATCGGGATGAGAGAAATAATTTGAACCTAATTATTACAGGATGAAAGTATTGAATGGTCAACGGTCGTATGATAAGTTAAAAATCCCTGTTGGTGTTCAGTAGGGAAAGCTCGTATGAGACAGGACCAGACATAGACGAACACCGCATAGCGTGTACACGCTCACACAGAGGAGAGGAGTCAGAGTCTCTCCCACACAAATACCACTGATAAGAGCACCCTCTAAAATAGAGTGTGTCTTAGACCAAGTGAAAGTGAATAGCAGGGAAAAAGTCAAAATGTATCTTGAAAAATGGGAATTAAATAGTCAAATCTAATAATGGCATCATTAATCTTATATTGTTTTGGGATGTTAAAAAATTGAATGAATTAATTAGTGCTAAGCACTGGGAAAAGCGTGTGAATGAACGCCAGTCAGTTTATGGACCGTTATAAGGTAGAAAATTAACCCTTGCTTTGCTTGCTCCGTGTCGACTCAGAGTAGAAAGCAAGAATAAATAAAACTAGAAAGGCAGTTCCTGTAGAAACTGCGTGGGCTCGCATAAATTGCAATGTATAAAGTTTTTGCCGTGTCAAGTTTGAAACTCGGGGACCGGAGTAATAGTGTTCCCATTGGTGGTCTAAATCCATAATCAATATTTCGGGACTGTAGCATATTGTAAACAAAAGTAGAAAATGTATTAAAGCTGAAGTAAAAGTAAAAAAAAAGTATGAACATTTGGAAAAACTAGTTTAAGCATAAATAACTGCATAAAGCGGAATAAAGTATGTGGAAGCTGTAGAAGTGTTTTTAAAAGTTTTTCTTTAAATGTAAAAAAAATAATCTTTATTAAAAAAATTCAAGTTTTTTCTTTTTAAGTAAAAAAAATATATATATTTTTTTTTCATAAGTAAAAAAAAAAAAAGGTTAAAGTTTTTTTTTTTTAAGTTTGCATTTTTTTCAAAAAATTTCATTTTTTTAAAAGAATTTCATTTTTTTCAAAAAAATTCATTTTTTTTCAAAAAAATACTTCTTTTTCAAAAAAATACTTTTTCAAAAAAATACTTATTTTTCAAAAAAATACTTTCTTTTCAAAAAAATACTTTTTTTTCAAAAAAATACTTTTTTTTCAAAAAATACTTTTTTTCAAAAAATTACTTTTTTATTTTATTTTTTGCGTGCGTGCGTGCGTGCGTGCGTGCGTGCGTGCGCTTGCGAGAGCTGTGTAAAGGCCAGCCAATAGGAAGACAGGGTGTGTGTGTGCGTGTGTGCGTGCTCTTGCGAGAGCTGTGTAAAGGCCAGCCAATTGCACAAATAGCAGACCTACAAGCTCACAAGGTATCGCAGAGCAACTCATTGAGATCTTGTAACTTTAATGTCAGCCCTGTAATTAAGCCCTTATATGTCTCAGCTGTGGACGTGAAAGACTTCCAAGTTCTATGCCAGTACTATGACTGGGAGATTATAATGGCCGTGAATGGGGGGAAACTATGCCCCGAACAAATTGCTCTATCGCAAAAAGTAAAAGTCGAATGCAAATATTTTTTTCGCTGTGAGTGGCCTGAGATATTGAGGTACACCATGTGCGATTGTGGTGTTGGTACGATTGAAAATGTGGTTATAAGAGCGAGTTAAGAATTGTCAGCGCGATAATTTCCTCGTAAGAATTATACAATGGAGGTCAATGAGCAGATTGACTGTTTTTGTGTCACTTAAAAGGCCGTAGTTCACATTCTGTATGTCTCTGTGCTTTGGTGGTCACATTGTGTGAAAGAGGACATGTGTGGCTACAAAATGACAAAAGAACATGCGTGTAAAATGAATACTTTGGCCGGGACGACAATTTGTTTGGTAAATTTTCAAGGAAAGAATTTCAGTCTCCACACTCTAGTCAAAGAAGGCCCGCACTCTAAAATGGCACTAATTACGCGAAACGGCCTGCGATTGAACTGCGATTTCGGAAAAACCGTTTAACGTATTCGAATACGGTTTGAACCGTCCAGAGTCCAGAGTCGTGTGAGCGTTCTAAAGTTTAAATCACGTTTCTACGACAAAGTATGCCAGAGTAATGAGGCTGCAAAAGTGAGCTTGATTTAGAGATAAATCCCATACATTGTCAATGGGAGGGAAAAACTATAAATAAAGTAAAATATTTTAAAAAGTATAAACTTTTTCAAAACAACTTTTTCACCAATGAAAGTTCAAAGATAGATGAACATTATAAAGTTTGAATGAAGTTTCAAAGTGAAAGTATGACGGAGTAATAAGAGCTCAAAAAAGTTAACTGTGAAAAATGGGACCTTTCTTCCATCGACTCTCATTATAAAGGATGTAAAAAAAAGTTAAAAAGTATAAAAAGTATAAAAAGTATAAAACTTTATAAAAATAAAAATACAAGCCACAATCACTTCAAAGAGCTGAACAGTTTGAAGTTTGAACTAAATTTCTAGCATAAAGTATGTGGAAGTAGTAGGGTGTCAAAAAAAGCGGCGGAATAAAGAATAAATAAACATAGGTTGGCAATAACTAGTGTGTGCTCGCTGTAGCGAGCCCACAATAATACATATATACATTTCCCGCACACAATGAAGCGATCGTTCTAAACCGAGTGCTGGAAAGTCTATATATGTAGTTATGGTCCACAAACTGACAATTCTAAAAACTATTTATGACATGAGACAGAAAGAACTGAAAATAATTCCGCTACTTTGTCTGAAGTTGATAAACAACTAAAAATGAATGCCTCGCTTCTCGAGGTGTTATCAGGGTAAGAATTATAATGACAGTATAATCTATTTAAGCTAAAGGTAGACAGAGAAAGACATCAAGCATTGATTTACTTAACTTGTATAGAAACCGGAGCAGACAATCATTGTCCGTAGGAAGAAGGACCCAGCAGCAGAGAGACAGCCGGGGTTGTTGCAGGTTTGGGTCTGTGGAGGATCGTCCGACCATGGACAAGCCGAGCTTGTCAAGCCCCATGGGTCGATCGCTCGTCCACAGATCCGTGGAGAGGTCCATGAAGTGTTCACTACTGTTGAGACGTGAGCCGTTCATGGACCCCAAAATAAAAATCGCTTGTCCGTCGAAATCTGATGACATACCATTCCGATACAATGGCGAACACTGATCAAAAGGAAACCCCATGCTCTAAAAAAATTGCTTGTCTGTGGTCTTCCGTGTGTGAGTCAATGTCAGAGAGGAAAATTTAGGGAGTGAATCTACAGGACTGAGTTTTGTTTTCTTTATCAGAGCAGCTAATATAAAGGAACTGATTCTTTGCCTTAGTATGAGTATAAGCTTAATCAAATAAATTAGGCTTTATACTCGTTAAAGGACGGCAAGATTGGACCAAATTGATGGGAATATTTCCACCATTATACTTGAAAGGACTGTATTAAAATAAAGACTATGATAAATAAGGAAAGGCTTCGATAGCAGAGAGCTTGGAGCTCCGGGACACCGGAACTGTATAAATACTTTTGGAAGTAATCTAATTACAATAAAATACTCTTCACTGGAATAGAAGCAGAAGGCTGGTAACTTTACAGAAATGGTTATAAAAACCTTTTGAACTATAATGAGTAAAAGTCAGAGTATTACAGAGTTAACCAAAATACCTTAGAATGAATTTGACAGACACAAGGAAGACAATTTCAGACAAGCAGAGCTAGGAGGGGGTTCAATCAGATATATTCATATTCACCATTGTATTGGGAGAGAAGAAGGCATGCAATCCGGACAGCGTTTCCACAAGGATCTCTGACCATGTCCAAATTGAACATGGTTAATATAGCATACCGTAATCAATACACCGGAAAATGTGTTGAACAACAAGGTCAATAAACATATTTGTTTACAAATGGACAGATAATGCAAGACGTCACGAATATTGCATACAGGAACTATCTCACGGGGCAGAGATAGTCCGGACATGCAATATCAGTTAGTGGAACCGGGGGACAGGGCATAACGTCATTGAGTGCAGTTTGCAGTCTGTTAGAGCGAATACTAACTTCAAGGGCAAAAACACAGAGGCTGGGTGTTATGGCAAACGGAAACAAAACAATTCTTATCTACCAACGCTAGCTAGGAGAGCAGTGTTACTATCTAAACTCTGGCGGGGCCAGAACCATACTATTTTACAGTCAGTGGGACAGCGTGACATCAAATGTCAGTCACAGGGCAATGCATAATCCATAATTTGGCAAGACCATAGGAGACACCGGGTCATAAGATTAAAAGGGCAAAGGACTCATGACCATCACCCACAAAACCACAGAAAATACCTAACAGATGCCGTCCAGGGTCACCCATGGCGGTAAGGTCAAAGGGGAGGTTCCATTTTCTTCTTTTTTGTCCTTTTTAGTTAGAAGATTGTGAGTTCCAATGAACCTGAGAGCGATGCCGTCCAGGGTCACCCATGGCGGTAAGGTCAAAGGGGAGGTTCCATTTTCTTCTTTTTTGTCCTTTTTAGTTAGAAGATTGTGAGTTCCAATGAACCTGAGAGCGATGCCGTCCAGGGTCACCCATGGCGGTAAGGTCAAAGGGGAGGTTCCATTTTCTTCTCCATTTAATTTGTCTTCTCCTTGGATCGTCACCTTGTAGTGGTGGAGAAGCTTGTGAGTTCCAATGAACCTGAGAGCTATGCCGTCGGGAGCTTTGCTCCTGGTAGGGTCACCCATGGCGGACAGCTCAAGGGGGAGGTTCCAGACGAAGTGCGATCCAACAAACACCTCTACGGAGGACCAGACACATGCTGCCATTCCAGGAGCATCACAACAGCTGGGAATGAGGATCTGAAGGCTGCAGCAGGAATTTGAGCCCCTACTATTCTTGAACTCTATGCGACTGGATCCTGAACCACATCTGTTAATGACTGCTTAATGGCTGTCTGTGTGCCCGTCAAACGCAAAGGTATCCTCCCGAAAGTGAATGTACACATGACATCCCTTATTTCACCTGACAGTGGATGACCACCACAAATGAGCTGGACATCCTGCAGTCAAAATAGACCAAAATGACCAAAATCTCCATCCGGCCCGGTCAGAAGCTAACAGCACTGTTACAAGCAACTGTCTACAAGCTACAGGTCCCCAGTGTCATGGAGTACGCCTCACTCCATGACTCCATGATGAGTGCTCCACCTACAAATCTCAGTCTACTTGAAAATATTCAGAGGAATAATAAAAATAATTTGAGTTGACCAGGAGGACACTGCCAGTACAACACTCTCCATCGACAGCCATAGCCACAGAAGACACATTGCAGCTGCTACAGTCCTTTACAAAATGCCCCCCCCACTGCCCTAGGGACCTCCAGGACATGCTCCCTCCACCACAAATCAGATGGCGAAACACCCACCTTATATGGCACAGCTCCAACACCCCCCCTCCCCCCTAGGCTCCAATACACGCACATTGGACAGAACCTTTCTCCACACAGCTGTCTGTGGGTGGAACAGCCTACCAGAGCATGTAGTTGACTCCATCACAGCCAATGGCATTCAATCCTTTAAACGTGGAGTTCATAGACACCTCCTGACCACCCCCTCACACTGACTGTTGTGCTGCAGTGAACCGTAGGATTGGCCAATGGAAATATATATGCAGTGACAGATGACACTATGATCCCAGGTAAATGTCCCTGTGAAGCAGTAGTAACATGTAGTAATATGCATTATCAATCTCCCCACTGACATTATTGAACACACTGAGCTTGGACATATACTGTCTTATCACTGAAATCAGTATACACATGCTTTTTAAGTTTATATATACCTGAACTAAGTTGTTACATGTCATTTCTGATTGTGTGTTAACATTGCGATTGATTTTTCTCTTCCTCTTATCCAGACACCATGCCACTGGTAAATAATATCACTACATTTGCAAAAGCGTCCTCATACCAAAGTCCCTCATCACAGCTGAGTTGACACGAGAAGTTGATGATCAGTCTACAGTGAGCAGTGTCCCCATGAACAAGTAACACATGTACAGTAGGAGCTACACACTATTCCTCCTACTTCCACAGCTGACCTACGTCACGCTGACAAACCCAAGGATTCCTAGTGCAGCTACAAAATAAACTACCATCCGAGGTAACGTCCCTGTTAAAGCATTAGTAACATGTAATAATCTGTATTCTCCCATTCCCCACTGTCATTGCTCAGTGCAAACATGTACATCTGCTGTCTTTGATTCATGTCCACCTATCTCTGCAGAATGTGCCAAGTGGATAAGATCTAGGCCAAGCTGCTCAAAGAGGAGGCCTTCCTGGAGGGACCAGACCACCTGATCTCTAGAGCAAAGGTCAGGAAATGATGTGTCTGCCTGTGTAACTCTGTTAGTAAGATTGGATATACTGCTGTGGTTGGATACCACCTCCCCAGCCACTGCAGATATGCTACTGTATGTCCAGAGATTATAAAAATACGTGTGAACATGTGGATCTCCCAGTACCAGACAGCCTTCTCCAGCCTGCAGGCTATAAAGCTGCCCATGCCTCGGTGAGATACAGTGACACTGTGCTGTCATAATGTGCACTCCTTGCAAATGAACCCATTAAGACTTCAGCTCGATTCTACAAAATGTTTTCTAAATCATGAAAAACCTATGTTTCTATGTCAGTGGTCCTGAAACTACGACCCCTAGAATTATATGTATTTGGCTTCCGACACCCATCTCAAAATATGTTGTTCCAGGGACCCCCCAGAAGCAAACATTTGAGTTATAAACGTTTGTTTTGAAAGAATATAAATTTTCACAAATTTTCAAAAACAGCAGATCAACAAGCTTGTAGCCCAGCACCAAGTGCCTCGTTATCAGCTTGTAGATCTGCTATTCAATAGCTAAAGTATAACAACGCTTAAAACACCAAAAGGGGTTTCTGTCCTGAATTTGTTAACAAGATCAACCTGGAATGGCACTCCTACTATGCTTGACACAGTAGGTGGATTGAACTATTGGTGCACAGGCCTTCGTCTGGCTGGCAGAATGTAGAACAGCAGGAATACTATTTAGGATACTAAAACATCATCATTGTGAATATTGTTCATTGTGTAGGAAACGCCACTAGCATATGGGACGCTCGTTTCAACACTATTTCACTGGCATTATATTTTTGCTCTAATCCATCCATGTACACCTGAACTATAATTATCAACCATGCTTGTTAAAATTGATGATTGTGTACCTCTATTACAGATATCTTTGCACTGGAATTGTCCATCACTCCATTTCCAAAAGCTTCCTCATACCATAGCCCCTCACCGCTGCTGTCACGTAGTGAGTACGTTCATCAGAGAAAGGTGACACAACAACAGACGGCCACTCCACCTCCTGAGTCACTTGGTAATCATGATATTGTAACACTTGGTGCAAATGGTCTCCCATAGTGAAGTACGTAGACAATGCTCACTTTCATGTGACCCAACAACATTAACCAATAGCCATTGAAAAACATGTCATAATCATTCTTGCAAAGTCATTTAGGACGAATAGATCAGCAATGGCTATAGAAAATGCTCGATTTTCAGTCGTCTGCTGTGTAACCCTTTAAAAGTTTTGAAATGCGACACATTTGGAATTATTTAACTGCAGTGTATCCTGCAACCTACTCCGCATGACTTATTTAGTTATTAATTTGTTTCAAAGTGTGACTTTAATATAGTGTAAGCTGAGCTTACCAACCGGATTTACTTTTAGACATGGTTCAAACTAAATTTGCTGAGAGGGACCAAATGCTTAATTGTTGCTTATTTCTTTTGGTCCGGATAGCGTTCCCCACAGGACATTGTAAACGTAACCAAATATGCAAATGAGACATGGTCAGGCCATGGATCTATTGACAGAATTGACAGAATTCCTGTGGAAGATTATTTCACTGACAAACTACAACAGAAGGTTGTTTTGTTTTTGGATATTATCAAATATCTGTGAAGAAAAACAGTGAGTACATTTAATAGTCACTTATAGGCTCATTAAAAAAAGGAAAAGGCATGCATTTCAGGCTACGGACAGAGGGAGTAACCACACACGCACACACACACACACACACACACACACACACACACACACACACACACACACTTGTCTAGCCACCCCTCTGCCGATTTTTAATTCATGACCAAAAAAAAGTCAAATAAGGGTTACATTAACATAGGAATTAGGAATTGATTCTGAAAAAAACAAAAACATGGTAATACATCAAATACAAAATAATTGTCATAACTAGTAACATGTAATAATCTGTATTCTCTCATTCCCCACTGTCATTGCTCAGTGCAAACATGTACATCTGCTGTACAAAAAAAAAATATGGCCGTGGCTCAGTGGTCCAGGCACCTTGGCTGGTGATCCAGTCTGGCAGTGTGCCACGGGCTCGACTCCCGATCCCGACGGCCTTCACTGCGTGTTGTCTGCATTTCTTTGGTCGCACTCTTGTGCGTCCGCCAGTGCCTGGTGGATAGCCAGGCGAAGTTTGTTTTTGGACCTGGCTGTGAGCTTATCCATTTCATGGCCTATAAAATAAACAAAATGATGCGTGTCGGGTTTCAGGTCCTGTCCGTCCCTCAGCTGGTGCAGCACATCTCGCTCGAATGCGTTGGGCTGCTGTTCGGATCCTGTAAGGTTCTGACCCTGTGCTGCACCCTGCCCAGACCCAGAGGCCGTCTGCTGCTGCTGACTGGATCCTATTCAACAAAGGTTCAACCATTTATTACATTGACTTTGTATTGTATTACACAACCATCATGTCAAATCTGACTATAGTCACACAAAGTTTAAATCAAATATTACATTGGGGTTGAGTTGTTTTTGTCTTGGCTTTGTACAAGTGTTTATCACTCTTACCACTTTCACCATTCGATGTCTCTGACAGAGGCTGACCAACAGAGGCTGGTGGTCTGGCCTGATGGCTCCTGGTGGCAGGGTTCCATTGCCTGTAGGTGTGACTGCCTGATATGAAGTAAGATTTAATAGCATTATATAGAGCTTGTATTATTTGGTGTTTGACTTGCAAATCCCAATGAGTTGTCTAAAGATCTTACCATTTCCACTAGCTGATGGCACAGGCTGCTCAACCACAGCAGAGGCCTGTGGTCCAGTCACCTGACTGGACCACTGCTGGTTTGCCGACTCTGCAGAGGCCTGTGGTCCAGTCAGATGTCCTCTGCCTCTGCCTCTCCCTCTCGCTGTTGCACAGGGGAAGCACCCTATGATCCGACGGACCATTGCTCCGAAGGAGCATTGGTCCGAGGTGCGCTGGGGGTCGGGAGAGGGTGCCGAAGATGTTGATTTGCTGAACGAACACAATGGCGAGCTAGGCCCGATCGAGCGATCCAGAGCAATCCCCCCCTTGCTGTCCTACCTGGACGGTAGGAATCACTGCTCACTCACACACACACACACACACACACACACACACACACACACACACACACACACTTCCCCTCCATAACTCAATAACATAAATTAATTGTTGTTTATTTTTCTTTTGTTTTTCCAATAATATTATCATTAAGTATAATTTTCAGTCTCTTTGTTCTTTGTGTTCTTCAATGCAAATTCCTTTCTACCATATACCTACTTCTGACAGCAGTACTGGTCCAATCATATTCCCAGAAGTCGCCATCTTTCTAGATCCGTTTGGGCCCAGCTGGCCCATTGGCTGGCCCAGACAACGAGGCGGGACTTCCCCCCTTCTTCTTCATTGGTTTTTATTTTGACTCGAGTGGGTGGGGGATCCCGTTCATAGACTGTAACGGTAGCCACGCCCCTCAGAACATGCGTGACTTTATGGTCATTTTTTTATAAATGGGACCATAATTTTCCAAAAAGAATATTATGACATTAGAAATGAGACTTTAAACTAGTGACTGGAAGCAAAAAGTATTCATGACCATGTTTATTAAGGTAATTCAGTCTAGTTGAAGTTGGGCCCAAATACATGGACTTCTATGGGGCTATGGGTTTTTTTGAGCCCAATGACGGCACCACAACAGGCCATTATATGAACTTTCATTTCCTTAGTGGCTTCACAAAATATCTGTCTGACTGCCCCCCTGATTATTATTCATTTATTTATTATCTATTTATTATTATTGGTTGCACTTCACAATGATGAAACAATTACTTTTTTTATGAAGGTTGCATTGCTCAGTTCACAGAGGTGTGATTTCCTTTTATTATTCAATCAAAAATAAACTGTTCTTACCTGTGGCTGTGCTAACAGATGGCATTGCAGTGGGCTCTGATGGCACTGCAGAACTTGTAGTTGGTTGTTGTTCCTCCATACGCCTAGACTGGCTGTCTGAAATCAGACACGGTAGTAAAATATTACATCTGCCTATGATGTAAATGATAGCAAGATATGAACAGATCTTTCAGCTGCAGTCTAAAAAGGAAAAAAAAATGTTCCCCCTGGTGCCCAAGGTCCCATGCGCCCAATCAGCTAGATCCCCCCCCCCCCCACACACACACACAAAAAAGGGGGACATTAAAAGACTTCAGTGCACAATGCAAGGAATAAATGCATTCGCCATGTATCCGAAGGAAGTCTGATCCAATCACTTTTAGATTTCTCCAGTTTAATCCTGAGTTTAAGTTTTGTAGTGTTCAAGATCTGATTTTAGGCATGTTTAAGCCTCCAGGAAAATCCGTGTTGAGGTTCTTAATCCACTGTTTTTCATTAAAACGTCTTTGTCCTACTGTCCAGTTAGGATTGTGTTGAAGTCCAGCGCATTTTAGAGCTTCAATGCCGTGAGCCATGAAATGTTGCACCAATCTTGTGGTTGTCTTTTTGGCATTGTTAATATTGTATCTGTGTCGTCCCAGCCTAGTACCTTCGGGTTACTTTAGTAACCTCAGTTATATAAGTGACTCGAGAGAGAGAGTCATATGGGGTCCAAGCCACTAGATGGCGCAGGCACACAGCCTAACATACACTCACGGAACAATTCCATTGGATCGTGAACTGTCGCTCATGGCGTGGTTATGTCCCCACCCACTGGGTATATAACCTAAGGTCCGCCCTGAGCAACGTCATTCCTATCAACCTGCTTTCTGACGTCTTAAAGAAGACAGAAGGGCGACTTAATGACTCTCTCTCTCGAGTCACTTATATAACTGAGGTTACTAAAGTAACCCAAAGTTATCTTAAGTACCTCTCGGAGAGAGTCATATGGGGAACATAACGCTCCCGTATGATCGCCTTCGGCTGATAGAAAAATATTCGACCCTAGGATCATCTCCATTGGAGAGAGACCAAACGCAAAGGAGGCCCAAGAAGCCAACCCTGCGCGTTCACCCAAAAGAGACATCCTTTATAAAAGATGTCCTTGACCCAGGGCCGACAGCTCTGCTGTTCCAGCCCTGCCGGTCAAAAAACACGATAGTCATCCACCCATAACGGTCAGGGGCCAGAAAGGGACCTCTTGACCTTATGAGGATGCCCTTGACCCAGGGCCGACAGCTCTGCTGTTCCAGCCCCGCTGGTCAAGAGACACGATGGTCATCCATCCCTAACGGTCAGGGGCCAGAAGGGACCACTTGACCTCATGAAAATGTCCCTGACCAAGGGCCGACAGCTCTGCTGTTCCAGCCCCGCCGGTCAGAAGACAACCCACCGCAGCGCAGACATCCTGAATAGGGACACCCCTGGCCAGGGCCCAGGATGCAGACAAACCTCTTGTAGAGTGTGCACGTAGGCCCTCTGGGGGCTCAGTACCACACGAGGTATAGGCTAAACGTATAGCCTCCACAATCCACTGCGAGAGTCTTACTTTCGAAATGGGTTTACCCTTCCATTGGGAACCCCAGGCCACAATGAGCTGCTCACCCAGCCTGAAGGGGGCAGTTCTTGACCTGTAAACTTTCAAGGCTCTCACTGGACAGAGACAATGTAGTCTCCTATCCTCCACCGAAGAGAAGGGAGGAGGATGGAAGGCCGCGAGATCCACGGGCGAGCAGCCCGCGGGAAAAGTCTTAGGTAGAAACGAAAGGTTCGGC
Source organism: Protomyctophum bolini (assembly GCF_963924005.1). Classification (NCBI taxonomy): domain Eukaryota; kingdom Metazoa; phylum Chordata; class Actinopteri; order Myctophiformes; family Myctophidae; genus Protomyctophum; species Protomyctophum bolini. The sequence goes on along the minus strand of NC_137876.1, from coordinate 44,605,111 downwards.
CTGAGCGTGACCCTGGTGTCATTACCACTGAATCTCAAGCAGCTGCTGCTTACTGAGAGCGCGTGCATGTCACCAGCCCGCTTCGCCGTTGTCAGGGCAACGAGCAGAGCGGTCTTCAGAGAGAGGAACTTCAGGTCCACCATTTCCAGTGGCTCGAAGGGGTCTCTCATTAAGGAGTCCAGGACTATTGTCAGGTCCCACGAGGGGACCAGAGACCTGGCGACCGGCCTGAGGCGTGTAACTCCTTTCATGAATTGACGGATCAGCAGGTGTTCACTGATTGGTCTGTTGTTCATACCAACCTGATAGGCCGCTATGGCCGCCAGGTTGATCTTGACTGAGGAGAGGCCAAGACCCCTGTCTAGGAACTCCTGTAGGAAAATCAGAATGTGTCTCACAGACGCCTGAAAAGGGAAGACCTCTTCCTGTCTGTCCGAGCACCAACGCTCAAACACATGCCAGGCAGTGTTATAGCGTCGTCTGGTGGAGGCAGCCCTGGCACCAAGGATCGTTTCTACGACATTCGGAGGCAGGCCAGTCGCTTCTAGCGAACGCCCCTTCACGGGCCAAACCCAGAGATCTAGGTCCTGAGGACGTGGGTGAAAGATCTCTCCTCCGGCCTGGGTCAGCAGGTCCCTCCACAGAGGGAGCTGCCCTGGTTCTTTGAACAGGAGAGGGACTATGTCCTGTCTCCAAGATCCCCAGGCTGGAGCTACTAGTAGCAGCTCTGATCCCTGATCCCGCACCCTGGCTAGGACATGCGGAATCAGTTCCAACGGGGGGAACACGTATAACAGAGAACACAGGCGAGAGGACCGGAGTCCCCCCTGCCTGTTGATGTAACAAACCGTCGTGGTGTTTTCGGAAACGAACCAGGACGTGGTGACCTCTGAGGAATTGTTCGAATTCTCGGAGTGCCAGGAACACTGCCAGTAGTTCCAAGTAGTCGATGTGGGAGGAGCGTAATGAGGCATCCCACACGGCATCCTCCCGTCGTGGGTGGCGTCCCAACCGGAGAGGCTGGCGTTGGTGGTGACCAACCTCCTGACTGTGGGGAGACCCATCGGGATCCCCTCCGTCAGAACACCTCAGTTCGACCACCATTTCAGAGCTAGAGTGCAGTTCGAGGACACTGTCACTCTGGCCAAAAGTGCGTGTAGATCGCTGACCCTCATAGCGGACGTCAGGGCGACTAGGAGGGCTGGCTTTAGTGTAAGACATTTTAGGTCAGCCGTCTGCAGTGGTTCGAAGGGCTCATTGTTAGAGCCCTGAGGACTAGAGACAGATCCCAAGAGGGGACCAGTGGTCTGTTGATCCTGTGTACCCTGCGCCCTTCACAAACTGTTTCGCCAGCGGATGTCTCCATACTGTCTGGTCGTTAACGCCCATTTGGCAGGCCGAGATGGCTGCTAAGTGGGTTTTCACTGAGGAGAGGCCTAGACCTCTGTCTAGGAACTCCTGCAGGAATGTCAGGGCGTAAACTACTGAAGCTTGGAATGGGATAACCTGGTTAGGTCGTTCTGAGCACCACTGCTCGAACACGCCCCAGGCTGTTTCGTAGCGGGTCATTGTCGACTGGGCTCTGGCCTCCTGAATCGTTGAGACAACATTCGGAGGGAGACCGGCCTCAGTCAGCATTAGCCTCTCACGGGCCAGACCCATAGGTGTAGGTCCTTGGGGCAAGGGTGGAAGAGGGATTTCAGCCAACGCTGAAAAAGGCCTCATATGGAGTCTGTCCAGACCTATCAGAGGCCATCCGTAGACACGTACCCAGTGGAAGTGTGCGGCCTGACTTGAACATGGTCATGCACTTCAGGTTGTTGACTCTGTCCCGACTCAGCGGAGCCCTGTAGGAGACAGAGTCCAGAGTGATGCCCATGAAATCTGTGGATTGGGTAGGCGTCATCATGCTCTTGGCTAGGTTTATCCTGAAAACCCAGTGAGGTCGCATGGGACACGACCCGAGTCGTGTTCCTCGCGGCCTCCTCCGCTGAATCCGAACACAGGAGACAGTCGTCTATGTAACTGGACACCCATAGACCCAGAAGTCTCAGGGGTGCCAGAGCGGCCTCCGTACAGTGGACGAACACTCTGGGACTGAGGGACACCCCGAATGGAAGGACCGTGTACTCGTAAGCCTTTTCCTGGAACCCAAACCGCAGGAACTTCCTGTGAGGTGGGTAAATAGGGATGTGGAAATAGGCGTCTTTTAGATCTATGGATGTGAACCAGTCGCCTGGGCGTATGGAGCGCACCAGAGACTCGGCCGTCAGCATCTTGAACTGAAAAGACTTGAGGTGCCTGTTGAGTATCCGCAGGTCCAGGATGGGACGTAGACCCCCCCCTTTTTCTTGACCAGAAAGTAGCGGGAGTAGAACCCGCTGCGACGCTGGGCCAAGGGTACCTCTCTGACGGCATCCTTCTCCCTCCAGCAAGGAAGCTATCTCCTGTTGGAGAATCAGACCCTCCGGACCCCTGGCGTTGGTGAAGATGACCTCTGAAAACGCCGGGGGTGTTCTGGCGAACTGGGGTCTGTAGCCCTTCGCTATGGTGTTGAGGATCTACGGGGATGCTCCGCACCACTCCCACAGTGCCAGGTGCTTGGCTAGTGGGTTCTCTCCGGCTATGGGAGGCACGCCCCGCCTGGAGGTAGTGTTCCCTGGCATGTCGGAGAAAAATTGGGCATGACCCGTCTCCCCAGTGGCGTTTTGGTACGCCACTGACCTTATGCCAATATGCCCTGCCCCACTGTGTCGGGGGGGCCCATGGGGCCCCCGTGGCAGTGGGTTCATGTCCACCCCCCTCCGTGGATATTGTTTTGTTGTCTTTTTGTATTGTGTACTGTACTACAGAAAAAAGTGCTGTACTTGTGCAAACAATATCGAGGGACCTGGCTACAGGGACGTCCAGGACGCCCACCTGTGCCATGGTCCAGAAGCGCATTGCGGGCGGACTGGACGTGCAGTCCGAGACTGCTACGTCCGGTGCTGGGCCCGGCGCATGGGGGGAGGGTAGGGTGTGTGTCACTTCGGCTGCTGGTCAGGGCCTCGCAGCCTGGACGCTGCACCTCCACGTTGAGGGTCATCCTCTCGAGTGCGCCTCTGAAGAGGTCTCCGGGGATGATAGCACCCTCGGAGAACTCTCTCTGGGCAACGGGATCCAGACCAGGTGAGACTTCCAGCCACCTAGAGGTGATGGAAGCCGTGGCCATAAGGCCGGTCAGGTCGGTGAGTCAGTATGTGAAGGTCACAATTTTCTCATGTAGGCGACGAACTCTAGCCAACTGTTCAGGAGTAGGGGCGTGGCCCATCTCCTGAAGAAGGGAGCTCTGGGAGCCCTGGAGTAACGTTGAAGCATTGAGATGCCTCCCAGACGCTACTACGGGGGGAGGGACACGAGAGCAGTGCGGAGTAGCCGGGAGAGTCATGGGCTCCTTCCAGCTAGCCGTGTAATGTGCTCTGAAAAACCTGGGACAGGGGAAGCAGTGGTCCCCCGACAGTGATTTTTGTCGTGTACATACTGTGCAGCTTGGCCACAGACCCACCCATGGTGGGGGTCTGTGTCAAGAGCTTTTGCCTTTCTTTGGGGAGCGGTCCCGGTGTGCAGTCTGGGGCTGCTACACCCTGGACGGGGCCCAAGGCATGGGAGAGCGTCTGAGCACGCTCCTCCTGGAGACGGAGTTGCAGGGTCCGATTGGCCCCTCCAGAGACGCTGTGCCGGTCGTAATCCTGGCAGCCGTCATGTTGGCTGTTGGACAGCAACGTGAGGCATTCAGTGACCGTAAGAGAGCAGCGTGAAACAATAGCCGAAGTAGCTCCGATGCTATGGCTATGTCATAGACGAGTTGGTGTGGCACCTTGAAAACAGCCTATCTGGAATGCTAAACATGCTAGGGTGGCGTCGGCCATCCAACGAGGTTGCTACTCCCGACCTCGAAAAGGTTAGCTAAACAGCTAAACAAACCTAGCTTCACAATGTACATACCTGTAATGTTGAGGGAAGCAGTCGGTTGTCGAGGGTCGTTGGGGAGCCACGTCGATTGAGACTCGTGCCTTCGGCCGCTGCGTGAAGTAGTAGTAGTGTCGGTGGAGGCCTAGGACTGCATCCGACACCCCGTTGTCGCAACCACCCGGCTCAGGGGAGCCTCGTTGGTGGGCTGACGAGATCCCGCTGGAGGGAGAGCAGCACACAGAGCAAGCCGGCGAGGCCTGGCTGATGTCTTGGGTCTGGCTCCACAGGTCTGTTTACCAGTGAGGTGAAGAGCATGTGGAGCTTGTTGTTGGCGGTCCGAGCCGCCTTCCCGGCAGGGGAGGAGCCCAGGAAGGATTCGTCACTGTGTCTCTGAGACGCGTCAAGGTTGAGGGGTCTGAAGAGAGAGGACGAGGTGGTGGGCTGACGAGATCCCGCTGGAGGGAGAGCAGCACCCAGAGCAAGCCGGCAAGGCCTGGCTGATGTCTTGGGTCTGGCTCCACAGGTCTGTTTACCAGTGTGGTGAAGAGCGTGTGGAGCTTGTTGTTGGCGGCCCTTATCACCCCCGCAGGCCATCTTGGGTGCTGGTGTAGCTTGAAGAAGGAACCAGCAGTCCAGGACATTGTAGAAACACTTCACTTTTAAGTTATAATATAATATCATTATAAAATAATAATATATAATATAACCAAAATGTTGTGAGGAAAACTGTCTGTAACTCACAACCGGATAAAGGAGAAAAGTGGTGGTGGAGTAGAAGAGTAGGACTCGTGGTGCTCCACTGGGAACTGGGGAGGGCTGTCGCCACCCCCGCAGGCCATCTTGGGTGCTGGTGTAGCTTGAAGAAGGAACCAGCAGTCCAAGACATTGTAGAAACACTTCACTTTTAAGTTATAATATAATATCATTATAAATAATAATATATAAAATAACCAAAACGTTGTGAGGAAAACTGTCTGTAACTCACAACCGGATAGAAGAAGAAAAGTGGTGGTGGAGTAGAAGAGTAGGACTCGTGGTGCTCCACTGGGAACTGGGGAGGGCTGTCGCCACCCCCGCAGGCCATCTTGGGTATTGGTTGTAGTCTGAGAAGAAATGGTAGCCCAAGAGGAAACTTCTTTTTTTTTATTTTTATTTTTTATATATATTATAATATAATATTATTGTTTTACAACTAATAATATATTACAACAGTAATGTAGTGTGAGGAGAAGTCGTCTGGTACTCACAAAACAGTGTTGAGGAACAGGAGTCTAAACAGAGAGAAGCCACGTTTTACAACTGTGGTGACGAAGCTTACAGCACCTGGTAATCCCAAGCGGTCTCCCATCCAAGTACTAACCAGGCCTAGGCCTGCTTAGCTTCCGAGATCGGCGAGGCTGTTTACTGTTTAGCTGATGTTGTGAAGGTACCGCACTACGGGAAGGCCGCAAAGCCTGGGGCTCGCGTAGCGAGGCCGTCACGCTGTTGCTTTGTTTCAGGTCTGACGACACAGAGCAGGGCGGTGTTCCGTTGGTAGTGCGTGTTGCGTCGTAGAGCAGGCCCGTGGTCTTCTAGGCTGCACGTGCAGAGGGAAGCTAGAGAGGGCTAAGTTAGCGCCTGACGGCTGGAAACTTAGCTAACGTCTCGCGGAGCTAAGAGGCTAGCGGCTGCGTTCGCGGGAGCTAGCTAACCCAAGGGGCTAGCGAAACTGCGGAGGCTAGATAGAGCAGCGCCTGGTTAGCTTGTAGCTGGGCAGGTGAGCTAGAGAAAAAACTTCGGGCCTCGTTCTAATGCTTATGGTAGTGCTACGTTGTGCAACAGTAGACTAAGGCTAAGCTAGCAGAACAAAGGGACGCAACGTGGCTAGCAAGGGGGAAACAAAGTTTCGGAGATAGCTAGCAGAGGACAAACCACAAGCCGCCGTACGGCCCACTTGAGTTTTAATGTCCTTAAAATAACTTACTGGCTTTTAAAGCTGGAACGTCCGTGAGTGAGAGAAGGACACCAACGTAGGACTGCGAATTTCCGCGGCACAAGTTTGAAACCCGTCCTTTATGGAAAACAATTTTCAACATTCGAAAGGTGATTCTCTTTGTTTAAGACGTGTATGCGAAGCACAGAAAGCGAGGAATGACGTTGCTCAGGGCGGACCTTAGGTTATATACCCAGTGGGTGGGGACATAACCACGCCATGAGCGACAGTTCACGATCCAATGGAATTGTTCCGTGAGTGTATGTTAGGCTGTGTGCCTGCGCCATCTAGTGGCTTGGACCCCATATGACTCTCTCCGAGAGGTACTTAAGATAACTATTGTTTTACCTGTCTCTCCGACATATTGTAAACCACATTTTTCACATGTGATTAAATAAATGCAGTTGCTGGTTCTGGCTGTTATTTGTTTAATCTCTAAGACGCGTTTTGTGGTTCTATTTTTGACTAATTGTTTGGGTCCCTGGCGTGCTGGTGTGTTGATTTATTTTAGCTTGCTGTGTACTAGATAATAATTTTATAATCTTTTAGAAGATCGTCCGTTCGGTTCTCAAAATTCCTTTTTATTCTGTTGTTGGCTAGTGTGCTCTGTGTTGAATAACTGGTTATCAGGGCCAATTTGGGGCCTGTATCCCGCACTCTTATTTCTAAGAAGGTTTTTTGGGCTTTCCGGAGGAATGTCCTAGTGTATCCTCTTAGTCTGAGAGCATTAAATAGAGTTTTACAAGCTATTTTGAAATCACTTCTTTGCGTGCAAATCCTATGGAATCTTAGTAGTTGTGATTTGACTATTCCTTGTAAAACTATTCCATTTACAAGCATTGCTTTGCCTGTCTCTGTTTCCCAATGTACGTTATCAGAACCCACTTTAAAATCCCTTTCATCCAATTTAGGGAGGAAACTATGGCCATTGCTTTTTACAATATTGCGATTTAACTCTCTCATGTTATCCTTATCCTTTATTGAGAGCCTACTTGAGAAGTTGACTAAAGGGACATGGATACTTGCAGTTGGGAATGCGTTCTGTGCTGCTGTGATGGTCTCTCTCAATGCCCTCTGCGTTTGTTTTTGAGCGTGGCCTCTCTCGTTTATCCCAACCGACAGGATGCAATAGGCTACAGTGGTGTTTCTCGGTATCCTCTCTAGTAGGACCTTCGTATGTTGGAATGACATTCCTGGGTAGCCATCCACTTGCAGATCCGGTCGTGTCAGAGATGGGATGTTGCTCATGTTTGAGTCTCCTATGATGAGGATGCTTTTCTTTGGGTATAGTCTCCAACGTACGTTCTTCTTCCCCGTGGTGCTGATGTGTCTGTAGACTTCCCCTGGGGTCCTTGGCTCATCTATCTCTGGTTCATCTGTTTCCTTTTCCCGGTTCTCTTCTGGGTCTGTGCTGGTCCTCCTCGGGGCTGCTTCTGTGTCCTGGGTCTGGTCCTGTGCAGTCTTCTTCTTTGTTGGTTCCGTCCTGCTGTGGTCAGCCCTCTGGGGTTTTGGCGTGCCATTTGGATTGGCTCTACTACTTCGTGTTTGCCTCTGTGGTGGGCTCTTCTGTAGTGGTAGGGTCAGGGAGGGGAAATCTACTTGCAATAGATCCTTTCTAGGGGGGACCTGTACTATGGTTGGTGGTGTTGTCTTGGTGATAAGTAGTGGGGAACATGGGGGGGGGGGTCGAGGTCAGAGAGGGTGGGGAGAGAGGGGCAGTGGATACACAAGGGGGGGTAATGGTGGAGAACGATGGGGAGTGGACATAGGTATATCAGGATCAGAGGAAGGAGGGGGTAAAAGGGGGGCATGCGGAGATAGGGTAGTGGAAACTGGTAAAACAGGAGGAGGAGGGGGTAAAGTGGGAACAGTAGTAGGAGGGGGGGGGGGGGGTAGAAATGACAGTTCTATTTGTTCTGAGCTGTGTGATTATAAGGGCTTTGTTTATCTCCAAATGTGTTAGTCTTTTCCATACGTTTTTTCTAGCCCATCTGATTGCTATGGTAAAGAGTGTGTGTGGGGTGGGGGGGGGGGGGGCTATGGGCCCGTGCTCATGGCCCAAAGAAAAAATCTGTTTTACCTCCATGTTCACCTTGCTGCCTTTTCTTCTCTTCTCTTTCATCTCAGTTTTCTTCTCTTCTTCCTCGCTCTCTTCTCTGCCTCATCCTCCTGTATCCGTGTCTAAAATCACATCATCAAACATGAAATATTTTACATGCATAGATGACAGTATAAAACAGTATAATTACATTGACTGTGTGTGTGTGAGAGACATTGTACTCGTCAAACGAGTACAATAATCATACATGAAACAGTATAAATACATTGTGTGTGTGTGTGTGTGTGTGAGAGAGACATTGTACTCGTCAAACGAGTACAATAATCATACATGAAATATTTTACATGCCTAGATGACAGTATAAAACACATTGACTGTGAGAGAGATAGAGCGAGAGAGTGTGTGTGTGTGTGTGTGTGTGTGTGTGTGTGTGAGAGAGAGAGAGAAGTGAGTGACTGTAACATTGTGACGCTCAGCGCCGTACAAGTAGACTAGTGTTTGCATGGAGTGATTGCTACATTTGATCAAACGAGTACAATAATCATACATGGAATATTTTACATGCATAGATGTCATCTATGCATGTAAAATACCACCAACGACAAGGGGGCGGCAGAAAAGCAACCATTTGGGGGTGTTTTTTTTAGCACATGATTTCAGAGTTTTCCTACCATATATGCGAGTTAAAGTCGCAGTCACAAGTTGCGCAACAGTCCCATCTATTGAAATCCAATTAAAAGTGATTAATTACGGCTTTTTGGGCATGGCTACCAGTGCATAGTTTAATTGGTTACGGGATTACGTCCTGGGCACTTCTAACACCTGCATTAATTTCTACTTGCAAAAAAATGTATTTCAACCTTACTACTACTTTGTACTACTAGGACTGACACTAAAAAATATGTTAAAAAAAATAAAAAAATAAAGTTTGATACATAATTATATAATATAATAATATAATAAATTAATAATTTACATTTGGGGGATATCTTTCACAATAATGAATAAAACATGTTCTAGACATTCTAATGATCACAAAAAAACATATATTACAATTATTTTACCTACTTTTATTAGGGTAAAGGTCAAGGTCAAGTCCAGACATTTTTTTGTGTGTGAATTTCAGCCTGTGGGGGGGTGTTTATATGCAAATATCATGACCAATGGCATTGAAATGGCATTGCAATGAACATCACTGATGACGTTTAGGTGAAAAAAGAACAGAAAAAAATAATAATAATTTAGTAATTAATTAAATTAAATGTGTTGCTAAAAAGCAACTCTGGGTGCTAGAGGGTTAATGGCTCTTTGGCTCTTCAATGAAAAGCTGGACAGGGTGTCTTTTCTATTGTGACTACCCTCTAGTTCAGGGTTTTTTTTATTATTATTTTTTAAATATTTTCCGTAGGGCTGTCAAAGTTAATGCGCTATTAACTAGCTAACGCACAATCCTATTTTTAAACTATTCTTTTTGACATGCGATTAACGCACTGTGAAGTTTGACAGAATGGTTGAGAGACGCATGCATGTGAATGCAGGCAGTCAGTGAGCGCCGCTTCTCTCCCCCTCTCTCTCTCTCTCTCTCTCTCTCTCCCAGTGAGCCCGTCAGCCTGTGCTGTGCGGGTGTGCAGACTAGTGTACCAGTGTGGACTCACTGGGCTGGGGATTTGAGCTGTGAGCACTCGTCAGCTAGGCTGAATACATCCGTTGGGCTTGTTATTCATTAATTTGCTCCACAATGTGTTAGATCAGAATCGGGCATTGGGCAAAAGCAAAACTCTGGCCGTTTTGGTTGACAAATATAGCAGTCAGTTGTAAAAGCTTGATGCTACACAGACCATGCTAATGCGAAAGCTAATGTTGACAGCATGACGGCGTGCGTGCTTGCAGGAGAGAGAGAGGCCAAGGGCCTCTCGTCTGGGAGTGTGTTTGTCACTGTCAACTTTTTTCTTCAAACTTCTCGATAGCGCCATTGTTGTTGTCTGTATCTCGCTCACTAGCAGCAGCTGAAATGTTTTCTGCAATCAAGCAACAGCCTGAACAAATAACAGCGAGCGCCCCAAATGCAAAAGTCTTGTATTTTTTATTTATTTAGTAAATGGCGCATTGTAATTATTATACCTAATGTAGCGCTCGTTTCAAGAGACTCTGAAATCAAGCATTCCATGATCAATTGGATTCATCTTTTATCTTGGTCTAATTTTAATTCAGTTTAATTATGTTAATGTTCACATTGGTGGTGCCATCAGTCACATAATAAAGATACAGTATGAATGATTTACTGAACTGGTGTTTTTATTAAATTAACTTTTTTTTTTTTGTTCTGGCCAGGCGCGGAAATCCCCCCTAGTCAGGTCAGATTGGACCCCCCACCCAAAGAATTTAGAAATAAAATTATTAAAAATAAATGTTAAAATAATTATAAATACTTATTTTATAGAACCTGAACCCACTTTTTAAATCATGCACTCATTAACACAATGCATTTTAAAGGATTTATAACATTTTATAGCTAGATTAGAGGAAAATGGAGAAGAAAAAAGAAAAGACACACAAAAAAAAACGGGTGCACGCGCGCGAAGGACACCCGGCCCGCCGCCATGGAATGTCTGGGAATGATATTGGCCCTAGGCCTATCTCAGCCGAGTCTAGTTCCTTGTAGCGGTCTGGGGCAGCAAATCCCAGTTCGGGAATTGGTGTCAACCTGGCATGCTCCTGCAATGGTGCCTTCTTGCTTAAAGTGTCTCACCACCTCTTCTGGGGTACGGGCTAAGGACATTGAAGAAAAAATTGATATTAGCCACAGTGACAATGTGTTAATTCAAATTGATATGCCATTTTTCAAATTGATCCAAATCTGTTAAGGTAAAACCTAATTAAGCAGTATAGTCAATGAGCAGTCATACCCTAAAATAACTGAAATTGCTTTTAGGGCAGGTCAAAACTTTGAAAAACATTGTAACACAATGAAACTGATATTTAGGAACAATCTATGATGTGGAAGAAGCCCATCAACAAGCCATTATGCTAAAATAGCATTTATAAATTTCAGTAGACAAAGTACAACATTTACAAATATTGCCGTTAACCCGTTATGACCTATGCCGATTCAACGTTGTCCAAGTAGTTTTTGGAAAATGTTGCTAGATCAGTTGTGCACTGGTGCTGAAAATATTCAAGGACCCCCAAAATTGTAAGCATTGGCCACCGATCCCAACACAAAGGATTTTGATCCAGGTACCCCCAGAGTGAATAGTTTAAAAACACATTAAAATTAGCAGATCAACTATTTTGAATACCTAAAGTATATTCTAAAACTTTGCATACCTAAAGTCACAGATGCTTTCCTTGTTTAAATGAATTAAAGTAGATGTGCTTGAGCTGGAGGAAGAGGATGAGCTGCCAGGAGAGTAGTCTGAGTCACCGTCTCCATCGTCGCCAGAACTGTTGTCGGCGGTGGCAGCCTCCTTCCCTTTCCTCCTTGGCTTGTTCTGTATGAAAATAATGAACCACATTAGACAAGATTATAGAAATTATATATATTTTTTAGTGCTGTCAGGCGATTACATTTTTTTATCGCGATTAATCATTTTGTATCGCTCTAAATTCAAAAGAAAACAATCAGGTGTTTTGGGGCCGATCACCGATCACTGGAAGCCGTATGTGCCGATACCAATCACAGCGTCATGAAATCACACACCTTGCAAACTGCGAGTTTGGTGTCCTTTTCTGACACAGTAAACCAGGGATACTCAAATAGCTGAACATGTGGGCCACATTATGAAAATGGCAAGGGGCCAGGGGCCGTTTGATAAAATGACAACATTAATGTTACTTTTTTAATTTACCTTTTTTCTACATGACGTATGAAAAGGCAAGTGCAATGTGCATTATTTTATGGCTTGCCCATTTTCTCTCTTTTGAATAATTCCGTGCAATTAGCACATTCAACACAAACAACTGTTTCCATAAAACAAACTAACATAGGCTACTTCTCTATAAGCAGAATCATGAATAGGCCTATTTAATTTATACAAAAGGAGAAGAGAGAGAGCAATGTGTTTGTGGCTCAAACTTTGTCTAATATTGTTTTAGAGCAGTGGTTCTCAAACATTTTCATGCCAGAAGAGCAAAGGACCCCAATATTTTTTCAATCTACAAAAATAATCCCAAAATCGCTTATAAACAGTTTTGGCAACACTGGCCAGAAACGACCAGTGTTGCTTCTTTTTGTCTTATTTTGTATAGACCTAGGTGGCTTGTTTCTGCCATAGAGTTATACTGGCAACACCTCTGGCTTCTAGCTTCTATATGGTCTGGATATGTGCTGCTCGTCAACTTGTCTCTGTGTGTGTCAGTCCCAGCTCCGTGACTGGGAGATGGGACTGTGGATAGTCTGGATAGAACTTTCTGTTAAAGTTAAATCCATATAAAAGTACCACACAACTGAAAAGTATGTGACCGCAAGTTAGAAAGGTTTGTGGCTATAACGAGGCACAGCTGTTTACAATGCGATGCAAAATTAACAGCGGGGGTTTTGCTTTTGGTCGGGATGGATGAATTGCACAGGTTTCTCAAGCACTTTTTTGGACTGGAAAGTAGCCTACGACACGAGCAAAGCTTTTGTGAAATGTAAACTTTTACTTAACATCCACTTAAAACATCCTAACAAGGGGTCTGGGAAGGGAGTGCATTGCAGGAACCAATATTCCTCAACATCCCGCCTGCCAAACGCTGTGAAATATCTTTTGATGCGTTAATGCGATAAAAAAATTAGTGCCGTTAATAAGGTGTTGCGTTAATGCATTAATAACGCGTTAACTTTGACAGCATTATTTTTTTTACATTGCATGGGCCTTGTGGAACACAAAAATAAGCCTATTAGAGTCTCGACCAAAGGATCTCAACCTTTTTAGGAACAGGGCCTAGTTGAACATTTAATAAGCTTTCGTGGCCTACCCTTTAAACGGACAGCAATGGAAGCCCCCAGGGTTTGTGTTATCCTTAAGCCCAAACCACACTAAAGGAGCACCATGCAACTCCTTCCCTTTGGTTACTTGACAGAAAGTAACTCAGAACATGGCCACAGTGGAATATTATGACAAAACACTTTGCAGATAAGGGGATAATTAAAGCCATTGAATTCACCAGTTAAACCACTTGGGACGACGAGCAACAGGACATATCACACTGCTGGGACAACACTAAAACCATCTCGACACCCTTGTGTCGTTAGGGGCTATATACATGCTGTACCGTTTTACCAATTTTTAACTCGATGTACAATCAAATAGCAGTTAAAGTACACATTATTAAGAAATTGTTGACTTACGCTCTTCATGCCGTCTCTTCAGTACATCCCTCTCTTTGATGACATCACGAAGGCTGGACTCAAGCATTTCATACTGTTGTTGCAGCGCTATCAGGCTGCTGGGCATGGGTGCCTCATCGGCCTGCCTAGATGTAACGTCCACGATGGCAGCATGCATCCCCTGGGGCTGCGTCTCAAATTGCAGTACATCCTTCTATTCTTCTACCCTAATTCAAGTCCCCCCCCCCCCCGGGGGGACTTGAATTGACGAGTGCGTGAGTGAGTGAGTGAGTCTTCCCATATTGCACTGCAACCCAACTCTGGGATGAGCGACCCGAAGTGCTTGTTAATGCACTTACAAACTCCAACACTTGGAATTTCTTGACAGGAAGCACCTCAGAATATGTGCATTATTATGACAAAACACTTTGCATAATCTAATAATTTAAAGCTTTTCATACAGCTGCAATGATGGTGAATTTGCCATTGTTTAATGCAATCAGATAGGACATTTCCATTTGGATGAACAATGGGAAACAATTGAACAATCCATTGAACTTAACTAATGATTAAATAATACATTAGTTAAGCATTAGTTAATCATTATTTCATGAACTTATCTGCAAGTGTTACACATGGGGCACTTGTAATGCTAAGTAGCGTGCTAACAAACTTACCCAAAACGTCATGCTGACTCTGTTGTTTTTTCGCCCGACTAACCTGTCTACAGGTACGCTGTTGGGGTACTTTGGGAGGGCACTTTGGCTTTACCGAAATTGATACGTTTTCGGGATGCTCCTCCTCGGACAGGTCGATCGGAATCTCAATATCTTCCCCTTCCATGCTGCTGCTGCTAGTGCTTAAGTACTGTGCCCTCGTGGTGGTTGCCAAGTGTTTATTTAATTTAAGCCAACCCACCTCCACCTCGGAAAAACAAGCCAATCAAGAGCCGAGGCAGACAAGGAAGAGCCTATTTGCAAATAGGCATCAGCTGTATAGTATTAGGTCTACTCTATGACATTCAGACATACAGGGATGGAGATAGGTGGGCACCTGGACGAGTGGGCACATTAGGATTTGCGTCTGTGTTTTTGTCTTTACATAGCAATGATAGTGTGGTGCTTTGTTTTTGTAAAGTGATATTTAACCCAATGTTCGTTATTTAAACCCCCAGACAAAACTACAAGCTCAAATAGGCAAAAAATTATGAATAGTAATGACTATAAATGTACAATACAATGCAGCTGATAGTGGTGTCATACAATTGTGTGATTCATGAAATATAGGCCTATTGAAAATGTAGAATTGTCTACATCTTCTATGGCTATTTTAAAAGGAATAGTTCAACGCTGCAATAATTTTCCTATTGATTCGTCGAGTTCAATCATACTGTTTTGTTGCTTTGTTGCATAAGACTAATTTGATTATATTAAATGTACTCATATTGATTCTGAGTGGAGACACAAATGCCATTATGTCTTCATCGGGAATCAATGGGGGTGAATGTATTATAGTCCAGCAGCTGAACATGCAATAGTAACCGTGACTGTGAAAAATAATAATTAATGTTATACCCCATTTATGCTTACTTTGTTGACATTATACTACATTGAATAAGTTTAATAAATACACCTTCTAGTGATGAAAAATAGATTAGGTAAGGTAGAACCAGGCTACATCCATTCATAGTCATATAGACTACAGTGACTATAGGCTACTTCAATAAATTCAATGATTTGCCTTATAGCTGCAGATAATGATGACAATTAAGGGCATTATGCACCTCAATGCATTCACATGCCAATGTAATTGCAATATCAGAAAGCACGTTAATGAATTACAAAAAGATGCGTTCACTTGAGTTATGTTTTTTAAATGGTTAGACATGTATGCATGCATCTATCTATCTATCTATCTATCTATCTATCTATCTATCTATCTATCTATCTATCTATCTATCTATCTATCATTGTGTATGCCGTTGGTCTGTTTATTTGTATACATGTGTAAACTTGAAACATTATTGTACTGTAAAAAGGTCTCTTTCCCCTTGAGCTTTATATTTTTTAGTATAATAGTATTAGTAGTTTACTATAATTATTACATTGATCTTTATCTTTTTTAGTATAATATTATTAGTTTACTATAATTAGATTAATACATGATAATCAACACTAACACTTTAATTTAGAACACAACCAAATCAAATCATAGTACATACATGTTAAATCAATTATTCAATCAAAGCAAACAGCACAAACAATATTCGTTTGCCTCTTCTACAAAAATTAAAGTTACTGTCATGCATTCTCTTGTACTATTATTTATTTCACACCACGGAGTACCCTTGCATCTCGGAGGACAGGCAAGACGGGCAGTGTCGGTAGGCCAACCAATCAGAGGCAGGAGGGGCGTTACCATGTCTATGCTCGGATGTAGAATAGATATACGCATTCGGCGAATATTCGCGGTGGAGCCCGAGCAGTACCGCAAAACCTCTGCAGAAATCGGAGGCATTCACCTTTTACACATGCGCAGTTACAGTACTATACCCTGGACCTATTTCTGTGTTGTGGCTTAACACAGACCCACACATGAAACTGTAGCATTGCATTATCTGGTGCCTATATGCCATCGTTTTGCAAATGTTGCGGAAGTTGCAAGTGACATGACTGACACGTTTGAAGAAGCCATGTTTGCCCTCAAAACGCATTGCCCACATCTGGATCAAGGGTCCCAGTTTTCAAATTGCATTTGGATAATGGACCATGAAATGGCGTTTTGGACGCAAATGCCTATCAGGATAGAGCTCCAGGAAAAGAGAGTGATGGTCTTCGAGGATTGCATTCAGGTACAGTGTTGCTGCAGGAGTAACAGATGGAGAGAAGATAATCTCCATGCACATGAGTAAGGGTATCAGAAGCTCCCATTCCTTGTTATCAGTAGGGATGAGATCACCTAACATTATTGGAAGTAGCCTCAGTAAGCACAACTCTGAGCTGCTGACTGCCGCAGGGGGCCGTCAGGGTTCTTCAGATCATTCTTGCTTATTACAGAGGGTTTGTTTCCCACATCACAAAAGCCATAATCAAAACTTGTGATACGGTAGTTTAGCTTGTCTAGTGAAATGAGATTTTTCACAATGAGCGCATTCAACAGAAGCTTAACTTCAAATGGCCCTACCCCTTCCAGGATGTCATGCATTATATCTAGTGCGATATTGCCTGTCACATGATAAAAAGACAGGGTGTTGAGAACACTGTCTCTTTTAAGGCCTGTCAGAGAGGGGTCGTTTGTCTGCAAATCTGCCTCATGAGAATTAGCATCGCGCAAGAGTGTAGGATCTTCCCGTGTCTGCTTTCTCAATACACACATGATTTCCTGTGAAACTCTCAGTGTAGCCAAGAATGGAATTCATGCCCAAATTGTCTCCCACTACCTGTAAAACTGTGAATTTCACAACACCTTGAAAGTTATGGGTGTTGACAGTGATGCCATCACTCTCGAGACACCGTATTTCATCCACAATAGGGCGCAACACTGCATCAATGCCATATGTCTTTGCATCATCTGATTTATATACATGTAAGAGGAACTGCGAGTGCTTGTGGCAAACTCTTCAAGATAAAATAAATAAATCCCAACTTGTGGACCCCAGTCTTTGACCCCAGGGGTTTTACTGTCTCACAAACATCATTATACGGAAGTATTGGGATAGACACTTCGTTCAAAAAGAGTGGATGAGTTTTACAAATCTCTCCATCAAAAACATCCTCAAGAGCAGCCCTCTCTTTCTGCTGCCATTCCAACATGACATCTAAAATGCCGGGAAGTTCAAGTATCTTGACTATAAGGGGCTGGAGTGGAATGCGTTGATAGGTGTCAGCAACTGCAACTTGTCGGACATTGCCAGTGGCAGGGTCCCTATGTTGTACATAGGAAACACTTGGAAAAACCTGCTCAACCGGCTGAAGTTCCCAGAGTTTGTGAAGTACTTTATCTGTAGGTAGTCTGTCTCCAGTCCTTTAAACGGCTCAGCTGCTTCTGAAAACTCCTGCCTGAGCTCCTCTACATGTGGGCTTTAATCATGCCCAAACTGACTAAACAGCGACATTGTATTTGTTTGCAGTCGGCTCACAAGATCTCCTATTAAACTTGAGGTTTGTTGAACCACATAGTTTATATTTGAAAAGCTGGTATCAGTGTTGGCCAATATGATCAATGTGTGACATGTTCTCTTTTAGCACATCTCTATGTCTATCACTATCTCTTTGTGCGCCAATGTTTTACTGTACACATCACGCACACACGCACGAGACGTAATGATGACACATGTCGGGTGGACTAAAGGTAATGCCCCTATGTGTACATGTATGTAATCTGACACCCCTGGCATAACAGGTATAAGTAATCATTACCAATTAAATAAATAAATAATCTATCTAATAATTCTAACAATGTCTGTCTGAATGTCAGAAACAGCACGTTATCTCATCATTAACTGCACGAAACACTCCCACTTTTCACACAGGCATGGACCATAATTATATGGAGGTCTTAACGGAGCCCTTTTTCCCCATTTGACACATTAATGATTAATAATTAATTTATTAGTGAATTAACCTCGCACCCTCACACACCTCCGTCCCTTAGCGACACCTGCATCACAGGCCACCGTTCTCACCGTTACCCCACTGGCATGCTTCCTCTAGCTACCGCCGCAACACAACAAAAAGTGCCCTATACAATTTGGCGCCGCGTGTGTGTCTCCTAATAGACAGCACAGCCGTTTATCCGTTTATTTATCCGTGGTCTATCTCCGACCGAGCCACACTATTAGCACACATCTCGCCATGCCAAAACAAAACTGCACGCTCCCACAATCCGACTAGGCTACATTTTACCTATTTTACCGATGTATTTTACTGTACAAATATTGTTTTTACATCACCACACCATCCCACGGCCAAAGTTGCTACACTTCTCCACCAGCACAGAGGCCAGCCATCCGAAGGATCCTCCCCCTTTCACTGCTCCTGTGTGTGATGTGACCTGTGAACTACTCAGCACTGTCTCCCACTCCACCAACAACAAACAACAACGACTCATGCTTGGACTGGAATACTCTGCCATCACCCCCCAAAAAACGCATCATGCCAAAAAGAAAACGCACCGCACTTTCTGAACGCACACGTGACGCCAAACATTTGCGAGCCAGTCGTTTGCACGCAAGTGCATCATTGCTTCTTTATGTGCTTGCGTGCGCATTTCCGAACTCTGTGATTTATCCATACATCGCTGTGTGTGTGTGTGTGTGTGTGTGTCGCCCTCCAGCTGCAATTGCGAGTGTGCGCAATTCACACTCACGCACTAATCCATCCCATGCACATTATTATTCGCCTATATTTAATACAGTTATTTACTACAGTGCGCCTACACGCTGGGCCCAGTGTTTGTGTGTGTGTGTGTGTGTGTGTGTGTGTGTGTGGCTGTGTGCGCCCTCCCTCCCCCATGGCGCTGGTGCCGTGGAATCTAAAAAGAACAGTAGGCTACTCTTTCAACCTCACGACGGCCATTTACACAAAGCACGACCGTTCACTTACTCAATTAAGACATCTGTTCAAAAATATAATATATATATTTACTATATATATATATTTGCTGTTCATATATTCAGAACGGGTAAGGACTAGTAAATAAAACTGAGGAACCCGAGAAATCAGAAACTGTACCAGTTGCAGTTTGAAGTGGTGGACAATGACTGCAGTGTGCCACTGCTTGAAAAAAAAAGCCAGTGAAGCTATAAGGTAGATAGATTTTATTTCGGTTAATAAAAGGAGTACATACAGACGTACAGTACATACATTAATTTCCACTAGTGGTACTAGTGGTACCGAAAAGGTGAAGGCTGAAGCCGAGGCTTATTGCGCCTACCCTTGTTTGAACAAGATTCAGAATACACTAAGCAGAGTATAGTGTCAGATTTAGATTCCATGAAAAAAATAAAAAAATAAAGAATAAACTATAAAGTTCTGGCCATAGATTCAGAGAAAAATAAATCTAAGCAGGGTTTAGATTTGGCCTATATAGTAATAATAATAGTACTTATTATAATAAGAAGAAGAAGAAAAGGAAGAAGACAAAAACAAAACAAAAACTCAAAACAATAAAACAAACAAAACAGATGTTATTAAACAAGAAGGACAAAACAAAAACAAGGACACCTAACATAAAATCATAAGGGTAAGACACAGGGGAACTGGGGAGATATGTATTCACTGCCTCATACCATGTGGCTATTAGACCACAGGATATGAGGCAGGCCTACACAGGGACACACATGATTGGGGCCTACAGCAATACTCTGCAGCTACTAGGCCGCAAAGCATTGCTTTATATATATATTTATTTGTACCCACATATAAATACATAGGTATATACATAGGTTTCATACTAATAATTTGTATTTATTTAGTACCGTATTTTTTAACAACTTTTTGAATTTAGTGATCGTTGAGCACAATTTTAATTCACTATCTAAGTTGTTCCACAGGTTGACCCCGGTTACAGATAGGCATCTACCTTTAGTGTTAGTCCTGATGCATATTTTTTTTAAATTGGGCCACCCCCCTGAGTGGATATTGGGACTCTCTAGGTTCGAACAGCTCCTGCATGCAGGGAGGGAGTAATGTTTTGTGTGCTTTGTACATGATTACTGCAGTGTTTAGGTCCACTAGATCATTTAATTTGAGTTTTTGAGTTCATGAAAAGTGGGTTGGTTGGTGTAAGGTAGTCGCTTTGGTTAACAATTCTTATAGCTTTTTTCTGTAGCATGTAAATTGGTAAATAATGGTTTTATAGGTGTTCCCCCATACTTCCACACAGTATGTTAAGTATGGGAGTATGAGGGAGCAGTACAGAATGTGAAGTGAATTTTTGTTTACTAAGTGTTTCATTTTTATTTAGTATTGCAATAGATTTAGATATTTTTGTTTTAGTCTTATTTATGTGTGATTTCCAGCAGAGTCTATTATCTATTGTGATACCCAATAATTTGTATTCATATACACGTTCAATTACAACCTCATTCATTTTTAAGTTGACCGATTAATTGATTTTCCTGTTTGAGAAGATGATATATTTTGTTTTGGATATGTTCAGTGATAATTTGTTGACATCAAACCAGATCTTGAGTGTCTCTAGTTCCCTTTCGCTTTTTATATATACTTTATTGAAAATTATTCAGGTTTACAATGTATGCAAAGTTACATATATACATATATCAAGGCATTTCAAAGCTTGTCATAAAAACATCACATCAAATACATAATACATAATATATACATCAAATCCAGATAGCGCACAACCACTTAGTCGCCAGAGAGCGCGAGCATAACAGTACCATGCTTTGGTGCCATACATGTGTACTTCTTTTTTTACAATGTTAATAGGTGCCATGGTGTCAGTTTCGTTTTTCGTGCGTCAAGAGTTCTTTGTCTTTTTAGTTCAGTTTGGATTTGTTTGAAGACCACCTCTCCCGAGATGGCCTCCTGGTGAATTACCATGGCACACCTGGTTATCCACAGCTTGTTTACCACGGTGCAAATAACAGTCCAGTAAAAATCCTGTTCTAGGGCAGACATTCTTTCCTCGAACACCCCATACATGGCAGCATTATAGATGATCTTAATTTTAAAACCAATTTGTGGCATTTTCCCCCATACAAAGCTAGACCTTTGGCAGTCCACTAGCAGGTGTTCAATTGTCTCATCTGCACCACAATTTAAAATTGGGCATTTAACGGTTCTAACGAAGCAGCTCCATTTTACAACTGCTCGTGTACAGCTAGTCTCCTCACAGAGACCAGCCACATGACGTCCCTCTTCTTTTCAGAGATATTTTTACTACTATTATTTTTAATACATACCCGCTTCTGATTATTGTCAAGGTACTTGTAGGGGAAAATGCCACCATATAAGTCATCACATATCTTATCATATATACATTTACTATTCATATCAGTCCAGTCAATATTTAAATGTGCAGAATTAGACACCAAGTCACCATACATCACTTTAAAATAATCTTGCCCGGCCATTCTTTTTGGTCCAGCAGTGCCTCCCCTATCCACATAGCCCTCCTTTTAAAACCAGCTGCTACATTTTTACAAAACGAAATTTTTAATTTAAGTCCCAAGTCCACAGCCCCAAGGCCTCCATTATTTCTACTCCTATATAATAAGTTTCTCTTTGTGACTTCCCTAGTGGTTCCCCATATGAAATTGACTAGTGTTTTATTTATATATTTCAGTGTCTGGTCCTTGGGAGGAAATATAGTCGCCAAAAATAATAGTTTTGCAAATATAGTCGCCAAAAATAATAGTTTCGCCATAACGTATGTCTTAATAATTATAATATTTGTTCTATAACAGCATGATTTGTTTTCCCATTTTTCTAAGTCCTCCTTTATTTCTTTATCTTTATTATCCCAGTTATTTTCATAACTGCCATTATTGCTAAACTTTACCCCCAGAACTGTCATAGTTTCTGTGTCATTTATATTTAAATTAGGCTTTGCCTCACTCCTCCCGAACCAGACACCTTCAGTTTTATCATGGTTTAATCTGGAGATCTCTTCATAGAGTGCTAAGTGCTCATGTATAATGTCGAATTCTTATTTTTAATTATGATGGTGATATCGTCAGCGTAGGCCAAAACAACGACTCTCTCTCCACCACTAGTTTTTATACCTTTTATCATTCTTGATTTTATGTAATAATGGATTTATAGCCAAAATATAAAGTGCAGCGGACAAAGGGCACCCTTGTTTCACACCCCTCTTAATCTCAAAGGTCTCTGTTAAAACTCCATTTACATTAACCTGGACTGTGCATACAACAATTTGATCAGGTTAATAAAATCATGGTGAAAACCGTATACTTTTAAGACCTCCCACAAATATAAAATCAAAAGCCTTTTTTTGATCTAAGTTTATAATAAAGAAACCCTCATTTGTATACTCACTTGTTATATCTCTTAAAATACCCAAGTTATCCCACATCAACCTTCCCTTAATAGCACATGTCTGTTCTTTTTCAACAAGTTTTTCTAAGTCTGTATTTAATCTATTAACTATTATTTTTGCAAGTATTTTATAATCAACATTCATTAACGTAACATGTCTCCAATTATCTAAATTATATGATGACCCTTTTTTATATATAAGCGATATAACACCATGGTAGTTCCCTTTCCACTGCATGCAGGAGCTGTTCGAGATCTTTCCCGGAGCTATGAAGACTTGTGTCGTCAGCAAAAAGTACACAATTTAGATGTGACAGTGATTTACTAATATCATTAATGTATATTATGAATAATTTAGGACCCAAGACAGATCCCTGTGGAACTCCATGTGTTATTTTTTTGGAATCTGAGTCAACATTATTTATGAGAACAAATTGCTGTCGGTCGTCCAGGTAGCTTCTTAGCCATGCATGAGCGACTCCTCTAATACCATATCTCTCCATTTTGTTTAATAAAATATTATGGTCTATTGTGTTGAATGCTTGTCTGTAGTTGGTGAATTGGTGTTTGTCACCGCTTTTGTAGATGGGAATGACTTTAGCTAATTTCATTGTTGTGGGAAAGATGCCAGTAGAGAAAGATAGGTTACAAATGTGAGTGAACGGTTTGATTATATCGTCAATTATGTTTTTGACTAGTGTCATGTCAATGTTTGAACTATCGGTGGACTTTATTTTTTAATGTTTTAACCATATTCAGTATCTCTCAGTAAGCTATGAAGTTGATTAAGGTGCAATATGAGAAAATAATGGCAATAGATAGCATTGTGACATCAGAGAAGCACACCAGCGGACAGTGGACATTGGGACAGATTCAAGCGGAGTATGCAGATGTATTCACTGGGGATGGCTGCCTGGAGGGTGAATATAAAATGGAGTTGGACGACACAGTAAAACCTGTACATCTGCCAAAGAGGTGTGTTCCAGTCGCTATGATGAAACCCCTGAAAGCGGAACTGCAGGACCTACAGCCTAGAGGAATTATCGCTCCAGTTGAGTGCAGTACAGACTGGATCAGCGGGATGGTCGTTGTACAGAAACCAAGCCAGAAACTGAGCCTATGTATCGATCCAAGGCCCTTAAACAAGGCACTGAAGCGCAGTCACTTCCCACTTCAGACCATCGAGGACATACTGCCTGACCTATCCAAAGCCAGAGTCTTCACTGTGTGTGACGTCAAGAGCGGTTTCTGGCATGTCAAGCTGGAAGCCGAGTCCAGCCAACTGACAACGTTTTCGACCCCATTTGGACGGTACCGATGGCTGAGCATGCCAATGGGTATAAGCCCGGCGCCAGAGATCTTTCAAAGAAAGCTGACACGGTGCCATGCCATTATTCCGACCTCCCAATATCCCGACCTCCCATAATTCCGAAAAAAGCAAATAATTAAGAACTCCCATAGGTCCGACATCCCGTTTTCCCGACCATATTAAACCCATAATCCCGAAATCCCATTGTTTCGACCGTGCCCAACTATGAGCCTTGCGCACGAGGCCACCGTGGGCAAACGCTCACGCACGGACCGCCGTGCCCAACTATGAGCCTTGCGCACAAGGCCACAACCGTGGGCAAACGCTCACGCACCACGCTCAATGCCTTTTGGATAAGTGTTTGATTTTATTCTGCTGCTGTTTAACATTTATGTCCAATAAATAAATGCTATTCCTATGACTAAGTGTTTGACTTTATTATGCTGCATGTTTTTACATTTCTGTCCAGCAAATACATATCATGCGTTGGTGCCATAGACTGAGAGCGATGAGACGCACGGGGGCTGCTGCAGAGCAGAAATGTGCACGGAGCGCACGCAGCGCACAGAATGCTATCCCTTAAAATAAATGTTTCACTGTATTCTAGGCTGTTTTTACAGGTTTTTACTAGGCTACAGGTTGCCTAGTGGAGTGCGATCATGCACCAACGCACGAATGAATAGTTTGTTGCAGAAATGTAAAAACAGCCTAGAATACAGCGAAACATTTATTTTAAGGGATAGCATTCTGTGCGCAGCGTGCGCTCCGTGCGCATTTCTGCTCTGCAGCAGCCCCCGTGCGTCTCATCGCTCTCAGTCTATGGCACCAACGCATGATATGTATTTGCTGGACAGAAATGTAAAAACATGCAGCATAATAAAGTCAAACACTTAGTCATAGGAATAGCATTTTTTTATTGGACATACATGTTAAACAGCAGCAGAATAAAATCAAACACTTATCCAAAAGGCATTGAGCGTGGTGCGTGAGCGTTTGCCCACGGTTGTGGCCTTGTGCGCGAGGCTCATAGTTGGGCACGGAGGTCCGTGCGTGAGCGTTTGCCCACGGTGGCCTCGTGCGCAAGGCTCATAGTTGGGCACGGTCGAAACAATGGGATTTCGGGATTATGGGTTTAATATGGGCGGTCGAAACAATGGGATTTCGGGATTATGGGTTTAATAGGGTCGGGAAAACGGGATGTCGGACCTATGGGAGTTCTTAATTATTTGCTTTTTTCGGAATTATGGGAGGTCGGAATATTGGGAGGTCGGAATATTGGGTGGACACCGCTGACACAAGCATTAGAGGACCTACCTGGTCTTTATATAATAGCAGATGATGTGCTGATTACAGGTCAAGGTGAGACACAGGAGGCAGCTGAGCGGGACCATGATGAAAAGCTGAGACTTCTCCTGACCTGATGCAGAGAAAAAGGCATAAAACTGAATGGAGACAAATTCAGGCTGAGACAAAAGGAGACTACATACATAGGACATCTTCTGACAGCGGAAGGCCTCAAAATTGATCCTGAGAACGTGCGTGGTGTCAAACAGATGCCACAGCCAACAGATGTGAAAGGCATACAGAGGCTGTTAGGAATGGCTAACTACCTGGCCAAATTCTGCCCTCATCTCTCTGATCAGTGTGAGATGTTGAGGCAGTTAACACATACGGACTGTAAGTGGGACTGGACAGCACAACATGATGAATCGTTCCTCCATCTGAAAGAGACTATTACGGATGCACCAGTGCTGAAATACTACAACCCAGAGGAAGAGCTAACTGTACAATGTGATGCATCAGACACCGGTTTGGGTGCAGCGCTTATGCAGAATGGTAAGCCCGTCGCTTTTGCGAGCAGAGCACTCACAAAGACTGAGCGGGGCTATGCCCAAATAGAAAAATAATTCTTAGCAATGGTATTTAGCATGGAAAAGTTCCACCAATACACCTATGGCAGAAAAGTTACTGTGCAAAGTGATCACAAGCCATTAGAGACCATTGTGAGAAAACCCCTACTGAGTGCACCTAAAAGGTTGCAAAGAATGATGCTATGCATTCAGAAATATGATTTGGAGGTGGTGTATGTGCCTGGAAAACACATGTTACTGGCAGACACATTGAGCAGAGCCTACCTTCCTGAGTGCTCATCCTTTGGCTCAGTGGAAGAGGAAATAGAGACTGTTAATATGGCACAGCACCTACCTATCTCTGCTCCATGCCATACGTAATGCAGCAAAAGAGGACAAAACACTGCAGATGCTGATTGAAATGATGGGCCACGGATGGCCAACAGATAAGGCAATGACACCAAGTGAAATCAGATCGTACTTCTCATTCCAAAACGAGCTGACATCTCAAGATGGAATAGTGTTCAGGGGCGAATGCGCTGTTGTTCCTGATACACTGAAGAGAGAGTTCACCCAGCGTCTACATTCATCTCATCTGGGTGTGGAAGGATGCCTGCGGAGGGCTAGAGAGTGTGTCCACTGGCAGGGCATGAACGACCAGATCAAGACATATGTAGCCAAGTGTGACATCTGCAGGTCAGTGGACTATAAACAACAGAAGGAAACCTTGATCCCACATGATATTCCGAGCAGGCCATGGACAAAGGTAGGCACGGATCTGTTTTCATTTGATAATAAGGACTACCTGGTCACTGTAGACTATTATTCAAACTTCTGGGAGATAGACTATCTGCCTGACACCAAATCTACCACAGTAATCGCGTCAGGGGATCCCAGATATTTTATTTTTGGATAACGGCCCACAATACTCATCGCAGGAGTTCCAGAAATTCAGCAGGCTATGGGAATTCCAACACAAGACCTCGTCACCGGGTTACCCCTAGAGCAACGGCAAAGCGGAATCAGCTGTGAAGACGGCAAAGAGACTCTTGTACAAAGCCAAAGCTGCTGGACGGGACCCCTATCTGGCCATTCTAGATCATTGCAACACACCATCGCAGGGCATGGACACCAGTCCGGCACAGTCCCGGCCACAGCAAGTCTTCTGCAGCCGAAAGTCAACGAGGTACAGAAAGAGCTGCAGATGAAACAAAATTGTCAGTGCATCTACTATGACAGATCAGCGAAAGAACTGGACACGCTGAACACGGGTGACTGTGTGAGAATACAGCCCTTTGCACTGTCTGGTGTCTAGGCAGGGTGCTGAGGCCTATTGATGCACGATCATATGAGGTACAGATGGACAGTGGCAGAGTGCTCAGGAGGAATCGCAGACACATCAGACGTGCCCCGATGGTGACTGTTGACCTCGGTCACCTGGAGACTATTCCTACACAATCTGACACACGCACTGTCCCTGAGAGAGACACTGGACCAGACACACACACTCCGTTCCTGACAGAATTGCAAACACACACACACACACACACACACACACCCACACACACACACACACACACACACACCCCTGAAGGAGGCACAGCCACGAGCACTGGTGACGCTCCAGTTACCACCAGAGCTGGTCGTGCAGTCGTGACACCACAACGTTACAAGTACTTTGTGTCCTAATCCCACTCTATGGCCTTGAAAAGAAGAAGGGGGAACAGTTTATTGAAAATGTGATTGCTGCATTTGAAAAAAACAAACAAACAGTTGAAGTATGTATGCCAAAGTATTTTTAAATGCTGTCTTGAAATGTTCAATTTTGCAAGTGGTATTGAGTTGTTATTGAAATCAAAAAACAAAATAAAAGAGAAGAGATGTTATAATAGGTGTCCTATTATTGCTTGCTGAAGTAGGAACCTTTATTGCTTGGGTAGGAACCTTGCTTGGTGCGTGACGCACGGTACCTGTTGTTGGTTGCACTGTCATGTCTCACCTAGACACAGGATCTGACTCGAATTTGGACCTTATGGCCAAGATTAAATTCATCCCCCGAGCAAGCAGTTCGGCTCTATTAGCTCAATGGTAAAGTTTTCAGCACGCAGGAAAGCGGGTTCAAATCCAGGGTAGAAGAGGAAAGTTACATACTAGTGCTGCTTTAAGTATATAATAACTTCAATCAATATATTAATTATCTATCTATATCTATACTATAATTCACAGAATCTGTGTGTGTGTGTGTGTGTGTGTGCCCCTGGCATAACTCGCACAGCGTCCGTCTAAACATTCGGTCTCAAACTTGGCGAATGTGTCTCATATATAACCCCGAGGCGTGCAGAGCTGAATGACAATTCGGACAGACTAACGGTTTACAAGCACCGAAAAAACACGAATATCTGTATACATGCATACAATCCCCCGAACAATCTCTGTTCGGGAGGTTTGTATGTTACGTCATATTAAGTCCCTGATTGGCTAACACAATCTGTTGGCTTAACACTACGACGTCGGAGCAGCCGTTCTGACCGGATTTGAGATTTAAAAGTTTATTTTCTTAGCCCATGGAGTCCAGAGAAAGTTCCCCTTGCATGACTTTGTCTAAATATTCGATTGAAATCATCTCTGTTTTTTTCCCCATTTGAAACATTTTGTAAATATGATTTTAGGCATATATCTCTTACTCTGTCTGGCTATTATCGGCACAATGGACCGCCGTCCCCCTTTCTCCCCCATAGGCCTACTCGCCTTTTTTGCTGCTTGATAATGGTGTCTTTTATAACCCGATTCCCCGACATTTCCTTTTCACTTGATATCGTTTCGTAGAGAGGGCCTACACAACCGATCTATATACCAAATGAATGACCGAATTCCGTAGTTTACATGGTATTTTGATTTGTTTTAAATGAGCAAAAAATGAGCGAGTTATGATTTAAAGAAAAGAGGGGTGGAGGAAAAAAAAGAACACGCAACACACATACAGCTAGCTAACTAGGCGATTATTTGGATCAATCAAATATATTAATTACATCGATAACACACGTAGCCTATAATATATATCCTGCTACCCTAATAGACAGGGGGTACATGAGCACATGGCCGTTCATTCGTGCTCTATCTCCGACCTAACCACACTTTCACCACACATCTCTCTATGCAAAATAACACCTGCACACTCCCACACAACATATAGACTACATTGCATTCGCCAAAAATGTCTTATTTACTGTTTAAATATTACTTTTCTGAAACACGCTATTCTTGCTCAACCTCAACAGCCTACGTCAAAATGGTCATGTTGGCGTCTACTACGCCAACTACGTTCACTTAATGGGGCCAGTCCTTCACAGTGACACACACGTTAGATCAACCACGCGACCGGGATGGTTTCTACCCCTCAATGTCGTGCCTACTCTACACTGCCATCCGAAGGCCCCTCCCCCTTTCACTGCTCCTGTGTCGCCAACTGTATACGTTCACTTAATGGGGCCAGTCGGGCCAGTCCTTCACAGTGACACACGCGTTAGATGAACCACGCGACCGGGATGGTTTCTTGCTTTTGATTTATATGTGCGAGGTGGAAATGTAATGCACATACATTAATTATAGGTCCAGCAAGCAAATCATGATTGTCTGTTTGTGCTCAATAGGTCACCATCACATTCCGATTTTAGGTGTTGTGTATGACATTTTGGCCAGTAGTTTCATATCTATCCTTTTTCCTTTGACCAACACAGAACATGCTACAATTTACAATTTACAATTTAGGCATTTAGCAGACGCTCTTAATCCAGAGCGACTTACATTAAGCAAGAACAAAAGCATGGGAATACATCACATAAAAACATTCATCATGAAACATGCGTAAGCTAAGAAAGTAACAGTGGAATATCTATATAATGAAATTTATACGTATAAACTTTACATATATACTACTATGCTATACATATGTACTATGGCGTGCTATGACTATATACAATGCAATTCTAGTGCTGTCTACATAACATGCTATAAGTCTGTTTCAAATGCTATCTAAGTCTACAGAAGTGCTATCTAGGGTAGAGTAAGTGCTATGGGCCATGATGGAGTCTGAAAAGGTGGGTTTTCAGACTACGGCGGAAGATTGGGAGTGATGCTGCAGTTCTGACTGCCATGGGAAGTGCATTCCACAGTTTTGGAGCCAGAAGGGAGAAGAGTTTGGGACGTGTGGAGCGTTGTCCCGGCGTTTTTAGTGAGGGTACTTCCAGCTTCCCTGCGTTAGCTGATCTGAGTGCGCGGGAGGGTTTGTAGGGTTCAATCATACTTGCAAGATATGGGGGAGCCATACCTTTGGTTGCTTTGAATGCCAGCATCAGAGTTTTGTATTCTGTGCGGGCAGCGACCGGGAGCCAGTGGAGGGAGCGGAGCAGGGGGGAGACATGTGAGAATTTTGGCTGGTTGAAGACCAAGCGAGCTGCGGCATTTTGGATCAGCTGGAGAGGCTTAACTGCACATGCTGGTAGGCCAGTAAGGAGGGAGTTACAATAGTCAAGTTTTGACAAGACTGTTGTCTGGATTAGGAGCTGGGCTGATTCCTGGGTGAGGAACGGTCTAATTCGTCGTATGTTATAGAGTGTGAACCTACAGGATCGAGTGACAGCTGTGATGTGAGCTTTGAACGAGAGCTGACTGTCCAGGACAACACCAAGATTCCTGGCTGTTGGGACAGACGTTACCAGGGCGTTGTCTACGGAAATAGTTAACTCCCGCATAGGGCAGGACTTAGCTGGGAAGAAGAGAAGCTCAGTCTTGTCTGGGTTCAGCTTGAGGTGGTTGGAGGACATCCACTGTGAGATGTCAGCCAGGCATGCCGTGATGCGCTCTTCCACCTGAGTGGCAGAGGGGGGGAAGGATAGAAACAGTTGTGTGTCATCGGCGTAGCAGTGATAGGATATATTGTGGGCAGAGATGATGGTGCCAAGGGATTTAGTGTACAGTGAGAAAAGGAGGGGACCAAGTACAGATCCCTGTGGGACCCCAGTTTGGAGGGTTCGGGGGGATGATAACAGACCTTTCCAGGAAACCTGGTAGGTCCGTTCGGTGAGGTAGGAGGAGAACCACTTTAGTGCCGTTCCACCGATGCCTAGATCCGCTAGGGTGTCTAGGAGCAGCTGGTGGTTCACTGTGTCAAATGCTGCCGATAGGTCTAGGAGAATCAGTACTGCAGAGTGGGAAGCAGCTTGGGCAGCATGTAGTGCTTCTGTGACTGCCAGCAGGGCAGTTTCTGTAGAGTGGGCCTTCTTGAATCCGGACTGGTTGGGATCCAGCAGGTTGTTCTGTGAGAGATGGAGAGAGAGCTGGTTGGAGACAACACGTTCAATGGTTTTAGAAATAAATGAGAGGAGTGATACCGGTCTGTAGTTCTTGACATCTGAGGGGTCAAGAGTTGGTTTCTTGAGGAGTGGTGTTACTCTGGCTGACTTGAGGGCAGATGGGACGCAGCCTGAGGTTACTGAGGTGTTGATGATGGAGGTGATGAAGGGGAGCAGATCAGGTGCGATGGTCTGGAAGATTGGAGACGGGACAGGGTCAAGAGGACAAGTGGTAGGTCTAGAGGATGTTACTAGTTGTAAGACCTCGTCTGGGGAAAGAGGAGAGAAGGAGGACATGCATGGTATGTTGGGGTTAGTGTTGGTTGAGTCAGATGCCACTTTATGTGGGAGGGGAGGAAAGGAGCTGCTGATATCATCAACCTTCTTCTCGAAGTAGTTGACAAAAACATCAGCAGTGAGGGATGATGGTTGAGTGGGGGGAGGGGGTTTAAGGAGGGAGGAGAAAGTGAAGAAGAGCTTCCTTGGGTTAGAAGTACAGGATTGGATTTTGGTGTGGTAGAAAGAGGTTTTAGCAGTGGTTAGTGAGAGGGCGAAGGCAGAGAGGAGTGAGTGAAAGTGGGAAAGGTCATCTGGTAGCATTGTCTTGTTAACGGTGTTAGCTTGCTAACGGTGTTAGCGCGTTAGCATCCATCTTGCTTTTGATTTATGTGCGAGGTGGAAATGTAATGCACATAAATTAATTATAGGTCCAGCAAGCAAATCATGATTGTCTGTTTGTGCTCAATAGGTCTAACCTGACGCTGCCAGATGAGGGCGGTATTGCGGAAACATATTCCCCAACACAACACTCATCTGGGATCTCTGACGGAGTTGAGCCCTGAGTCAGATCTGCTTCGTACCGAACCAATCAGCGTGAGCTAAAGGCGGGATGCGGATGTGACGGTATATAGACACGTCGATATGATTGGTTGTGTTTGCACGCCCACACGGTGATAGACAGACGCTCCCATCCAATCATCTACCATGTATCTTGAAAAAAAGGAACAGCCCCGTCATCGAATTTGCTTCCGCGATCCCAGATCCAAATAAGCTGTGAAACAAATTTGTGTAGCAAGCTTTTTGGATCTGGCAGCGTCAGGTTACAATAGGTCACCATCACATTCCGATTTTAGGTGTTGTGTTTTGTATGACATTTTGGCCAGTAGTTTCATATCTATCCTTTTTCCTTTGACCAACACAGACCATGCTAACGGTGTTAGCGCGTTAGCATCACACAGCTTACAGCGTCAGTGTTGCATGAATACTTTCAACCATGACAATGCCGACTACTTTTGCTACACACACTTCCCAAGGATTATGGAGATTTTTTTTTTTAAGGTTGAGAAATGAAATAATTATGGTCGTTTCTAATCTCAGCATTTCACAAGAGAAAGACGTGGATGCCTTTCGCTGCGCTGTTGCCATGTCTCATAGAAACAAGTAAATAGGTCTATAAAAATAATCCCAAAATAAGCGCATATAACAGGGGTCTGTAACCTATTTTAAATGAAGTGCCATGTTTTTAATTTCTAGATAGTGAGTCAGCCACAAGCTCACATCACAACAATAATCCATGTAATAATCACAATAACAATACTAATAATAATAATCATAATAATAATAATAATAACAATAAACTTTTTTGTAAACTCACTCATTTACAAACAAGCTCACATCAGAACAATAATGCATGTAATAATAATAACAATAATAATAATAATCATTATAAGAAAAACAACAATAACAACACTAACAACAGTACAGTACAGTAAAGACGTACAGTAAAGTACAGTACAGAGGACAACATTACAGTACAGTGCAATACTAAGGAGTGCAGTACAGTATTATAATAATTTATAACCCATCCGTTAGTACATGTGCAGGGCACACTACTGAGTTTAAATTAAGCTGAAACATGAAGTGGAGTCTGTCAACTCCCGCAATTTTCTTCTTCCCCTATTGCGCTGCAACGACACTGGGATGACCCCCCCGAAGGGGGGCGAAATTCTAGTCTATATAAAAATGACAATATATAACTCTAATGTCGTATTTCGTCATGTATGTGAACTAGGCTGCTTGATCAAGGGTGTCACTTTCGTGAGCAATGGTGTACAAGATTGGTAATACGTTGGTCAAAGTAACTCATTTTTAGACCATCTGGGGAAAATAAATACATCTGCAGAGTTCCCCCCCCCCCACACACGCAATTCTAGCCTACCCAAACGTAAAACAAAGTCGGAAAGTGTTTTATCAGCTCCCAAACTTTTTCGTTTGCATGGCCGGTTTGACCTGACGCGATTATTTCTTTGGCACAATCAATCAAATATAATAGTAGGCTACTAAGCCCGTTTTCAGCTAAATGCGGAAATGTCCAGGCTAAATAACTTATGGACGGGAGTCGTGTTAATATTTATTTACTCATCATTGTCATGTTCACTCCAAATAAACAAGTATTATGCACTTATGATGCGGATAGCCATCTTATAAAATATTTGGGTTGGGATATTGAGGGGGCAGAAAACTCATGTGGTTCATGTACTTGCAAGTTGGGACAAAGAAATACACACAGCTTAGCAAATGTTTTTTATTAATTAAACTGACATAACAACATAACGTGGCTAATAATTGTTTATTTGGAATGTACTTTGGTTGGTAATTTAGGTAAATATAACGCGACTCACTTGTATAAGTAATTTACCGCGGACATGCCGCATTTACTGCAATACATTGGCTTTAGTAATGCGGTTAGCTTATAATATTAGCAAATGTAAGCTAACGGCTGGAGGACTACGGACAATCCGGTCAATAACATCTTTACACTTAAACATTAATACAATTATGTCATGTTTACATGCCTAGTCAAGCAGTCTGCACATGGCGTGGGGTCACATATATTAATTACATCGATAACACACAAGAAAAGACGAGTGATCTTGGCTCTTTGCAGGGTGGAAGGAAAAAAAGAAGCAGCAACGCGACACTCTTCCATGGCTATGTTGCAATATAGCACTAACCGGGCAAAATATGTATTACATGTATTATTAGTTTTATACATTTTAGGAGTGAAAACATGCGTTTAGAAATGACAACATCTCAGCAGTTCAGACAATATCCCATTGTTAACAACACTTAACACACGACACAGACAGCTAGCTAACTAGGCTAGCTAGCTTCTCGCTCCATTGAAACCGAGCATTCAATAATAACATCCCTCTGCCCTCATCATGGATAATAATCATTGTATTCATATTATCTTATCAAAATAGTAAACAAATTCCAAGTTAATTAAAGGAGAACTCCATGCTAGAAGGCTTTCTTACCTTGATTTGCAGTTGTTTAATATCCAAAGAAGTGGTCCAGTTGTTATTTTGTGAAAAAAACGCCTTATTGGCTATTTCCCCTACTCCACCTACCCCACCACAAGCCCTGAATGGGGGATATGGGGTGTTGTGCAAATGCGCTTATTTCCATCGCGCGAAAATGCATTTTCAACTCTGCATAGTGTCAACAGTGTAGTAATGTTTACATTTTGCGTCATAGTGACGGCGTTCTTGTGTTGTAGCCGGTTTAGCCGGAAAGCCTGAGATCTCGTCTATCTCGCGAGATATCTGCGAGACTTCCCCAGGAGCGCATCAGCAAGTGGTCCGCTGCTCTGTTTATCATGGTTTATTCCCAGCTCGACCAAGTAACGTTTCCTCACGCTGCAGTTACTGTCGCCACAGTGCACACGTTATTATCTAGCCTACGAGAGTACTTTTGATTTGTTTGTATGATCTAATATTAGTTCTGAACATGAAGAAATTAACTTTTCCTGGCTGTTCAAACAAGACTTCGTCAGAAGCGCAACACAATAGTATTGGAGCGCATTCAACTCCGCGGGTGCAGGAGCCGAAGCACCCGCTGGAAAAATAATAAGCCAAAATCAATATGCACCCACTGAAATTTCCCTTCCTCCTGTTCATGTTGTCATGCACGTAGTCACATACCTTTACGGGGGGTGGGGGGCTGCTTGGGCCAAGATAGGTGTTGGGCCGCCCAACTTTGGGCTTGGCATTCAAATGCTAATAAGGTGTCTTTTGTTCTGCTGGCAGGTAGAGAGTATAAATCTTGCATACAATGCGCTACCACGACCAGGCAGGCAGGCATTGCATATAATTCCGATTGGATCTGTTTGGATAAATGATGGCGGAAGGTTATGATTCTGATTCTGAAGATGTTCTCGATATGGCAGAGGGCTTTGAATACGGTAGCGCCCCGTACATGTTCGTACCTGAATACACAGACGCAGAGCTTCATCAAATGGAAGAAGAGGCGATGTTGTTACAAGAACACGAACAGGTCGATGCCGACACCAGCCTAGGACAAACACGGAGGAGACATTTGGAAGAGCCGCGCGAGTGGTGTAAATGTAACAGCTGCGTCAAAATGCCAGGAGATGAGGAGTGCCTATGCTGCTCCGAGTTTTTTTTGTGGAATCCAGAGGGCATCTCCGAGTCCGACAATGATGATGCCCTGCCCTGTATCACATCTTCTGAAGATTTCGCTCCCATGATACATCGAGCTGTACTGGAAACTTTTTTTGTAACAAAGAAAATAAACTGGGCCGACAGACCAGAGCCTGAAGGAGAGAATGGTCACTTATACAATGAGTAAGTATAGGCTACATTTACCGTTATACTGTCATTATTTTATGGACTGTTTACATAAACATTGATACAAACATTCTCAATGTTATTAAAATATTGTATATAGAATATACGTATGAAATAGCTTTATAGTTACATCACATTAATACATAAGTTAGGAATAATGTGAAATTGTCTAAATAATAAATATATATATATATATATCACAGGCTCTATGTATGTAGCCTATATAGTATATACCGGTATGTGTATATAGTATACACATACCGGTACATACACCAAGTTAGAGCACACACAGACAATCTGATTGTTATGACTCATGTCCTAATAGTATGCTCATGTGCTTCTTCTCAACTAGTCAGTGCCGACTGGCGTCCTACAGAATCATTCTAGAGTGGCAGCTGAGAGGGGAAAACCTTGGTGCTGGAAATCGAATTGTGATGCCATCCTGTGTCGTTGCTGCAGTCAGAAGAAAATACCCTTCGGAATCTGGACTATACAGAGGATTTTTGGAGGAAGCTGGCAATCTCAGAGTGTTATACAATTTGCCTGTACAATAATCTGTAAATGCATAACTCTTTGTTTTTGGTTTATGTGACTCGTGTGACATCAGTGTTATTTCATACAGAAGGATGGTCTTCCTAATTTCTTTGTCCCACCTCCAACGGTGCCATGGTGGACTATGCATGGCAGGGGCGTCCAGGTCCGCTTCCCTGAGCCAAGCCTAAGCCTGTTTTTGTTTTATGTGACTCGTGTGACATCAGTGTTATTGATATTACTAATAATAATATTATGTATGTTATTCAATCAAGAAAATAAATAAGTCCTGTGTTAATTATTCACTTGTCGTTACTAAATAAGTAGGAAACATTCATTTAAGCCAATGCACAGTTTTTTCTAAGGTATCCTAAAGTTCATAGTAGTACTTCATAATGAATACAGATATTTACTTTTCAGTTCAGAAAAAATATCCTTTATTTACAATATCTATAATACCAATATTAATATTTGTAGTGGGTGTACTATACCAACACTACATACAAAAAAAAATAATGATTTCAATTCTGAGAAGGCAGTGAACATGTGATTCAACATTATTGTCTGAAATAGCATCATAAATACCAGGGGATGGCAAAAAATATATATACTTTGTTCCTACTGTTTTAAACAGTATAGCAGATAGGCATAGCTGAATATATACACACATTTGTGGAAACAAATATTGACTGTCAGGTTCCTGATTGAGTTTGTGTGGGGAAAAAAAGCACATCTATTTTTTCTGATGACTGAATCAATGTGAAACCTGGGGCATTAGTACAGTCAGGTCTGGCCTAGGCTCCTTTGCTATATTACCAATGGGGAATTTATTTTTCCCTTTCTCTTCCTGCCGTACCAACGGCTCCTCTTTACTCAACTCCTTCACATGATCCAGAAGTTCCAGACGGAATGCCAGTTGTTGTGTGTCCTCAAACTGGTACTTCACAACATATCTGTGTGAGGCCTTCGAAAATTGTATTTTCAGCTTCTCCTTTCCTACAAATTTTCAAAGCAAAATAGCAGAACAATAAACAAACATTTAAGATCAAAAAGATAATCCAAACGTTGTCAGCAATGTGTCATTACAAAGACTCTTTTTTAATTTCATATAGCATATCACTCGAATTGTAGCTTGACATCAAATTAACGATTGAATTATTTGGTTACAGGAGGATACAGCTTTACAATGGCACTATTCCACCCTGTATTTATTTATCTAGCTGTGAGGCGACAGCACTACTGACTGCCCCTACCACCCTGTATTTCAACAGTTAGTACTATAGAAGCCATATGCTGACTTTTTACTAAAGGAAAAACAAATGACAAAACTAACGATAAAAACAAGCAACCCTAAATGCATCTTTTATTTTTACATATGTGTGGTGTATATGAATCATATAGCATATTCATAACTACTTGGTTAGTCATAATGGTACATAACCAACTTCTGCAGGCCATAATTTTGTCTCACCAAAGTGAATGCCCAAAGGCAGGGTAGGCTTGGCTCATAGCAGCTGATAAAATACCTAGAGGCTATTGTCTAAATAGACCACCTGGGGCTTTGGGCCTAGGCGGGAAATAGAGGTGATACTGTAGTTCAGTTTGTGATACAAGCATGAAATTTGGTACAGATGACCTTTACATGACCATAATCGATAATCAACCTCGGGCCACGCAAAATTCCTCCATTTTCCAAGATGGCCGCCAGTTTGCAATTGGACCTATACGTTTTGGACTACACCAATTCGCGGGGCCTATAAAACTTAGAATTTCCCCTAATTTTGGTATAAGATATGTCCTGGAGGTATTTCTACCAAGTGAGATAAAACAATAACATTAGGTTCCAATATGGCGGCATATTTTTCAATATGGCTGCTGAGAAATTGCATAAATGTACATCTGCTCATGGTTAATCCACAGTTGGCGATACAAGCATGAAATTTGGCACAGATGACCTTTATATGACCATAATCGATAATCAACCACGGGCCACGCAAAATTCCTCCATTTTCCAAGATGGCCGCCAGTTTGCAATTGGACAGCTAGGCCGGAATAGAGGTGATAGTTCAGTTGGTGATACAAGCATGAAATTTGGTACAGATGACCTTTATATGACCATAATCGATAATCAACCTCGGGCCACGCAAAATTCCTCCATTTCCCAAGATGGCCGCCAGTTTGAAATTGGACATACGTTTTGGACTACACCAATTTGCGGGGTCTATAAAACTTAGAATTTCCCCTAATTTTGGTATAAGATATGTCCTGGAGGTATTTCTACCAAGTGAGATAAAACAATAACATTAGGTTCCAATATGGCGGCATATTTTTCAATATGTCTGCTGAGAAATTGCATAAATGTACATCTGCTCATGGTTAATCCACAGTTGGTGATACAAGCATAAAATTTGGCACAGATTACCATTATACCACCCTAATTGATAATCAACATTAGGCAACGCATTTTTCAAGATGGCCGCCAGTTTGCAATTGGATCTATACGTTTTTCAATATGGCTGCCGAGAAATTGCAGAAATATAGGCCTATATGGTTATTCCACATGCATTTGTAAATTACCATACACAGAATCCATTTATGGCACATTTTAAAGTAGGTAAGTAGATAAGTAATAAGTATACAGAGATTGGCCTACTGGCAGTATCATATTCTGTCCTCTTGAATGTATATTCAACCAGTGTTTCCCAGGCTGCACCACGGGGAGGTTTCTGTATATTCATTTTTTTTTTACATTTTAAAGTGATTTGAATGATTTTGAATGACCTAAGTTCAAATAGGGTGACATATGTTAAATATTATATCACCATACACAAACTTGCGTCCCATAAAGCTTAGTGCTTTTTTTCTTATTTTTTATTTTTTTATTTTTTTTGTAATCAGGCAAGTCATTATAAACACATGGTGGCTGGACAAGTGACAGGCCAGTGTACTAGCAACTGCAACCACAGAGGTGTGTGCAAATAAGCCCAGACTTAAAACATTTGCAGCGGCCACAACATTCCTTTTTACAACCACATCGCGTCAGCTCCTGGCATGATTTGGCCACTGCTGGAAGATCTGTCCAGTGTGGAAGCTAGGTTCTGTCCGTCTGGTGCCATCCCCAGTGGATTGGACTTGGCAAAACAGGACTGCACAAGAGTGACTGGCCCCATATATGTCCTGCTTGGTATGCAGCTCTCTTGCCATGTTCCTTTAGAGCGGCACTTGTTGGTGGAATGCAATCATATAATCGCTGCTTTCTGGCAAACAAATCCAGTCGTGCCTCATTCACTTCCTTGTAGGAACTACTTTTATCGTACATGAGTACTACGAACTCCTCAAGGACTTGCATGTCTTCATCGGTTACTGCAACAGGTGTTGAACCTAATTTGGTAAAGACTGGGGATATTTTATCAAATATCACCAACTGTGCATTAACCATGAACAGTACATTTATGCAATATACCGGCAGCCATATTTGAAAAAATGCCGCCATATTGGAACCCAATATATATATTTCTAATTGTACTTGGTAGAAATACCTCCAGAACATATTCTCTTATATCAAATTGTGGGGAAATAAAATATTTACAGCCCCAGCAAGGTCTTATAGTCCAAAACGTATTTACAGTTGCAGCCATTTTTAAAACTGGCAGGCCACCTTGAAAAAATTGGAATTCTGCGTGGCCCGAGGTTGATTATCGATTAGGGACATATGAAGGACATCTGTGCCAAATGTCATGCTTGTATCACCAACTGTGGATTAACAACGAGCAGATGTACATTTATGCAATTTCTCAGCAGCCATATTGAAAAATATGCCGCCATATTGGAACCTGATGTTATTGTTTTATCTCACTTGGTAGAAATACCTCCAGGACATATCTTATACCAAAATTAGGTTTTATAGACCCCGCAAATTGGTGTAGTCCAAAACGTATGTCCAATTGCAAACAGCCATCTTGGAAAATGGAGGAATTTTGCGGGGCCCGAGGTTGATTATCGATTATGGTCATATAAAGGTCATCTGTGCCAAATTTCATGCTTGTATCGCCAACTGTGGATTAACCATGAGCAGATGTACATTTATGCAATTTCTGGCGGCCATCTTGGAAAATGGAGGAATTTTGTGTGGCCCGAGGTTGATTATCGATTATGGTCATATAAAGGTCATCTGTACCAAATTTCATGCTTGTATCACCAACTGAACTATCACCTCTATTCCCGCCTAGCTGTCCAATTGCAAACTGGCGGCCATCTTGGAAAATGGAGGAATTTTGCGTGGCCCGAGGTTGATTATCGATTATGGTCATATAAAGGTCATCTGTGCCAAATTTCATGCTTGTATCGCCAACTGTGGATTAACCATGAGCAGATGTACATTTATGCAATTTCTGGCGGCCATCTTGGAAAAAGGAGGAATTTTGCGTGGCCCGAGGTTGATTATCGATTATGGTCATATAAAGGTCATCTGTACCAAATTTCATGCTTGTATCACCAACTGAACTATCATGCATTGAAAACAGCTATTTCCCGCCTAGCTATTCCTGGTTGATTGTGAGGTGACAGAGGGTGGGGGGCTAAAGTTGTCTATGCATTTTATGACACACACACACACACACAAACACACAGAACACAGAACACAACAACAGACTAGGTGCATTTATAGTTAGATTGTTACCTGTCTTTGTAGTGCCCTTCTCCCGTCCAACATTGAGGTTGTGGTCGATGACCACGAGCATGGTCCGCGCCAGCATAGAGTCGTAAAAAAAGTGTATTCGTTTCGGGGTGTACTTCAGCATGGTGGAATGGAACACTTCCAATGAACCTGAAATTAAAGAAGGAAATTTAAGTTTCAGAGAATTGGAGGCAAAGTTTTCAATAATATGTGTAAATACATTATAATAGATACTTTTAGGTAAATATTCCAGTCTTATTGACACAGCTAGCTAGACAATTTACAGACCGGTATGAAGTACTCATACATGCTAGTCATAGTCCAGAATTTCTCAAGGAAAAAATTTCTATAGTGGAGAATTATTAAAAATACATAATCCTCCAGTAATACACATACCTGTATGTTTGAAATGTGACATTTGTTTGATGTCACGGAGAATGTTGGGGTCTAAAACAATGCTCTGGACAACACGGAAGGCAGAGGAATCAGTAGTCAGCCATTTTTTTTTTACGTTGCTCTTCAGCAGTGTATTCGCGGTGCTGGCATGTATGCTCTACATCAGTGGTAACCAACCTTTTCAAGCCCAAGAGCCCATTTTATTCCCAATTGTAAGCCAAGATCTACCACTAAAACGTGTTAGAAAAAACACTTGTTTTTTTGCTATTTCTGACAGGCTCAATGCATGTGCACACATCCACACAAAGACTAAAGCTTAAATTAGAATAAATACTTATAGTAAGTAATAATAATATTAAGACAAATTAGAAATAATTAGTATTAGAAATATTTTGTTTCTCATTTCAATGAATATTCACATTGGCAGATGTTCAAATGACATAGGCATAACATGACCATATATATTTGCACAGATATGGTGACATACTCTCATGGTCAGCCCACCTTTAATGAGACTGCTGTGACTGCACTTTATCTGCAAGCGTTTTGAAATCTGGTTCATATTTAGTGATTGCCAGTCTGAGGGTGTCATTAAGATGTGAGTCAGTCATACGAGTTCTAAACTTGGATTTTATTATTTTCATTTGTGAAAAGGCCATTTCACATAAGTACGTGGAACCAAAGTAGGCATGCAGCTTGAGTGCACACGACACAATCAGGGGATACTTCTCTGCTCACAAGAGACCAAAATTCCTTCTCTTTAGCTCTGACCTGCAGGTGACAGTCACTTACTAATCCAATAATCTCCATTTAAATATCTGAAGTTAATGCAAACACATCCTGCATTTTATCGGACAGAAGTTCAATGACAGTAGGCTCAGTAAAGAGGAAAGGGTTTGATACAAAAGCAGCTACTTGATTCATGCGTTGTACTTCAACAAGTTTTCATATTTCATATTTATCATATTTTTTGCTCTATG
The DNA here is from genome assembly GCF_963924005.1 of Protomyctophum bolini. Classification (NCBI taxonomy): domain Eukaryota; kingdom Metazoa; phylum Chordata; class Actinopteri; order Myctophiformes; family Myctophidae; genus Protomyctophum; species Protomyctophum bolini. Next base: position 44,563,051 of record NC_137876.1, on the reverse strand, counting down.
TGTGCGTGTGTACAGAATTCAAACTGTAGCATTGATTATTGTCACGGACAGAAGTCATTCTTTCCCTTTGCATATACCCTGGAGTGCACTCGCCTATTAGTTTGCATTGCAGACTGGTATATTCAGAACGCGCCCTTAATTAAAAACCAAATGCAGCTGTGTATGTGGCTCTCAGTGTGCGGTGTCCCACTATTGACTGGCTGAAGTCTGTTTGAACTGCGCTGTGTCAGAGAAGTAACAGATAGAAGCTGCAAACGTTACCCCCCCTCACCTCTGTGCTGGAAATATAACGTCTGGGTTTCCGAGGCTACATCCATGCTGACACAATGACTGTCCTGTTCTGGCTAAGCTTTACGCGCAGGGCACATGAACCTCTCCGTCTCCAGTCAGTGCATGGTTGTTGTTTATTTGCATGGCCCGGCAAATGAGTAACAAACGAACGTTATCGAGTTGTTGGAGGACGCTGCACAGACGTTCCAGCGCCTCATGGACTTAGTGTTGCGGGACCTGCCTTTCCTTTTCGTCTTTCTTGATGACATTTTGATTGCTAGCACCTCCAGGACTGAGCACCTGTCGCACCTCCGGACTGTGTTCGAGCGGCTCAACGCACATGTGCCACACTCCTGTGCGACGTTTCGCTGGGCCAGCCTAGGCCTGTCGTGCCTGGTGGGTGGCGTCGGCGTGTTTTTGACGCTGTTCATGCGCAGAAACTCAAACAGACCGAACGGAGTAATCACAGCCGTCTTGGGGATGTCCAGCGTGTGGACAGGCACCTGGTGGTATCCACGTACAAGATCCACCTTGGAAAAAACGAGAAGGTAGGCTGTGTGAGGCCCGGGAACCCTACGAGGAGCCGGAGGTACTCATCTGCGGTGGAGAGCACATTTGACAGTCCGACAGCACATGCCCCACCGAGAGTGCACGTGTACGAACAGTAGGTGGCCGCATCGATTAAACGGCGGTTATTCACGTCCACCAGTAGTCCATAAGCGCACAGGAAATCCGCGCCGATGAGAGGAAAGGACACGTCCGCCAGCACAAAGTCCCAGGTGAACTTCTGCCCACCGAAACCCAGAGACACATGCCTGGTGCCGTAGGTGCGGATAGGCGTACCATTAGCAGCTTTCATTGGGGGGCCGTGTCCGGTGGCCTGCATGTCTGCCGCAGTAGCGGTTTATTATCCCCCAGGCCGTTCAAGGAGAAGAGATGCTCGGTGCACTCCGCATCAGAGAGCTGGAATGTCTTCAGCAGGTGACTCTTGAGCGCATCGTATTTAGCCGCCCGAGGAGGAGAAACAATTAAACTCTCCAGTGCTGTCGAACTTCCGAGGGCCGATACGACATGATAGTACTTAGCCACGTCGTCGGTAATGCCCCTCAACGCGAACTGAGCTTCAGTCTGTGCGAACCATGTTGCTGGAGAAGCTTCCCAAAACTCCGGTAATTTGATCGGAGCGTTCATAGCCATAGTTACGTAGTAACTTACGTTCGGGTTACGTCAAGTCACTGGAAACGACCAGCAGACGAATGTCGGGGTCACCAATGTAGGAATAGCAAGTAAGACGAATGTGCAGAACGGCACGTCTGTTTATTTCACTTTCTTCAATCATACTGACAACACAACACACACACACCACCACTTCCTTTTTTACCCCGAAACCCCCGCCCACTCTCTTAGGGTGAATTATGTCCCTAGAAATATTAATGTATTGATAATAATCATAGGCCTATGTTATTTAAAAAATAACCTTTTTATCATAGACATATAGGCCTAAATGCCTGCAAACATATTGTCATTAACCAATTGTTTCTTTATTCATTCATGGATTTAAAAATAACTTTACAAACTGTCCTTGCGGGGAGGTGACAGCCTGCAGTCACTTATTTGATACAGTCTGTTCCTAGCGAAAATTGACTGGTTTCTTGTAGTCAGTTGATTCTTCATAATCCAAATGAGTGAAACGGCTGGGATGATTTGTTTATTTTTCAAACAGTTCTTTATGAGGCGATCTGAAAAAACCTAATGGGGATTTCATACCAAAAAAAAGTACATGAACCCGCGGACCTACAGCGCCCTCTACCGATATTGACGTCGGTGCTCCATACAGGGAGTATTGTCCGAAATCATCACTATATAGTCCACTAGAGTCTGGATCCCCGTATGGGGGGTAGGGAGTAGGGAACAACCCTAGCAATTAGGATGCAGCCACAGTCTCTTCATTGACTGTCCTCCTGGAAAAACATTCAGAGAAAACACAATTATATAGCTTATATAGGAAGGTTAATCCTATGCCACACTACCAAAAAATTATCACAGGCTTTACACGTCTGGAATATCAACATTAAAACAAGAAGAAAAAAAAGGAGAAAAAAAGGTTAGTTATACTGTCATCAAGCATACCAATTTTCAATATACACAAACCTTTTCCGGCTGGATCCTCATCAGAGTCCGACTCGGAGTTGGAATCTTCTGTAATTGCAGTATCTGCAGGACAGCAAAGAAAATTAAGTTGGCATCCAATTTAATAAGTGCAAGTTTAAATTATACAGGCAACACACAACTTTTCCCTTACAACTCATAATTTACCATCAGGGGAGATATCGATCTGGTCCAGACTTTTCCCCTTGCACTCTGCCAGTCTACCTTGTTCACATGCCATCAGTAACTTGCAGATTTTTGCCAACTGTAAAGTCCCTTCAGAAAGGCGGTAAAACTTCCTGTGTACCCTTATGTCGTGTCCCAAGAAGTCTGCCAAAAGATCTTGTTCGGTGTCATGTAGATTCAGGACTCTAGACAGAGTAGCCACTTGTTTTCTCATGCTTGTGGAGGTCAGAGCTTTCTGTTTTTCGGCCCACACTCTTTAGCATCCACCACTCCACATGAACTCCTCTCCTTCACTAGCAGATCCAGAGATTGCACCATTGCTGGAGTAAGGATGACAGGCACTTTCCTTCCACGCTTCCCTCGAATTTCCACACGTTCAAAATTATGGCAGAGCTTTTTTCCCACCTCTGACAGTGCTAGCTCAATATCTTCATTAATTTTGGACATGTCCCTGGAGACATACGTTTGCAATAGCATGTTAGAGACCTCGCCTTCTCTTCTTCTATTGAAGGTGATAATCTGTGCCGGAGTCACTTTAGCAAGATTGCTCCAAATTCCTTTTCTTTCACTCTTGGTTTTGTTTTCCACATCCAACAACTCATCATAGTACATTTTCTGCTTGTCACTCATGTGTATGTGAATTTTCTTTACATCTTCTGCTAATGAAAGGATCTTGGGTTTGTTCCATTTATTCTCTTCAACTGTGCGGTATGCAGCAGCAGAGATGAGCTCATTCCACCTAAGACTGTACAGGCTTCTGAATCCTTGGACAAACTTATTCAAATCATCATTCTGTGACGAAAGGGCTTCAGCCTCTAAGACATCAGCTACTCTCTGGATGTGTATTCCTAGCTTTGGGGCTAGTGTGGGTTTCCCAAACCGGTTTGTCTCTTCTACATACAAAGATGTTGCTCTGACAGCACGGATGAAGTGATGAAAATTTTGTGAACGGATATAATCCTTAATCTCTTTTACCGGGGTCACCTTCCTCCCGTTGTACTCGCATAATCGCCCGAACATTATCAGGTTGTGAGGCAGTTTCACGCTGCTTGTTAAACATTTTTTCTTCAACCTTCTGAATATATGCGTCTTCTTTGACAGCACGGGAAATGTCATCCTGCTGCATTTTATGAACAAGCGTCCATAGCTTCCTGCTCACATCTTTAGAAACTGGTTGAGCACCAGCGCAGAGAACCTGGATTCTTGTCTTTACAGACATTGTATTGCGAATCTTCTTGGCAAGTGTGCAGCGTTTTGCATGCTTCCACATGAACTTGCGTTTTAAATAACCACTGCACGCAAAACAATGTGTATAGTCATGAAAATTACTCTTCGCATCGCTCTGTTGTTTGCAAGGAACCAGTGTCCCCTTGCCTTATTTGAGAGTTGCAATGTTGTTTGCCTGATTTCCTTTTTTTTAAGCAGATCCAGTTGAACCCTTCTTACCTTCGACTTCTTTGGAAACATTATTGCACTTGCAACTTCCACTTCCTCTTTATGCCGTCGTTCAAGATGTCTTGCAATTTTTGCTTGTGGTTCGCAGCAGTAAAGGCAATCATTTTTCTTTTGGTGGTATGTACTTTGACGACCTCACTGACAGTCATAGAATCACTCTTTTCTTCTGAAGCAATTCGACAATTCGGCTGTAGGTCTTCACATTTATTTATTTTTGACTGGTGACGATGATTCCTCTTTTTTGCTAGAGGAGTCTGTCTTCTCAGCCTGCTTGTTACCGCCATTGAAGTCACTTTTTTTTCAAGAGTTGGTTCTGACTCTGCTTCACTAGAAGATTCCTCCGACGCCCTTGGCTTGTAACTGTAGTCACTGTTATTGCAGGTACTTTCAGAGTCCTCCACTATGTCTTCGGCCACCTACAAAAGAAACACATATGTTTGTTACAGCAGTTACATAATTAACACATACAATGCTACAGGTTCTAGTGGACCAAGGATTTCCAGTGCTAAGGGGATTAACATTGGGATTTTTGAACTTTTTTGGGGGCCCACAGCGAGGGGCCTCTTATAGCGAGAATCACACCGCATAAATCAAAAGAAAGCCCAACTTGTCCACTTCAATTTAAAAAAAAAAATATGATTCTACCATCTTCCATTCTGGAGATATTGACCTTTTTCTAACACCTGCTTTTGCCTGCACGCTGCTTGTGAAAAAAAACAACAGAGATATGGAGGCCTGAAGTTGACAGACATTTCAGTTCAGTTTTTTTAGTTCAAAAGACCGATATAAAATTGAGCACAAATAATATCCTATACAAACCATATACCGAATGAAAGCCCTGAATGTCTACTTTTAGGAGGAAAACAGTACACATTGTACACATATACAGTTTGTCACTAATTGGCTATTGAATGCAGCTTGCGCCCACCAGAGAACTTTAGAGAAGGCATGGACCCGAAGAACTATTATTCACAAAATAAGGCCTATAGCGACATGTACATACTATATACCGTATGAAACAGTAGACTCTCTGCTTTCATAAGAAAAATACCACCCAGAAAAATCACACCCCTGTGAAGTGAGCAGTGCAATTGCACTGCTCACTTCACAGGGGTGTGATTTTTATTATTATTACAGTATTAGTATTTTTCTTATGAAAGCAGAGAGTCTACTGTTTCATACGGTATATAGTATGTACATGTCGCTATAGGCCTTATTTTGTGAATAATAGTTATTCAGGCCCATGCCATCTCTAAAGTTCTCTGAAAAAGATAATTTTAGAGAAAGCATGGACCTAACAACTAAATATTCACAAAATAAGGCCTATAGCGACATGTACATACTATATACCGTATGAAACAGAATACTCTCTGCTTTCATAAGAAAAATACTAATACTGTAATAATAATAGAAATCACACCCCAGTGAAGTGAGCAGTGCAATGTTGCACTGCTCACTTCACAACATTGCACTGCTCACTTCACAGGGGTGTGATTTTTATTATTACGAGTAAGACGCGCGAACGCGGAAAGCGAACGCAGATCGTAAATTGCAATAACAATTAGAATAAATTACAGACATGATCTGCAGGGTGTCATAGTTAGTGCTTGGACCACGCCAGCTCCATATATGGTCACAAAAGACGCCATCACACTCATGTCACCATGACTCAGCCATAACCATATAAGGAGTCCCCAAAGCAGGACCACGCCATCACACTCATGTCACCATGACTCACAAATCACTCAGCTCCATATATGGGCACAAAAGGGCCAGGTCCACATATACAGTAAGCGGGACAGACAGACACACACACACACACACACACAGACAGACAGACAGACAGACAGACGTGATCTGCTAGGTCTCATAGTAAGTGCTCATTGCATTCGCAATTACAGTATTAGTTTTTTTCTTATGAAAGCAGAGAGTCTTGATGCACATTATCTGATCATAAAACGGACTTGGAAACTTTCTTCTGCCTGCATCGTGGTCAGTCTCTCTCCTAAGTTGTTAGAAAATATAAATCAGCCTCAATCGTAGCCCCATATGTGCCCTCTCCCTACGCTCATTGAACTCATTCTGTGATTCGAGCTACAATCGCAGTAACGGGGGGGGGGGGGGGGGGGCAACTAGGCTTCGAGGAAATGATCTTGCATAATCAACATTATTGTCGATTGTCGTGTGCCGCTCCAAACATGTCCAGACATACCACTAACCTCATCGATCCAGTCTCGCGTAGCTATAAGGTGAGACGCGAGACTGGATCGGATTGTGTCTGGACATGTTTGGAGAGAAAAACAACGAGAACGAAGAACAACGAGAGATGGTTGGATGCGGCAGCAGCAGAAGCAGCACGTCAACGTATTTGGAAGAAATGTTGCTGATAGACAGATAATAATCGATCCGATTTTGTCCTGCCGTTCATTTTATCACATTAGGTGCAGGGCAGGCTGCTCGACGGTGAGTTTATAATAGCCTGTTGTAACGAGAAAGGGGGATGGATTGGATGGTTGGATGCGAGCAGCGCAGCAGCAGCAGCAGTACGGCTTGCGATCAGCGACCAACGTATCATGGCGGGCCCTCGATAATGATGTGCAATCTGTCCATGACTAACTCCACATGTGTCTGGCAAACGTTACGTTATGAAATCAAATGCCGATCGTTGCAGGTTTATATACGGGCAGAGAGCAAATCGCGTTGTATCTTGTTCCGAGAATGAGAGTGCAAGCCTTGCAGTTGAAAGCAGTGGGGACTCGGGAGTGGGGGGGGAACTGCCAATGCGATCCAAGAGGAAGAGACCCCCCCCCCCCACCATTCTCCCTCGGGAGAAACCATGTAGAAACAGGAGGGGAGGGGGAATCGAGTGTATTCACACACACAAGAGCATGGACCCATCCATTTTAGATCCCCTGACATCTGCGTTGGTCTATGCCGGACGGCCGTCTCCATTACGTCGTACGTCCTCGCATAGACCAACCAATAGGCGGTGCCAGACGCTTCTCAGACCAACACCTCTTTTCAGCAGGGGGGGGTTTTAACTCTTTTTAGAGCCGATCGGTGTTACATTATGAGTTGTCCGGGCGCAAATATAGTTGAACTATAGTAATCAATAAAAAAACGTTTTTTGGACCATAAAACGTATAAAAACGTTATGCGCATCTTAGGGGTGGCTATAATAAAACGTTTAAAAACGCTTTCAGCATTCTAAGTGTTAAAGAAGCAGCAACATTAACAACTTTTAAAAATATTTCTGATCTTTTGAAGTGGGGATGTAGATGAAGCTCATGCATAGTCAATGTACTTACTAACTACAGTATAAGGTGCACCGCCAGTTTGGAGAGGCAGGCAACTGGACAGGGATGGAGTCTGATTTATTGTTTTTTGTTGGACAAGCAAGTTCAGTAAGAGATGCCATTACATCCACTGAAGCCTTCCTCAGAAGCATCATCTGACAGCTGTCAACGTGTTGTTTCCCAGCTGATCTTCAGTGGAAGCCGTAACGTTATAACATCTCTTACTAAACTTGCCCGTCCGACAAAAATAAACCAAGTGACAGGCGCTTTTTCCATTACACAGTACCAGCTTTACTCTACTCCATTGTATTGCTTTTCCATTTGTACCTAGTACATTTTTACTACCTTTTCTCCTGGGGTTCAAACCGGTACTAGGGGGTACTATAGCTTGACGTGAAAACACTGCAGAGGACTAATTGCTCGATCCAGCATGAGTTGGACGGCGTTAACTCTCGGATCAGAGAGTCAATGTTTACAAAAGTTCCCCATGTGTACACAGAGCTGAAAAATAGCATATACACACGTTTGTGTGTTTATGAATTTTGACCTCTGCTGCTGTATAACTACTGACTACCTACTAACTACTACTGCGGACGGGCAAAGCTTATAGTATAGATAAGTAACTTGTACAACCACACTTATAAAAATCTGAACTATCCCTTAAAAAGTCCTTTTTATATGTTACAGAAAAAACTCACTTATTTTCCCTATCGGCCATGAACGATTTCTGAGTCAAATGCAAATGATGACTGTGTACATGCCACACAAATGCAATAATAAGAGGCTTATTGCAACTGTAAGTCGCAAATTACTATCAAAACTTTTAAATCTCGTCCGTCCGTCCGTCCGTCCCTCTGTATGTTACAACACTGATGTCAATATGTTGTCATGGACATCTTGAATTCTATGAGATCCAAAGACTGAAATCAGTCGCGGCGACTGAGAATCTTATTACCTTAGAACCTTAATCTTAGAACCTTAGTCTGTGACTCAACTATAATTCTGAAGTGTCCATGTGAGATAAATGAACTTAGTTGATGTTGATGTTTCATAATTATTGTATCTCTGCACAGCTTGTACAATGCTAAATGTTTATTGGGAGTAGTGTTAAACACTTTCCTGTGCCTTTGCACACTAATAAGCACTTTGGTGTAAAACACTTTATTTTTACATACCAATGTACATACCAATGTTTTGATCCTGCATGGTGTAGCTGTGTTATGCAATTTCTTGTGAAAATAATGTTTTTTGTATCAGGACTGATACAAAAAAACACTTAAGCTGAATAGCAGATCTACAAGCTCATAGAGCAGCAGAGTGCTGTGCTACGAGCTTGTAGATCTATTTTAGAAAATGTGAATATATATTATTTTAAAGCAAACATGTTTCACTCATCTTGTGTACATATCTGGTTGATCTCATTTTGTTTTGTTTTTTTATTCCAGTGTACAGTATATGCCATGTTAATTAAATGCCTGTGGCATAATTACATATTATGTAGCCTAACGACTTTTGCACTCCTTTATTGATATATTGAATAAAGAGAAAATGTTCCCCGTTTCATCTGTGGTATTTCTTTTGTGAGATATAGCATCCAGAAAAGCTAATGGGTGGAACAAGGTTGAGATACAAAAATGTGACACAAGTCATTTCTGTACCAACCATTTCCGATCCGTAAAAGGTATAAGTTAGGTATACGTTGAAAATATTCCTCATTTACCAACATGAGTTAAGTATTTGTTAATAGTTAACATATGCTATTGGGACGTTATTCTAAAGTTGCAACTATTCCTCATTTATTAATATGAGTAAATGAGGAATTGTCGCAACTTTATAATAACATCCAGATAACTTATATTAACTATTAGCAAATGCTTAACTAGCCATTAGTAAGTTATTTAGTAATGGCTTGATCATAATCATTAAATATTATAAATGATTAGCATAGTGTTCACTAATAGTTTGGGATAACTATTCGGCATGGTTATATAACTCCTTAACTAACAATTATCAAATGCTTAACCACTCATTAATAACTCATAACAGTTAATGAATGATCTATTAACTACTTATAAGACATAGTTATTAATCCTTAACTAACTATTATCAAATGCTTAACAACTCATTCATAACTCATTAAATAACAGTTTATGAATAATGATCTTTTAACTAGTTATAACGGATAGTCAATCTAAAGTGTTACCACCAATCAAACGCCTTTGCCTGGTCGAGACCAACCACCATTAGTGGAAGGTGCCTGTCTTCCGCCCATGCGATGGCATCCCTGATGAGGAGGAGATTCCACCTCAAGGAACTCCCCGCCACTCCGCACGTCTGATCCTCGTGGACGACGTAGGTCAGTGCTGTGCCTAGTCTGTCCGCGAGGACCTTTGCTAGCAGTTTATAGTCAACACACAGCATGGTCAATGGTCTCCAATTCTTTAAGTCTCCCTTCTTAAAAAGGAGGGAAATCACCCCCTTGGCCAAAGACCCTCCCAAAACTCCTGTGCGGAGTACTTCGGATAACACCTCCAGGACCACCGGACCAAGTATACCCCAAAACTTGAGGTAAAACTCAGCCGGTAGCCCGTCGATGCCAGGCACCTTCCGCCTTCCCATTCTACGGAGGGCACTCTCTAGCTCTTCGAGTGTGAGCGGTTCCTCCATAGCTTGCGCTATGTCAAGCGGTACCCGCCGGGTTAGTAGATCCAACATCACCTCCCCCTACATCTACATCTCTCTCCACGAAAAAGGACTGGTAATGGAGAGTGACGGCACGCACCATCTCATCCACCCCAGTCACAACTCTACCCTGCTCATCTAAGATCCCCGTGTGTACATGTTTTACCTTTCCAGCCCGTACAGAGCTGAAAAAGGCTGCGGAGCACGTCTCGTCCTTCTCCATGAAGTCGTGACGCGTGCGCATCAGGTACCCACGAGCCCTACGTTCATAGACATCCCTAAGCCTCGCTTTGAGGGAGTCACAAGCTCGCTGATCTACAGCGCCGCTCTCGTTACCGACAGCGTACTCGAGCTCGAGAAGCCGTTGGAGACGAGACACCTCCCTCCTCGCCTCCCGCGCCTTCCTTCTACCGTACCTAACTGCAAAATCTCTGATCCGCTCCTTGGCTACTTCCCACCACTCCATCACACCCGTACAAAGCGACCTGATCCCTTCTAGGCCCCGGAAGAAGTCAACAAAGGTGGCTACGAACTCATCCTGTTCCAGGACACTGGAGTTAAACCTCCAGTATCCCGGACCAAAGACCGGGCCACCAGCCCGGACACGGAAAAGTACTCCGTCGTGGTCGGAGAAAAAGGTCGGGACGACCCTTCCCGACAACAGGCCCAAGGACTCCGAAACCAGAATGTAGTCCAGTCTCCTGGACACCCCCTGTGAGTTGCGCCATGTGGGACCGTCCAGTCGCGGCGTTACTTCCCTCCCCCCATCTACCAACTTGAACAACCTCATCAATGTCTCCAACTTTTTGACACTTGTGTCCCCCCCACCCCCCAATTCACAATTAAAATCCCCCCCCACAATTACAACTCTATTCGTGACACAAAAAGGCAACATCTCCTCAAACATTTCCCCCCTCTCGGCCACTCTCTGTGGAGCATACACTGCCAACACCCTCATTTTACACCCCCGATATTCTATATCTGCCCCTACTACCCTCCCCTGCCGCACTACTAAAACCTCTTCCACCCTCACCTCCCTACTACCAAACAATATTCCCACCCCTGAAGAGTGAACCCCTCCCACACTCCATACTGCCTCCCCCCACCCCCATTCCCTGCTAAATTTGACCACGTCCCCTCGATCTTTTAGATGTACCTCCTGCAAAAAGCAAATAGAAAGCCTCTGAGCACCCAGGAAGTCAAACACTGCCCTCCTCTTGATGTCATCCCTCAAGCCCCTTACATTAAAAGTCCCCACATTTAAAGACCCATCCATTGCTTAAAGAGGAAAAAAAAACAAGTAACATAGTCATCACATCAGATACAAAAGTCACAACAAATCCTTTATGGAGTCCCGTCGGGCCCCTTTTCAGATTTGTGCTTTAGCATCCCTTCAATAGGACGGTGTGTGTCCCGCCCCCCCCTGCATAATTGGCGAATCAGGGCTGCCAAACATGCCTGCCGGTTTCCGCGCTTCAAAAGTCATGGTCCCACTCGCCACAAAGTCCCCCTCCACCTCTTCTTCAGCCCCGACCCCCATCTCTACAGACACTGCCTCAGCCCCAGCCCCCGTAATCTCCTGAGAGCTTGTCTCCGCTCCCGCTTCCTTCTGTATTTCCTCCAACGTTGAAGGGAATGTGATTGAGTTTCTCCGCCCCCCCTCTTCCCCTGCATCGTCCCCACTTTCCCGTATCGGGGACACCGGCTCTGGGAACATCATCCCCAGCTCCTCACTTCCCCCTCCCTCTTCCCTTTCTTCCACTCCTCCTCCCCCTCCCTGAGAAACTCCCTCCTCCTCGCCCCCTCCCTCCACCCTCACCCTCTTCACACCTTTGCTGTTCCCGAAGGTCGCTCCCGCCTTCCTTGCTCTGGTCGCGGCTTTCCTCCGGAGAGCTCTTGTCCCCCCCGTAGCAGGTTGAGATTCCGGGGTCAACGACCACTCCTCTCCGCTCCCCGCCAAAGCAGGCTGCACACATTCCTCAACCTCCACCTCTACAAGCTCTGGCGCAGGTGCTGGTCCTGGCTCTGGTCCTCTCTCGCTCGATGTCCTTGGCTCCCGTGCCGCGTTAGCGTAGGACGGCGTCTTCCTTGGGCACGCCCCCTCCAGATGGCCCTCACTTCCACATCCGTTGCAAATTAGTTTCATGTCCGAGCGCCTTGCAGTATCCGCACCAGACAAATTCACAAGCGCCGTCCTTGTGCCCGTTCTTTCTGCACTTGCGGCAAAATGGTGGCTGTCTCATATAATAGAGGAAGCCTCTATCCGCCCCAAATCCCAATGCTGGGGGGTGGGCCAGCCATCCAGCCCCCCGGGGTCCGCCCGCAGAAGCACCTGCAGTTGGATTTTCCCCGTCCAAAACCCAACACTGTCCACAATCCTCCTGCATCCACCCAACACTTCACCGTAATTTGCTAGGAAATTTGAAATGTTGTCCCTTGTTACGTACGGGTTGTACATTTGTATGGTAATGACCCGGAAATTAGGCCTATCCAGGTTTTGTACTTCAAAGTCCGAAAAGGGCTTCTCACCTGCTTTCCTCCTCCAGGTCTCCAGCACGTCCTCAACCACCCCAGCTGTGCTGAAGGTGACGTCGAAACTCCTTTCCAGGGCGTTGTTCTGTAAACAGAACACATGTTCCACCTTGAGTTTCAGGTGGGCCAAAATGACGTGCCTTCCGAAGACCTCACACTGCATCATGGGAGCAGCCTTCTGTATCTCAGCGTATTCCGCAGTCCAGCTTTGGGAATAGACGAACCCGCCATGGGAGCCACTGAAAAAAACAAGAAGACGTCTTCCAGAGCTCCCACAACTTAATCCAACCTCTTCTGTTGCCAATCGTTCCAAAAATCGTTTTTTCAGCGTTCAGCGTTTCACTTGATCTTAGCCAAAAGGCAGAGAAGCGATAACCCTTAAACTGACTGCTGTGAAGTCCGCTTCCTAGGCTAACGACATACCCACACGGTCTGATACCCACTTAGTCATCACCATATGCCCACTTGGGCATTAGCATGACAATGACCTCTGTGACCTCTCTAAGGACCCATTGGCCACACCAGTTCTCTGGTGTAGGAAATGGGCGTACAATTGAGTCTCTCCAGACCGTAATCCGCCGGCAGGCAATTTCTTTTTGCCAACGGCTGATTCGGTCTGGCTTATTAGCCAGGCTACACATGGGGGGCGTGGTTTGAAAATGTGGGTGTGGCCTATCAGAGCGTAGAACAACTCTGGTCTCTCTTCATGACGGATACAAAACTATATGTTGTGTTTGGCCCTACCTCTGGTAGGGGTTTATCAATTATTGTCTGGGGCCATTGTCACTTGCTCCCCG